>NW_006159858.1:5328374-5350078 GCF_000334495.1 Tupaia belangeri chinensis
GTTAGTGAGAAACAGATATGGTTTATTACCTGTTGATGATGACAGGTATAGTATTCTCAACTGGATTGGTCTGAGAAGTATTTCATGATGGGTAAAGCCTTTTTACAAGCAAAATGAGAAATAGTGATTGACTGTTTTAAAAAATAATTAGAATAATAATAATAATGATTGGGAAAAACATAGAAAAGATATTGAATGATGAAGCGGGGAGATTAATGTCTCTGTACTGACTGACATGCATGGCATTCCCTTTTGAAAAAGCAATGTAATACACTGTGAAGTTATATGTAATCCAATGTAATATAAAGAAGATTATGATGATAATAAAAAGAAAATGTTCTCATTCACATTTTCTTGGGAAGCCACTCAAAATATCCAGCCCTTACAGCAATGTGAGACTCATGAGTAAATCTTATAAGAAAGTTAGCAAATAACAGGTACATGGCACCGTAGCAATTGGGCTTAGTCTAGCTGGAAAGATAAACCTGCTTCCTTTAATTATATAGAGAAAGTAGAGTAAGGATGGTTTAGTCTGCCTCTCTCTCTTCCTATCTCATCGTATTCGACAGCCATAGGATAAACAACTTACGTTATTCTTGTAGCGTGTTTGCGAACTTGTTATGCAATTGTGACTTTGCTGTTTTATGTCATTGTATGTAATGCACGTGTGTGTGTGTGTGTCTGTGTGTGTGTGTGTCTGTTGTGTGTGTGACAGTTTGGTTTTGGCAATAAGCCACTATTGTCTGCAGCCTTTATAAATGGAAGGGAGCACATGGTCAACTAGTTAACCCTGGTAGCTCAGCCCTGGTAGCCTTGGCTCAGTTCGGCTCATCTCCATACACTGTGAACTCTGAGAGGGAAGAAGTGCTTTGCAAGCACTGTTAAGGAGCTCTGTGAACTCCTCCCAACTCAGCCAATAAACAACATGACATCAAGAAAAAAAAAAGAAAAGAAAAGAAAGAAAGGAACCCTGTTGTTTGTATGAAGTAGATGCTCAAAATATTCATACACATTGTAAGTATTTTGAATATGTAAAAATTAAATGCTCTTGGGAATATTCAAATTTCCTTTTAAGGAAATTTATCTCAATGTATAACTTGGATCTTTTCATGATATTTACTGAAAGACTGAGTGTGGCAAAATTTAGTAATGATACGTGTGAGCTTACCGAGAAGGAGGACAGGAAATTTGTTCTTCCTTAGGCTTAGAGTAAAGAACACTAATGACAAGTTAATATATATTTTTAAGTATCTAAGAGCAGATTTTGAATGTACAGAACATAGAATAATGATAAATGTTGGAGATCGTAGATAGGTTTTTCTCCCCACTTGATTGTTACACATGTTTTGAAAAACCACACTGTACCCTATAAAGATGTACATTATTGGGACCAGCAGTTGGCGTAATGGCTATGTCGCTGGACTCCCATGTAGTTGACTGTGGTTCAAGTTCTGGACCTGGTGACTTAAACTCATGCCGGGCGTGTGTGCATGCTTGCCCAAGGACAGAGTGGAGGAGAAGGGATTACGGTGTGGCCATCCCCCATGGAGTGTGCGTGTGTGTGATTTCTTGCTTTCTGTCTGTCTTTCTGGCAAGTGCACGTGCCCTATAGCAAAAAAACAAAAACAAACTAACAAAAAACCCACCTCTCTCCTCACAAAAAAAAGATGGACACTATTATATGTAAATTACAATCAAATTATTTTTTAAAAGTAGGAAAAGCTTAAAAATGGAAAAAATGGAAATTTTTTAAAAAGAAAGAAAAATCACCCCCTACCAAGAGATCCTGAAAATACTATCTACTAAAGGGTTTGCCTTTCTTAGTAGTCTACCGTCTACCTGCAGTGAATTTCTGTGTATGCTATAAGATGGGGGTCAAACTTTTTTTGTTTTCATATTGAGAGGAAGTTATACCACCATTGTTTATTTTTTTTTCTAAGCATATCGTTTTATATGTTTTGTTTTGTTTAAGAGAGAATTTTGCTATACAGCATGTGTGCTCACCAGAGAGACAGAGAGAGAAAGAGACAAAAAGCAAGAAATCACGCCCCCACCCCCAGCGGGATGGCCATACCACAATCTCTTCTCTATTATCCTCTTAGGAGTTCAGGCACATATGCACACACGCCTGGCCTGAGTTTTTGTTTTCTGTTTTTTAATTCCATCATTATCATTATTATTATTATTTTAATTTCACCAGAGAGAGACAGAGAGAAAAAGGGAAAGTGAGAAAGCAAGCCACCAAGTCCAGAACTCGAACCGTGGTTGGCCATGTGGGAGTCCAGTGACATAACCATTATGCCATCTGCTGGTCCATATATGTTTTCTTTTCTTTTCTTTTTCTTTTTTTTTCTGGATAGGTTTTGGCTATAGGGCACGTGTGCTTGCCAGACAGAGAGAGACAGAGAGATAGAAAGCGAGAAATCACCCCCCAGAGGGGATGGCCATGCCGCAATCCCTTCTCCTCCATTCTCCTCTCGGAATCTTGGGCTTGCACGCACACGTGCCCGGCCTGAGTCTAAGCCACTGAGTCTGGGACTTGAACCGCGGTCGACTACATGGGAGCCCAGTGACATAGCCATTATGCTAACTGCTGGTCCCCATATATGTTTTCTTAAGAGATTTTTGACTTAGGCTGTCAAAAGAGAAAAAGAGAGGAACAGAAAGAGAGAGGGACAGAGACAGTGAAGGAGAAAGTGAGAAATTACCAACTTGGGGGATGGCTGCAATCTCTTCTTCATTCTCCTCCTGGGATTTTGGGCATACATGTACATGTGCCCAGTGTGAGTTTCAAGCCACTGGGTCCAAAACTGAAACCATGGTTGGCCATGTGGGAGGCTACGCCATCTGCTGCTCCTATCATTTTGTATGTCTTGACACACAAACACACCTGCAAATACATAACCACCCTCAAGGTAATATGTATATGCTTCATTCCAGTGTTTTATTTAGAAATTTTTATGCCTATCCTCACAATCTAGGCAACCACGAATAACCTTTCTGATAGTGTAGAGTACTTCACATTTCTTTTCCTTTTTTATATTCACAATTACAGTTTATATAGATTAAAATCAGTAAAGGGGGAGGCTCCTAGGGCAGAATCCAGGAGAGACCAGGTACGAGCTTGCCATTGTTTTCTCCTAGTACTTACATGGCAGCTTTTTTTTCTTTTTCTTTTTTTTTTTGGAGAGGTTTTTGCTATAGGGCACGTGTGCTCACCAGACAGACAGAGAGAGACAGAGAGACAGAAAGCGAGAAATCACCCCCCAGGAGGGATGGCCACAGCGCAATCTCTTTTCCATCCTCCTCTCGGGATCTTGGGCACACACGCACATGCACTTGGCATGAGTTTAAGCTGCTGGGTCTGGGACTTGAACCGCGGTCGACTACGTGGGAGTCCAGCAACATAGCCATTATGCTAACTGCTGGTCCCATGGGCAGCTTTTAATTCTCCAAGTGACCCTGTGTGGTCACACTCATCAAATTTTGCCCACCAGGGAAGCTCAGGCAAGCTTTGGTATCCTAGTTGTTTTTGGGGGTCAGTCTGCCCACATGATTATCCAGCCTCCAGCCTCACCAGAGGTCCAGTTGATAGCCACTGTATATCCTTAATTTTGTTGAAAGAGTTCTGTTGTTTAGTATTCAACTTGAAGATAGTTTTTAAGTACTTATCTTCTGTTTTCTATATATTATAAAATTTTAAATATGAAGACATTTGTTGCTATTTTGATTCTTAAAAAATTCTTAGATAAATGACTATAGCATATTATGAAACATTTTTTCAATGCTTGAAATCAATGACATTCTAGGTAATTTTTAAATATATGAACCCATTTTTTTTTTTAGGTTTTTGCCACAGGGTATGTGCACTCTCTAGAGAGAGACAGAGAGAGGGGAAGTGAGAAAACACCCTCTATGTGGCAATCCCTTCTCCATTCTCCTCCTGGGATTATGGGCATGCATGTGCACATGCCTGGCATGATTTTTAAAAATTATTTTATTTAATTTTATTCATCATCATTATTATTATTTTTTAATTTGACCAGAGAGATACACAGTCCAAGAGAAAGTGAGAAAACAAGCACCAGGTCTAAGTCTTAGACCATGGTCAACCATGTAGGAGTCCAATGCCTTAACCACTATGCCACCTGTCAGCCCTGCCCAGCATGATTTTTTAGCGACTGGGTCTGGGGTTCAAACCACTTTTGGCCATGTGGGAGTCCAGTATCTTAGCCATTATGCCACCTGCTGGTCCCATGAACCAGTATTTTAAGAAAAAAAAAAAAAAACTTTACTACCACAAACTACCAAACCATCACTGTTTATTGAGTGCTCATTCCTCACCCTTTTGCAGAGTTACCTCTATCATGAATTATATGACTATATATGAGGGGGCTTTCAAAGAACTCATGGAGAATGTGCATGATGAGAAAACTGCACAAGGTCTTCAGTTTTGTTTTGTTTTTTTTTGGGGGGGGGTTGTGACAAAATAAACTCTGATTCTACTTTTCCATGAGTTTTTTTTTTTTTTTTTAAGAGAGTTACTTTTTTTTTCTTTGTCATAGGGCATGTGTGCTCACCAGAAAGACAAAGACAGAGAGACAGAAAGCAAGAAAACACCCCCAGGGGATGGTCATGCTGCAATCCCTTCTCCTCCATTCTCCTTTTGGCATTTTGGGCACACACGCATGCACACAGGTCCTGCATGAGTTTTAAGTCTGGGACTTGTACCGCAGTCGACTATGTGGGAATCCAGCATTGTAACTATTATGCCATCTGCTGGTCCCCTCCATGAGTTTTTGAAGTCTTATAATTGTTTTGTTTCTAAACTATTCTGTTCCATGTATCAATTTGCCCAGCCTTGTATAAATGCCACAGTGTATTAGTATAGTTTATGATAGATCCTGATAGATGCTAAGGCAACTCCCCTCAAACATTGCTCTTCTTTTTTCAAGAACATCTTCATGGCCAGGTGTGCTGCTGAAGAGTGGGGATGTTGAACCTCAGCGGGAGACAGGAGAATTGCAGTCCCTGGAGCTGTTTTGTGACAAGAGTAAAGTCCTGCAGTACATTGACAACTCACAGTTGATTGATATCCAGACCTAGAAGTCTGGGCAAGCATCAGAGTTTTTATCTGCCTGAGGGTCGGCCCCGTTACTGTTGGATATTGGATGTGGTCCCGGGCTATTTGAGATTCTCTTTGATGAGAAGCACTACTGAATGGGCATTGACATCAGCTCTGCCCTGCTGGACACAGCCTTGGCCTGAGAGATGGAGAGACCTGCTTCCGGGGACATAGGCCAGCATCCTCTTTGAGCCAGGTCTCTTTGATGGTTATCAGCATTTCTGCTGTGTAGTGGCTCTGTACTGTTAGCAAGAAGTCCGACAACCCTGCCAAGCTGCAGTACTACTTTTTTTTCTGCTCTTTATTCTGTTCTCACCCATGGAGCACGAGCTGTCTTGCAGCTGTACCCTGAGAACTCAAAGCAGTTGGAGCTGATCATGACCCAGGCCACCCAGGCTGGCTTCACTGGTGTCATGTAGTGGACTACCCCGATAGTGTCAAAAAAAGTTCTGTTTGTTGGACCTTTGGCCCCTGTGCCAAAGGGACTGGACAAAAATCAGAATGGAGGGATAGCAGATGGTGTAATGGTTACATTGCTGGACTGACATGTCCCGCGTTGCTGGGACTCAATGTGGTTCGCATCCCAGACCCAGCAGCTTAAAGCTCATACTGGGCTTGTGTGTGTGCATGCCCAAAATCCTGAGAGGAGGATGGAGAAGGGATTGTGATGTGCCCATCCCCGCAGGAGGTGATTTCTCACTTAATGTCTCTCTCTGTTTCTCCAGTGAACACATATGCCTTATAGCAAATATCTCTAAAAATTTTTTTTTTTAATATCAGGATGGAGGAGTCAAGGGCAGAGAATTCACGCTTACTAATGAGAGGGTTCCCTACAAAATTGTGAGCCACAGAGTGGTGAGAAATGGCCAAGAGTGGCTGTTAAGAAAGCACTGCAGCAGGCAGGGCAAGGTCAGACCTGACGCTCAGTACACCTGTGGCAAGCACAGGCCCACTAGTAAGCTGTGGGAATCCAGCATTGTAACTATTATGCCATCTGCTGGTCCCCTCCATGAGTTTTTGAAGTCTTATAATTGTTTTGTTTCTAAACTATTCTGTTCCATGTATCAATTTGCCCAGCCTTGTATAAATGCCACAGTGTATTAGTATAGTTTATGATAGATCCTGATAGATGCTAAGGCAACTCCCCTCAAACATTGCTCTTCTTTTTTCAAGAACATCTTCATGGCCAGGTGTGCTGCTGAAGAGTGGGGATGTTGAACCTCAGCGGGAGACAGGAGAATTGCAGTCCCTGGAGCTGTTTTGTGACAAGAGTAAAGTCCTGCAGTACATTGACAACTCACAGTTGATTGATATCCAGACCTAGAAGTCTGGGCAAGCATCAGAGTTTTTATCTGCCTGAGGGTCGGCCCCGTTACTGTTGGATATTGGATGTGGTCCCGGGCTATTTGAGATTCTCTTTGATGAGAAGCACTACTGAATGGGCATTGACATCAGCTCTGCCCTGCTGGACACAGCCTTGGCCTGAGAGATGGAGAGACCTGCTTCCGGGGACATAGGCCAGCATCCTCTTTGAGCCAGGTCTCTTTGATGGTTATCAGCATTTCTGCTGTGTAGTGGCTCTGTACTGTTAGCAAGAAGTCCGACAACCCTGCCAAGCTGCAGTACTACTTTTTTTTCTGCTCTTTATTCTGTTCTCACCCATGGAGCACGAGCTGTCTTGCAGCTGTACCCTGAGAACTCAAAGCAGTTGGAGCTGATCATGACCCAGGCCACCCAGGCTGGCTTCACTGGTGTCATGTAGTGGACTACCCCGATAGTGTCAAAAAAAGTTCTGTTTGTTGGACCTTTGGCCCCTGTGCCAAAGGGACTGGACAAAAATCAGAATGGAGGGATAGCAGATGGTGTAATGGTTACATTGCTGGACTGACATGTCCCGCGTTGCTGGGACTCAATGTGGTTCGCATCCCAGACCCAGCAGCTTAAAGCTCATACTGGGCTTGTGTGTGTGCATGCCCAAAATCCTGAGAGGAGGATGGAGAAGGGATTGTGATGTGCCCATCCCCGCAGGAGGTGATTTCTCACTTAATGTCTCTCTCTGTTTCTCCAGTGAACACATATGCCTTATAGCAAATATCTCTAAAAATTTTTTTTTTTAATATCAGGATGGAGGAGTCAAGGGCAGAGAATTCACGCTTACTAATGAGAGGGTTCCCTACAAAATTGTGAGCCACAGAGTGGTGAGAAATGGCCAAGAGTGGCTGTTAAGAAAGCACTGCAGCAGGCAGGGCAAGGTCAGACCTGACGCTCAGTACACCTGTGGCAAGCACAGGCCCACTAGTAAGCAGCAGTGGTGTCTAGCGGAACACCTTTGAGCACATAATTGTGAGATGTGCCACCCAGCTCGGGCACTTACCTCTGGAAAGTATTTCTATATTGAATCGCATGCTTCATTAGCTGGCCAAAAAGTATTTTAGAAAGTTCTAAAGGTCTATACATATTTTCTTCACTGAAAAAGTTCTGAGAATACCTCATTTTGTTCTTTTCTTTTCTTTTTTTTGAAGAGATTTTTGCTACAGGGCATGCACACTTGCCGGAGAGACAGACAGAAAGCGAGAAATCATTGCCCCAGAGTGCATAGCCACACTACAACCCCTTCTCTAGTCTCCTCTCGGGATTTTGTGCACACACACACACACACACACACATGCCTGGTGTGAGTTTTAAGCTGCCAGCTTGAACCAAAGTGACTATGTGGGAGTCCAACAACAGACCCATTATGCCATCTGCCGTTCCCCCGTATTTTGTTCTAAAAGCAGTAAATCATTTTCTCTGCCTTCCGTTGGGTCAGCAGTGGATTCTCATGGGAGCATGAACTACATTGTTGTGATTGTTTTATTGTATTTATTGTATATTGCAAAGTGGTGGTGGTGGAAACGGGGTGCAGAGTGATGAGAGAGATTTTTGCTATAGGGTGAATATGCTCGCTGGAGAGACAACGGGAAATTATCCCCGCAGGGGACATGGCCATGTCACAGTCCCTTCTCTATCATTCTCCTGTTGGGATCTTGGGCACGCATGCATATGCGCCCGGCATTAGTTTGAAGCCACTGGATCCAGGACTTGAACCGTGGTCGACTGCATGGGAGTCTAGCGATGTAACCATTATGCCATCTGTTGGTCCTGTTCTTTACTATGCATTTAAAAGTTTTTTATTGGGCAACCAGCATTTTTATTGGGTACTATTACAACTGATGAGACATTTACAGTGCAGGAAATATTCGATGAAATGTCTAATTTGGCTCTTAGAGATTTTTTGCCTTGTTACCATAACCTAATCAAGTGGAACAATTGTTTCTTTCTCTCTCTGTTTCTCTCTTTTTATAGTTCTTTCTTTTATTATGGTAAATTATACATAACATAAAATTTACTGCTTAGGGGCCAGCAGTTGGAATAATGACTATGTCACTGAACTCCCATATAGTCGACCGTGGTTCAAATCCCTGATTCGGTGGCTTAAACTCACTATGGGTGCGTGTGCGTGTGTGCCCAAGATCCTGAGAGGAGAATGGAGGAGAAGGGATTGTAGGGTGGCTTTCCTTCCGTGGGTGATTTCTCGCTTTCTATCTCTCTGTCTCTCTCTATCTTTCTGGCGAGCACATATGCCCTATAGCAAAAACCTCTCAAAAAAATAATTTACTGCTTAAATAATTCTAAGTGTACAGTTTGCTGGCATTCAGTACATTACATTGTTGTGCAGCAATCATTGCTATACACCTTTAGAACTTTTTTATCATCCAACTACAACTCTACCTGTTAAACAGTAACTCCCCATTCTACCTCCACCCCAATGGTTCTTTTTAAGAAACTATTATTCAGCAGGTGGCATGGTGGTTAAGACAGCTGGATTCCCACATGGGTAACTGTGGTTCAAGTCTTGGACCTGCCAGCTTGAAACTCACGCCAGGCACATGTGCACGTGAGCCCATAATCCTGAGAGAAGGGATTGCAGTGTGGCCACATCCCCAGGGGGTGACTTCTCTCTTTCCACACACACACACACACAAATTGGGGCAAGCAGGTGATGTGGTGGTTGGGGAGTTGGACTCCCCACTCAGCAGGTAATAGTGTGCTTGTTGGGGTACTAGACTCCCACATGGTCAACTGGGGTTCCAGTTCTGGACCTGGCGGCTTGCTTTCTTTTCCTCTCTCTTTTTCTGTCTATCTGTCTCTGGCAAGGGCATGTACGCTGTAGCAAATTTAAAAATCATAATAATGAGAAATAAAATTAAATATTTATTTTAAAAATTATTACTGATAATAAAGTGATCTTTCAATGGCCTTTAAAACATCAGAAAGTTTCTATTTATTTACTTATTTATTTTTAGTTTTTGCTATGGGCTGTGTGTGTTCGCTGGAGAAAAAAATGTAGAGAGAAAAAATAAGAACTCACTCTCCCAGGGTAGAGGGCCATGCCTCCTTCATTCTCTTTTTGGGGTTTTGGGCATGCACCAACATGCTCCTAGTGTAATTTTCACACCACCAGATCTGGAAGTTGAACTGGATAGTCAGCTTTGTGGGTTCCAGCCACCTTAACCTCCATGCCATCTGCTGGCCCCAGAAAGTTTTTAATAGGATAGAGTGGGTAACTCCAAACACATAGAAGATACAATTAGAAAGCTAGGTTTTTGCAATGCCATTTCTATTTCTAAAAGTCTTTTTTTTTTTTTTAGTGGTTTTTGCCTTATGGCATGTGTGTTCACTGGAGAAAGAGAGACAGTAAGAGGGAAAGTGAGAAATTACCCCTGGGGGGTGATGGCCACACTGCAGTCCTTTCTCCTCTGTCCTTCTCCTAGGAGTTTGGGCACCAGCATGATTTTTCAGACCACCAGGTCCAGGATTCAAACTGCAGTCGACTGTGTGGGAGTCCAGCGTCCAGCACCTTAACCACGATGCCACCTGCTGACCCCTCTGTTTCAAAAGTTATTCAATTAAGGGTATATCTTCTACAGAAGCTGCTTGATTTCTCATTTGGAAAATGTAAAAATTAGTTTATAAATCCCCAAGACTCTTTGGTTTCAACCACAAAAGCAAGATGACGAAGGGAATGCCATTGTTTAGAAAGCAATAACGATGCACACATTGTGCCACCGCTGTGCTTCTGATGTCTGCCACCTTCAGAAGTTGACCTGTGCCGAATGTGGCTACCCTGTCAAGTGCAAGAGAAAATATAACTGGAGTGTCAAGGCTAAAAGACGAGATGCCACTGGAACTGGCTGAATGAAACACCTAAAAATTGTCTACCACCCATTCAGGCATGGATTCTGTGAAGGGACAACACCTAACCCAAGACGGAGCTGTTGCCACATCCAGCTCATCTTAAGGATGTCAACAATTAGACAGGCAATAAATGTTCTGGGGGAAAACAACAGCAACAACAAAAACCCAAACTTGTTTTTTTTTCTTTCAATTTCTAGCCTCCTTCTTCTAAATTTATACTGAAACAAGCTTTTGTTTTATTCTTGATTTTTTTTTTTTAGGGCACTATTTTCCATCTGCTTATCCACAGCTAGAAACGATAATCTTCTTGACCTACTAATGTGTTTCATGGTGATGAATCATGTGATAAACAAATGCTAAGGACCTCTTTTATAGGAAATAAATATGGGAACGGAATGCTCAGTAAGCAAAGATATTTTCTTCTACACTAAATACATTATAATAGGAGAAATGGAATTTGTAAATTTTCTCAGAAATGGCTGCAAATAATTGTAGAACTTTTGTTGTCTTAATCATTGTCAAGTTAACTGCTTTTAATGTGTCAAAATATCACTTTAAATGGGAACTATTAGATGTTTTTTAAAGTATTATCTATTTAATTACTATTAAAATTTTGATAGAATATAAAAATATGAATCATATTTCCAGTCATTTACCCTTGAAACTCTAGATCTCATTTTTTTTTTTTTTTAATTTGCTATCGGATGTGTGGGCTCCCTGGAGAGAGCCATAGAGAAAGAGAGAGAAAGAGAGAAGGCACCCCTGGAGGGACGGCCACAGCATAATTCCTTCTCCATTTTCCTCTTGGGATTTTGGGCATTCATGTTTTCCAAGCCACTAGATCTGGGACTCAGATCTCACAGTTGGCCAAGTGGGATCCAGATGCCCCAACCACCACACTACCAGCTGGCTCAAGTCACATTCTTATTTTTATTTTTTACAATTTTTAAAAAAAAGTTGTAATAAGGCATGTGCACTCACCAGAGGGAGACAGAGAAAAAGAGAGAGAGAAAAAATGAGTGAGCTACCCCTGGGGAATGGCCACATCACAATCCCTTCTTCTCATGAGCCTGACATATTATTTTTTTCTTTCTTTCCTTTTTTTTTTGTTTGTTTGTATGTTTTTTTTTTTTAGAGATTTTTGCTATAGGGCATGTGTGCTAGATAGAGAGAAAAATACATCTAATATCTCCACTCCTCCTAAGTGTGATATTCCCAAAAGGCTCTCTCAATTAGCAGGTGGAGACAGGTCTTCAGAGCTAAATCCTGTAAGGCTGCCAGGTCCCACCAAGTCTAGGGATACCTAGTCTCTATTTTAATGACAAGAATAATACTCCCTCCGAGCTGGTTGGGGCCGGATGTCCAGCAGATGAGCACAAGCGGGATCTGGCAGAGAGAGAGAGAGGAGGACTGACAATGCTTGGAGGAAGTCTAAACTTTGAAGAAGGCTCAAAGGGCCTCAGACAGAAAACTCTCTGCTCTACCAGAACCATGAGTAGGGCCCTGGGGAAAGGCTGGTATGTGAAAAAAGAGGTAGCACAGGAGCAGAGACTCCTTAATCTCCATTAATCAAGAAGGAAAGACTCCCAAGACAAGATGAGTTCTCCTCTTTTGGGCAAAAGGGGGATTGACAGACAAGGGTTTACAGACAACCTGGGACAATATAGATCAGAAATGGTTTGGAAGAAAGCAATGCCAAGAGTCTGGGGACAGAAAAGTCTCTTAGAGGGAATCAGCAGTTAGTATAATGGCTATGTCGCTGGACTCCCATGTAGTCGACCACGGTTCGTGTCCCGGACCCGGTGGCTTAAAACTCATGCCAGGCGCATGTGTGTGCGTGCCCAAGATCCCGAGAGGAGAATGGAGGAGAAGGGATTGCAGCGTGACCATCCCCCTGGGGGGTGATTTCTTGCTTTCTGTCTCTATGTCTCTGTCTGTCTGTCTGGTGAGCGCACGTGCCCCGTAGCGAAAACCTCTCCAAAAAAAAAAAAAAAAGAAGGTCTCTTGGATATATGAGAAAATCCCTCTTCCCCCTATGTCCTTCCTTGAAACAGCGTCATAAGACAGACAAAGAAGGATGACTCCTCCAACGAGGTGCTCAGTCAGGCATCCACTTGTCTGTGTCCCTCATGGGAACTTTGGGTGTCTCTTAGCTTTGGCAGTCAGTATAAACCCCTGACTCACACCGGGCCACAGGGAGGGACTAGGTCCCCCAGCACCAGGCACTGCCTTGAGCCTTATGAGGTCACTATGGAACCAGGTTAGGATCCACTCAGACACTGTACCCCGAAGGCCATGGAGGGTCACAAACACAATTAAAATCATAGACACGCTTCAGGTCCCTTAGCCCGAGCCCCATGGGAGAACTGGTGTTTACCCAAATACTCACACTCCAGAAGGTTGTAAGGTCACTGTCATAGGCACTCTCATGCACACACTCTCACAGTCAGTTAAAAGTTTATCATAGCATCCTCCCCACTTTGGGAAAGTTCCTGACTGGTGGTTCTATTTGGAGACTGTGGGAGGTGATCAAGTTCCCCTTTCATCCAAATGGGATGGGCCTGACTGAGGTTCAGGCTCAGGACGTTACCTTATCCAGATGTTTCAGTCTGGTGAGTTTGGCGGTCTCTCTATTGAGTCTAGTTGGAGTTGGTTGCTATGGGATATCAGGGCCACTGATGAAAGACCTGAGAAATCACTGGGTGGTGCCCCTCATTCTACTCTTGGATCCCCTTCATCCCAGCAGGTCTCCTCTGCTGAACTGGTGGCTTAAGGGGCCAGCATGTTGGTTTCCCAGTCAGGGAACCAGAGATATTACAGAAACAGACCACCAAGAAACCAGAGGACATTCAAAGAGCAGGAAGACTCAGATTTATTATGCCGATGGACCCAGAGAGTTCAGACTCCACAATCTAGGCCCAACTTGGGGAGAGGTATAAACTTATATAGGTTCTTGTTTAGAAGAGAGTAGGTACGTAGGTCTGGGGTTACAGGTGTTGCAAGAATGGAAATATTGCATAGTGGCGCTAATTTTTTTAAAGAATTATTTATTTTATTTTATTTATTCATTCATTTTCATTTGACCAGAGAGAGACACACACACAGAGAAAGAGAGAGAGAGAGAGAGAGAGAGAGAGAAAGCTACCAGGTCCAGGACTTGAACCACTGTTGGCCATGTGGGAGTGTCCAGCGCCACCTGCTGGTCCCCAGTGGCACTAATTTTAAAATAGCTCATCTCTGAACCCTTCTCTGGGTAGAAAGCCTCATCCTGGGAGACCAGCACTCTCTTGGCACAGACAATTTACAGAAGCAGAACAGTGGTTATGAGGGGCAGAATCCTGTTTGCAAGCAGCTTACAAAAGTGCAGTAGTGTCTAGTTAGATAGCAAGTAGGATCCATATTGGAAACACTAAACTCCAACCCACCCCAGTTATTTTGTGCCACCTAAGGTGGGGAAAAACTGAGATACACTTCTGAAATACGCAATTGAGAAGAAATGTCTCATGAAGAGATTTACATCTAATTGTAAAGGCCTATTAACTACAGTTTCTTTTACTCAACTCACCATATCCAGCTATTAAGAAAAAATTACAAGGCAAGGCCCATCCTAAGATGGATACGGTACTTCAGCTATGAGATACTGGTTTCCTTGACCAAAAATAAAAATTTTTCTGCTGAGACTTCAGCCCCTCCAGACTCATTTCTAGTAGGAAAGGCATAAACCCAGGCCAGGGCCATCCTAAGATGGATACCGTACTTCAGCTGTGAAATATTGGTTTCCTTGACCAAAAATGAAGATTTTCTGTTGAGACATCCCCTTCTAGATTCATTTCTAGGGGCCTCTCTGCACTAAGCATCTAGACATGACCAAGTGAACAGGATTCAAACATCTGAATAAGATTAGGGTCAGAATATTCCTCTATTCCCACTGAATCTGATGCACAAAGAGTGAAAACAGAATAGAAGAGAAATTGCAGATCACCTCCCTCTGCTCGCTGCTGAATGCTCAACTTGAACTTCAAGAATTAGGAGGAAACGCATCATCCATCAGATGAGTAGAAATCACCACAGGGCCACAAGAAATATGGGAGAGCAAGAAAATTCCTCTCCTCCAAGGAAAAGGAATAACTCCTCTTCCGCCTCAGACAGGACAATGAAACTCATGGAAATGTCTGATAAAGAATTTAGAATATTCATAGTGACAAAGCTAACAGAGAAGGAAGAGAAGAGAGACAGTAAAATGCAGAAGAGGCAGGAGAAAGGTTCCACCAACTTCCAGGAGGTGAGGAAATTCTTGCAAGATCTAAAAGAGGAAATACGCACTATAAAAAAGAATCAAATGGACCAGTTAGAGATGAAAGCTATAATACAGGAAGTTAAAATCTCCTTTGAAAGTATTAAAAGCAGACTAGATCATACAGAAAATCGAATTTCAATGTAGAAGACAGAATTGCTGGCCTAGAAAAATCCTCCATGAAAACTGAGAAAATTGTTCCCCCAAAATGAGAATAATATATGAGAAAAACTAGATACCATCAAATGTCCAAATATCCGGATAATTGGTATCTCGGAAGGTGAAGAGACTCATAAGGACATTGATAATCTATTCCATGAAATCATGCAAGAAAATTTTCCTAACCTAGAGAGGCATCCAACGATCCAGTCCTAAGAAATACAAAGGACCCCAAATAGAATCAACCCAAGATCTTCTCTAAGACACATTATAGCCAGATTGACTAAAACCACAAAGACAAGATACTAAGATTGGCAAGAGAGAAACGGTGAGTTACTGGGAACCAGCAGTTAGCATAATGGCTACGTTGCTGGACTCTCACGTAGTCGACTGCAGTTCGCCTCCTGGACCCGGTGGCTTATTAAATCTCACGCCGGGCGCGTGTGCGTGCGTGCCCAAGATCCCGAGAGGAGAATGGAGAAGGGATTGCAGCGTGACCATCCCCCCTGGGAGGTGATTTCTCGCTTTCTGTCTCTATGTCTTTCTCTCTCTCTCTCTCTGGCGAGCGCACACACCCTATAGCGAAAATCTCTCCAAAAAAAAAAAAAGAAATGGTGAGTTACCTAAAAAGGATATCCATCACGGTAACAGTGGACCTCTCATCAGAAACAACGTGAGCGAGGAAAGAATGGGAAAATGTATTCAAAGTATTAAGGGAAAAGCAATTTCAACCAAGAATACTGTACCTGGCAAGATTATCCTTTATATGGGAAGAAAAGACGAGAACATTCTCAGATAAACAAAACCTGAAAGAATTGACACCAGGCCAGCTCTTGAAGAAGTTCTAAAGAGAGTTTTAAACCAGGAAAATTAAGTACAGACACACAAATTAGAGTTCAAAAACTAAGAAAATGGCCAACTTAATGGTAGGGGTCTGGAGTCGAATATTATATCCCAGAATTTAATTGGGAAGATTGGACTACAACAAAAGATAGATTAAGTACATAAGACTGAACTGGTGAAATAGAATTTTATGACTTTTGACTAAAACATTGCTGATTTTCTTCTAGGCTTTGTTTTCCAGTTTTAAGGAGTTTTGTCCTGTCTTGGGCTGCCGATAGGTTCATGTACCTAATATTTGAACAGAATCTTAACTTGTTTACTGGCTTTAAGTTTGTTTGTTTGTTTGTTTTTTGGAGGTTTTTTTTTTTTGCTATAGGGTGCGTGTGCTCGCCAGACAGAGAGAGACAGAGAGACAGAAAGCGAGAAATTAACCCCCAGGGGGGATGGCCATGTTGCAATCCCTTCTCCTCCATTCTCCTCTCGGGATCCTGGGCACGCATGCACACGCGCCCAGTGTGAGTTTTAAGCCACTGGGTTCGAGACAAGAACCGCGGTCGACTACGTGGGAGTCCAGCGACATAGCCATTACGCTAACTGCTGGTCCCCCTGGCTTTAAGTTTTAAGCGAAGTTCTAATTTATTAAAGCTGAAACTGCTTTTTCTGAAATTAAAAAATATATTAAAAAACACGTATTTAAGGACCATAGTAAGCTATATAGCATCAGCTAGGTGCTACCTTATAGTATATTCATTGTACTCAGAGTTTCACGCGTAAAGTCAGACATGTATTCATAGATATGTACACATCAGCTGAACTTGCTATTGAAAATAGTTAGATTATTTAAGAAATTTTGTGTATGAATAAAATGTGGGGAAAAAAGGAATGGAAAACAACTGTAGACACCTGAGATAGTATGGGAGGAAGGTGGGAAATGGCAGAGGGTGAGAAATAGGGGTAAAAAATATATATACATATATACATATGAAACTAGAAATGGAAAATTATTGATGATAACATGTATGATTAAGCCACTATGCAGTATATTCTGGATGGGGAAATCACATTTTGTATACTGTGACAATGATCAGGGAATGAATGTAAATTAACTAATTTAAAAAAATGTTTCAGAAGAAAATTACAGTGCACTTGTAACTAGATTCTACTTTTGTCTATATTTTTGAGTTTAAGGTATTTTGTGAATCAATGATATGTGGGGGAAAAAAGAAAAACAAACAAAAATAAATAAATAACATTAAAAAAGAGAAAATATTACAAGGCATACTAAAAGGCAAAAAATACAAGGGTTAGGAAGGAGGAATTAGGACTGTTTTGTTATTTTATGGTACTTGCAGTACCTGTGACTTAGTATAGTGCTATTTTTTTTTAAAGAGATTTTTGCTATAAGGCATGTGTGCTTGCCAGAGAGACAGAGAGACAGAAGATGAGAAATCACACATCCCTCAGGGGGAAGGTGGGATGGCCATGCCACAATCCCTTCTTCTCCACTCTCTTCGCGGGATATTGGGCATGCACACACATATATCTGGTGTGAGTTTTACAATTTTTTTTTTTTTGGAGAGGTTTTTGCTATAAGGCATGTGCACTTGCCAGAAAGACAAAGAGAGACAGAAAGCGAGAAATACCCACATGCACACACACACCCCACCACCACTACCACTGAAGGGAATGGCTGCAATCCCTTCTCCTCCATTCTCCTCTTGGGATCTTGGGCACGCATGCACATGCGCCTGGCGTGAGTTTAAGCCACCAGGTCCAAGACTTAAACCGTTATCAATTACATGGGAGTCCAGTGACATAGCCATTACGCCAACTGCTGGTCCCCTTGGGACTTCTCAGATTCCCAACGCACACTCCAGCCTCAGGGATTTTCACGTGCTGTTCCTTCTGCCTGGAACACTCTCACTCTTTCTCCAGACGTTTTCACATGTTCTTCAAGTATCTGTTTAAGAATCACCTTATCTGGGGTTGGTGGGTGGCGTGGTGGTTAAAGGCGTTGGACTCTCACATGGCTGACTGCAGTTCAAGTTCTGGACGTGGTGGCTTTCTCTCTCTCTCACTCTGCTCTTCTCTGGTCAAATTAAAATCATTACAAATGAATAAGTGAATACAGTTAAATAAAATAATTCTTTTTTTTTTTGGAGAAGTTTTTTTTTTTTTTTGCCTTAGGGCATGTATACTTGCCAGAAAGACAGAGAGAGACAGAGAGACAGAAAGCGAGAAATTATCCCCTGGGGGGATGGCCACACCACAATCTCTTCTCCTCCATTCCTCCTCTTGGGATCTTGGGCATGCATGCACACGCACCCGGTGTGAGTTTAAGCCACCGGGTTCAGGACTTGAACCGTGGTTGACTACATGGGAGTCCAGCAACATAGCCATTATGCTAACTGCTGGTCCCAATAAAATAATTCTTAAACAAACAAAAAAAAGAATCACCTTATCTGTGAAGCATTCTCTGACTTTATAAGTTATCAACCTCTCTTCCTTCTTACTCTATTAATATTTTACACAATAGCACTTATCAGCTGACATATAATTTGTGTATTATTATTACCCCCCCAATAAAATGTAAACACCTTGAAAACAGGAACGTAGTTCACTAATGTATTTTTAAATCCTTGAACACTGTTTTATGCACAGTAGTAGCTTAATAAAGTTTATTTCAATGTTAAAAGATCTCTCTATTTGCTATGATGATAATGTTCTATGGATGAGGCATTGTATATTGGCAGAGGCAGGGAAATAAATTGGAAAGGTATTACAATAACTCAGAAAAGATTTAGTGGTAACTCACATGGGGTGGGAGAGGTGGTGGTGTGGAGAAATGATTAGATCCCAAGTATATTTGAATATAAAGATAAAATAATTAAATTTAATATGAAGCATTTGAGAAAACTGGTAAACACATTTCTAGGTTCTCAGACCGAGTAACTGAAGATTGAAGTTGCTAATTACTAAAGTGGGGAATCCCACAGGAAGAGTATTTTCTCCCCAAGGTTTGACACGTTAAGTTTTACATGCCTGCTAGATATTCAAGGAGAAATGTTGAATGTAAAATGTACTTTCAGTACATATAAAAAATTGACATAATCTATAAGCAACTACCCTCAACTCTGGAGTAAAAAGAGCTATTCACAATGACTCTGTTTTGCAATAATACTTTTTTCAAAAAAATTTTTTAGAGAGATTTTTGGTATAGGACAAGTGCACTTGCCAGAGAGACAGAGACAGAAAGAAGGAAATCACTCATCCCGCGGGAGATGGCCACGCAGCAATCCCTTCTTTTCCATTCTCCTTTCAGGATCTTGGGCATGCACATACATACACCTGTTGTGCATTTCAAGCTGCTGAGTCCAGGACTTGAACCGTGGTCGACCATGTGGGAGTCCAACGACGTGACCATTACACCATCTGCTGGTCCCATTGTTGGGACTATTGTTGGGACCAGTGAATGGTGTAATGGTCACGTTGCTGGACTCCCACATAGTTGAATGCAGTTTGAGTCCCAAACCTGGTGGCTTAAAACACAAGCTGGGTGCATTCCCAAGATTCTGGGAGGAGAACAGAGAAGGGATTGCAGCATGGCCATTCCCCCTGCCCTGGGGTGTCGCCGCTGGGGTGTGTGTGTGTGTGTGTGTGTGATTTTTTTGCTTGCTGCCTCTCTGTCTCTCTGGCGAGTGCATCCTATAGTAAAAATCTCTCCCTAAATAAATAAATAAATAAATAATAAATAAAAATTGTCACGGCCAGCAGTTCCTGTGGTGGTTAAGGTGGCTGTATCCCACATGGCCTACTGCACCCTTCAGTTTGCAAAACACATGGGTAGAGGGTCAGCAGGTGCCATAGTGGTAATAGCACCAGACTCCCACATGACTACAGTTGGAATCCCAAATGAGGTAGTTTGAAAAATATGCTGGGCAGGGCCAGCAGATGGCGTGCTTGCGTCGCTGGACTCCCACATGGGTGCTGGTGACTCGAGTCCTGGACCGTGAATTGGGGATGATGTCAGGCACATATGCATGTGTGCCCAAGGTCCCAGGAGGAGAATGGAGGAGAAGGTATTTGCTGTGGCCATCCCCTGGGGGGTGGTTTCTCACTTTCTCTCTCAATGTCTCTGTCTCTGTCCTTTTCTCTCTCTCCCTTTCTGTGAGTGCACACACCCTAAGGCAAAAACCTCTCAATTTTTTTAAAAAAAAGGGAAACCAGCGGTTAGTGTAATGGCTGTGTCACTGGACTCCCACGTAGTCGACCACGGTTCGCGTCCTGGACCCAGTGGCTTAAAGCTCCCGCTGGGCGCATGTGTGTGCGTGCCCAGGATCCTGAGAGGAGAATGGAGGAGAAGGGATTGCGGCGTGACCATCCCCCCCTGCGAGGTGATTTCTCGCTTTCTGTCTCTATGTCTCTCTCTGTCTGTCTGGCGAGCGCACGTGCCCTATAGTGAAAACCTCTCCAAAAAAATTTTTTTTAAAAAAGGAAAATCATGCTGGGTGTGGGGCCTGGCTGCCCATGTGTGTGCCCAAAATCCCAGAAGGGGAATAGAGGAGAAGGGATTGCTGTGTGGCCATTCCCCTGGGATGTGTGTGTGTGTGTGTATGTGTGTGATTTATTACTTTCCCTTTCGCTGTCTCTGTCTCTCTCTCCAGGGAATCCATGTGCCCTATGGCCAAAACCTAAAAAACCAAAACAAAACAAGACAAACTAGAAAAATACCAGGGTATGTGTACATGGAGGAGAAAGGATTGCTGTGTGGCTATTCTCCCCAGCGGTGCTTTTTCACTCCCCCTCTGTTTCTATCTCCAGAACAAAAAATAACAATTGTCAGATGTATGCCCTAACTAGAGAGAAACACAGAGAGGGTGAAACACCCCACAATGGAGCACAATTACAGTCCCTTTTCCTCTATTTCTTCAGGTATTTGGGGGCTCTGCACCGGTTCCTGGTATTTATAGTTTGAAGCTGCTAGGACCGGATTGGAATTATAGTTTGCCATGTGGGATCCAGATCCCTTATAACTACTAGGCTTTAGGGCCAGCTCTTATCTTGTTTTTTAAAGCGAGTTGTAAGCATAATGGTCTGTGAAGCCTGAACATTCACTCTTCCGGCTCCTACAGAAAAGGTGTGCAGACCATTGTCACAGGTGAATCAATGGGACCTTAGCTGATTTTTTATTTTTTTTTGAGAGATTTTCACTGTAGGGCGCAGTTCGCTTGCCAGACAGACAGAGAGAGACATAGAGACAGAAAGCGAGAAATCATCCCCCAGGGGGGATGGTCACGCCGCAATCCCTTCTCCTCCATTCTCCTCTCGGGATCTTGGGCACGCACGCACATGCGCCCGGCGTGAGTTTTAACCTCCCGGTCTGGGACACGAACCGCGGTGGACTACGTGGGAGTCCAGCGACATAGCCATTACGCTAACTGCTGGTTTCCCCCTTAGCTGATTTTTGAAACTGGGTGATGGTACATGGGACCTCACTGGAATAGTTGGTGTATGCTTGAAAATTTTCAGGATAAGGAACCAGGTGGTGGGCTGGTTAAGGTGCTGGATTCCCATATGGCCAACTGTGGTTTGAGTCCTGGACCCGATGGGTTGCGTTTTCACTTTACCTTTCTCTTTCTGGTCAAATTAAAATAATAATAATAAATAATTCTTCAAAAAAATAAAGTTTTCAGGATAAAAAGTTTTTCAAACCTTTAGGTTTAACAAAGGTGAGTGACTGTACATTTTTTTCCTCCCTAAACAAAACCCCGCTGAAAGCTAGTAAACCCGGACGGTTGTCTTTTGTAACTTTTCTTGAAAAGAGCAAAGCCCTTCTGATGCTTTTAGTGGTGCTAAAAGAGCCCGTCGGACTTGACACTCGCGAAGGGTAAAGTACGATGTACAAACGCGAATAGGGAAAACGATTACTTTAGCGTGCGTGTGTCGATTTTTACAATATTATAAGCTGCCAGGACCAACCCCATTTCTTTTTTTTTTTTTTTTTTTTTTTTTTTTTCCCCTTGGAATTTCTCGCAAAACAGGGCC
>NW_006159858.1:5350182-5350393 GCF_000334495.1 Tupaia belangeri chinensis
AAATACGGTCGTCAGGGGCCCGCCCCGTCTGCCAGTCCCCGGCAGGGGCGGTGTGGACGTCAGTACGTCAGCCCCGCCCTCCACGTCCTGCTGGGGAAGACTGACCGGAGAGCGCAGGCGGGCGCCAGCTCTGTAAGGGCTGCAGGAGCCTGGCTAACTGCGGCTGCGCAGGTATGCAGGGGGCGGGGCTTCCGGTGACCACGCCCCTCCA
>NW_006159858.1:5350506-5366624 GCF_000334495.1 Tupaia belangeri chinensis
CCCCAATGTGAGCGCGGTGAGGGGAAGCAGGTCGTTGGGAAGAGGGAGCCGCGTGGCGAGAAAGGGGAGGGCCCGGGTGCTAGGAGGGGCCGTGGGGTGGGGGGCGGCCGGAGGGGACGAGGCTGCCCCGGGAGTGTCCCGGTGCTGTCGGGCTGGCATGGGGACTCCAGGCTCCTCCGCCTGGTTTCTGACGCTTCTTTTGGCGGCTCGGCACACCTTAAGTTTGCCTCGGGTTCAGTCGTCTGGGATGCGAGCAGGAAGTTCAGAGATCTCTGCAAACAGCGGGAGGCTTCCCGGGATGTTTTCCTAGTCGGTGTGTGCGTGCTCCTTTCTTTTTCTGAATGGAGAGGTAGAGAGACCAGGTGGGCAGGTTGACTTTCGCTCACTGAGGATTGTAGGGACAAACCAACCAGGAATTTTTTCCCTTCCCCCGCGCCCAGCCCTGCAACACAACAAACATTCCTGACAACTTTTAAGAGCCAGACTAGAAAATTCGAAGCGATTTTACGTGTTTGAAATATGTGCCATACCTTTATGTCTACAGGAAATAACCCAAGTGGGAAGGGAATCCTCCTCTTTTGTTATCACTGAAGCGCCTTTTTGGCTATGAGTACGCATCTTTATGAAATCTGCCCTTGAGGATTCCCTGACTTGATGTTGACGTGACATTTTCTGTTAGCTGTGATGTTTTCCTGAAATACAAGTTTCTGTGGAATCTAATCAAGTGTAAAAGTTTAGCCGGTTGTTTGTAGGAAGTGAAGCAGATAAGCTATCTGTAGTTTCTCCTAAGCCTGGATTTTTTAAAAAGATGATCTCTGTTTCTAACAGTTCTTTGGTATTTTTCTCTTTCACAGGTTAATTGCTCAACTACCACTGATGAAGATATGTTGGAATAACTGCTGAAACTGCCTCTTACTGACCAAGACAGTCCATTTGTTTCACTTTTTTGTTTTCTCTACTGCTTTGAGCTTTACTGTAACAGCTGAAAAACTTGGAAAATAAAATGAACATGCTGTGGTCTTGAACATAATTTGTTTGAGGAAAAATTAAAGTGCCAGAGTGAAAGCCAGAATGGCATCCAGAGAGAGGCTCTTTGAACTTTGGATGCTTTATTGTACAAAGGTAACCACTTTCATTTTTATTTCCATGTTTTAAAATATTATAACATTTTATGGTCAGCCTTATCACTTTATTTAATGGATAATAGGATATTTATCTCTACTAATAATCTCAAACTTACAAACACTTATAGGAATTTTCTGTTTTCTATTTTTTCCTGATGTGAACATATACACGATGTTGACAAATACTAAAACCTGTAAGGTGTGACTTTTTTATTTGATGCTTATCAGTGATTCCAAAATTATATAAGGGAAGTAATGCTATTAATACAAAAATGAGATATTTTTATTTGTTCTTTTCTTTTCTCCTGGAAATAAGAGTATAGTTATTTTTGTGAGAAGGGCATTAAGCATTTTTCTCATAATTAACTCCCTTTTTTTTTTTTTAAAGGATTATCTTATTTAGCTTTATTTATTTTAACTTGACTGATGAGGGACAGAGTGAGAGAGGGTGCGAGAGGAAGAAAGAGAAGAAAGTGAGAAAGCAAGCCACCAGGCCACCAGGTCTGGGACTCGAACCAAGTTCAGCTGTGTGGCAGTCCAGCATCCTCAACTGCCACGCCACCTGCCGGCTCCTTAACTCCCTTTTTTAAGTACTGTTTTTTTTTTTTTTAAAGTTTGTCTAATTTTTTCATGAGAGAGAGGGAGAGGTAGACAGAAATAGATACCCCTAACAGAATCATCATGCCACTCTCCACTGGCCTAGATCAGGCTTGTAGGTGCCCTGTGTGCTTCAGAATGTGAACCCAGGACCTTTCCCATGTGGGTCCAGTACTCACTACATCACCACCTGGCCCCTCATAATTAACCTTTTAAATCTTATAAAAAGGTTTCTGATTGAGGTGCTTATTACTGTGTGACTGCCACTGTGTTAGCACTTTATAAACATCCTTTCCTTTGACCCTCACTAAAGTCCTATGAGATGGATGTTGTTAATTATCCTCGAACTGATGGGAAAACCCAGGCAGGGGTTAAATGACTGGTGGGTAGCAGAGTTGAGCCTGGAACCCCATACTGCCTGCCTCAAGTCTATGCTTTTATCCATTATGACTCCTTTATATTTTTGTTTTTCTCATTCAAAATTAATTCTCTTTTCTCTCTTTGTCTTCATATGGATTTGTTTATGATGGCTTTGATTGTAGGTTATTGAGAAAGGTGCTACTTAAAACATGTTTTTGGAATGAGGAGCTACATTACTACATTGAAGATTTTCTCCAGCCAGCCAGGGTTGGAGAAATACCCTGGTCTCTAAGTTATTAATAATTTAGGTCTGTGTGAAGTTCTCAAGTCACTGCCTCTATTTCAGTATTATCCCTTCAGGCTCTTTTTTTATACTTTCAGCCTTTTAAAAAGCAGATTATCTTTTAACAATGATCTTATTTATCTGTGATATTAAATTTTGGAGATCACATGGGATTTTCTTTGACTTTCTGTTTTGGTATTTTAAGTACTAAGGGACATATATTGTACTTTGAAATGTTTAATGTGGATTTTTGAAATAACTTTGAGTCATGTCATTTAATGCCAGAAATGCCTTTTTAAAGATAGACAATTTTTAATAAAAAAGGAATCACACTCACTAGACACTTTTCAAAATAGTCACTAACATGTTAGCCAGAAATTAAAATAGTTTGAATGCTCATAAAATGCTTTTTGAAAAATAGATCTTTTGGGGTCAGCAGGTGATATGATGATTAAGGCAGTGGACGACCACTGGCTAACCATGAGTCCTGGACCTGGTGGCTTGAAAATTGTGCCAGTTATATGTGTGTGCATGCCTAAAATCCCAAAAGGAGAGTGGAGGAGAAGGGATTGTAGCATGACCATCCCCCTGGAGGGTGATTTCTTATTTTCCCTCTCACTCTCTGTCTCTCTTATGAGCTCATGCACCTATAGCAAACCCCCCCCCCCAAAAAAAAAATTCAGAATGACAAAAAGCTAGGTCATTAAGTACATATTAATATTCATATTATTATTTAGTTTTGTTATTTCTAGATAGATTTAATGTTTTATTTAAGTGATACAGGGCTTTTTCAAGAGATAATACAGTATAGCTGGCCCTCTTGTTTTGCTTTTCAGTCCTTAGAAGGAATGTGTGCTTGCCAGAGAGAGACCAAGAGGAAGACCTCCCCCCCCATGGGGTATGGTCATGCTACAATCCCTTCTCCATGTCTTCATCCTGTTGGGATTTGGTACATGCACATGTATGTGCCTGGCATGTTCCTCAGACCACCAAGAACTGGGGTTTGAACTGTATTTTCGGCCATGTGGGATCTGATTTCTTTGACCTATAGGCTACCAGGCCAGCCCAGTTCTTTTGTTTTTAAGCTTTTATTATGGAAAATTTTAAGCATGCCCAAAATAGAGAAGCTATTGTAGTGAACTCTTGTATCTATCATCAGCTTCAGTAATTCATTGTTCAAGTTCATTCCTGTTTTATCTATAACCTTCAATTTCTCCTATCTCTATCCCTGGATTATATTTATGCAAGAGAGTCGGAAGAAGAGAGAGGTATTTTTGACAGGATCTTATTAAAATCCTGCCACAGCCTCCCAAATAGCTAAGACCACAGATATGCATGCCCAGACTCTGAATTATTTTAAAATGAATCCCAATTTGTGATCTTACCTATAAATATTTAAAAATCTATCTTTAAAATTAGAACTCCTCTTGGGTCAGCAGATGGCGTGGAGGTTAAGGCAGCTGGGTCCCACACGACCGACTCTGTGTTTCAAGTCTCGGATCTGGCAACTACATGTATGTGTGTACCCAAAATCCCAAGAGGAGAATGGAGAAGGGATTGTATTGTATTCATCCCCTGGGGGCTGATTTCTCACTTTCCCTCTTCCTCTCCTTGTCTCTGTCTCCAGTGAGCTCACTCTATAATAAAAACTAAGACATTCCTATTAACAACAATCACATAGGGGCCAGCAGATGGCATAGTGGTTACATTGCTGGGCTCCCACATGGCCAACTGTATATCAAGACCTAGATCTGATGGCTTGAAAATCATGCTGGGTGCTTGTGCATGGGTGCCTAAGATCCCAGGAGGAGAATGGAGAAGGGATTGTGATGTGGATATTCCCCCTGGAGGGTGACTTCTCACTTTCCCTCTCACTGTCTTTGTCTCTCTTTCTCCAGTGTGCGTGTATGTCCTGTGGCAGGAACCTCTTTTAAAAAAAATTTTTTTTTTGGAGAAGTTTTTGCTATAGGGCGTGTGCTCTCGCCAGAAAGACAGAGAGAGACACAGAGACAGAAAGTGAGAAATCACCCCCCAGGAGGGATGGCCACTCCGTAATCCCTCCTCCATTCTCCTCTCAGGATCTTGGTCATGCATGAACACACGCCCAGCGTGAGTTTAAGCCACCAGGTCCAGGACTCGAACTGAACTGTGGTTGATTACATGGGAGTCCAGCAACGTAGCCACTAAACCATCTGCTGGTCCCAAGAACCTCTTTAAAAAAATTTAAAAAATCAACTGGTAGTCATTTAAATGATCAAATATGAGGTCAGTGGTCCTGCTATGTCACAATGTTCTTATTTCTCCAATGTTTGTCTCAATGTTTAGACAGAATATACATATCGTAATAGGTTGAAAACATCTGTTAAGTATTTTAATCTGTAAGTTCCTCCTCATCATACTATTATTTCTTGCTATTTATTTATTGAATAAAACAGGTTTTGATCTTAGTATTTTTTATAGTCTGATTTTGCTAGTTGAATTCTCTTGATTTTATTTAATTGTTCTTTTCTGGTATTAATCAATTTATAGAGTCTTGATTGATTCAAGTTCTTTTGTGGGTGGGGAAGGCTAGAATAATCTGTAAGTAGTGGCCATCAGATTTTTGCTTATTATGTGTTACTAGAATTTCGCAAAGCTATAATATTCTAATTTTGTCCTTTCTTTACTAATAGAACACATAGAGAAATGTCCCTTCATCAATGATTTGATGACAGTTCTTGAAGGGAAGGCAGGCAGCATAGGTATTGGATTCTGTTTGTCAGTTTTCAGAATAGTAACTTGATTCACTAGCATCCTCCTCAGGTGACCTCTTATTTTTTTCTTAAGTATCATCAGGTTTGTCTTTAATGATTAAAATTTAAACAGTGTCTTTACTACATACATAACATACACACACACACACACACACACACACATACGTATGTTTTTTTTTTTTTCCAAGAGAGTTTTGCTATAGGGTTCATGCCTTGGCCAGAGAGACAGAGACAGAAAGTGAGAAATCACACCCTAGCGGGGATGGCCATGTCACAATCCCTTCTCCTCCATTCTCCTCTTGGGATTCTGGGCATGTATACACATATGCCTGGTGCATCCAGGATTTAAACTGCTGGTTTAAGCCCTCGAGTCCGGGGCTTGAACTGAGGCTGACTACGTGGGAGTCCAGCTACATAACCATTACCATCTGCTGGTCCCACAGTGTCTTTAATTTTTTTAAAGAATTATTTTATTTAATTTTATTTATTTATTTTTATTTGACCAGGGTGTGTGTTAAGAGAGAGAGAGAAAGTGAGAAAGCAAGCTGCCAGCTCTGGGTCTTGAACAGCAGTTGGCCATGTGGGAGTCCTACGTATGCCTTTACCTACCACACCACCTGCTCCTGCTGGGCCTGAGGCTTTTTTTTTTTTAAAGAATTATTTTATTTAATTGTGTTCATCATCATTATCCTTGTTTGACCAGAGAGAGACAGAGAGAAAGAGAAAGTGAGAAAGCAAGCCTCCAGGTCCAGGACTTGACCTATGGTCCGACATGTGGGAGTCCAGTACACTTAACCACCACACCACCTGCTGGCCCCGGCCCTGAGTCTTTAATGTTACTGCCCTACTGGATTTGTGTCTACACAAAACATTGTATGCATCTGTGGTTAAAGAAGACAGCTTCGGGGCCGGCAGGTGGAGTGGTAGTTGAGGCGCTGGACTCCCACATGGCCGACCATGGTCAAGTCCTGGACCTGGAGGCTTGCTTTCTCACTCTCCCTTTCTGTCTGTCTCTCTCTGATCAAAATCGAAGAATAATGATAATAAATATAATTTAAAAAAAAATAAATCTTAAAAAAAAAAGACAGCTTCAAAGTTTTTGAAGGTCAGCTTCAGGGCAGGAAGGTTAATTTATCCTTCATATTTGCTATGGTGCTAACCTTATTAGCTCAAGGGTTCCACAGTGTATTAGCAACAGGTTAGTATTAAGATACCATCACAGCGTTTCTATGTAATGTCAAGTTTTAAAAGTTGTTGGCCCAGCTTGGTGTCACACGGGTGATCACTGCTTTGGTAGACTGGAAACCACTGAAGGCCACAGGTTTGGTTCCCAGGCCATTTGAACATTACATGTGTTTATGATCCTAGCTAAATGGGAGGCTGGGGCAAGAGGATTATGACATGAAAGCTGTCAAAAAGGTGCCTATCTTTGTGTGTCTCTCTCTCCCTCTCTGTCTCTCATAAAGAAGAAAAAAAATGCCACTGAATGTTATAAAATAGCTGTAACAAGACAACCTGAAAAATAACCCTTGGTTAATACAGCTTGGTGAAAGGAATGCTAATGTATATATATCTTCCACACACTAGCCTGGGTTCAGTGACAAGCCTGAGTACTAGTGATTAAATTCCTTTAAGTAGAATTAAAGTAAATTATTAGTTTCAGTTTTTAGCAGATGGATCCCCATGCATTAGACATAATATTTTAAAAGAATTTGGTTAGAAAACTTTACAATTAAAAATTATTTCGGGGACCAGTAGATGGTGTCATGGTTTTGTTGCTGAACTCTCATGTGGCTGACTGTGGTTTGAGTTCCCGACATGGCAACTTGAAACTCATGTTGGACGTGTGTGTGTGCGTGCACAAAATCCTGAGAGGAGAATGAAGAAGGGATTGCACCATGGCCATGCTCCCGGGGTAGGGGACAATTTCTCACTTTCTCTCTCTGGTGAGCACATGTGCTCTATAGCAAAAATCTCTTTTAAAAAATTATTTTTAATACAATAATAGTATTTTTAACAGGGGTACAGTGTAATGTTCTGACATGTATATATATTGTAGAGTGAGCAGATCAGATTAATTACCTTTAGATAATTTCTTTGTGTGGTGTACAATTTGTTTTCTTACTAAACTTCAGATCTTTTCACTTTATCCTAGGAATAGTCTTAAATTACATTGTTAGAAATATATCTTTCTAATAGATTGTTCGTCAGTCTTATGTAGTACATGGTATAGGCAGGAATTCAATCACTCCGAATTCCTGCTCTGTAGAGAATCTTTCACCAGAGTATAAGACTATTGATAACCAAATTATGTAGTCTGAACTTTTCTTGCCTCCAAATGGCTATCCCCACCCTGGGTCAAGGATTTAACAGTACATTTCATATAGCTCTTTTAAGTTAAACATTAACTTGAACAGATTTAATCTTGTATCTGGATTTTAGGTCAGTAGTTAACTGCTTTTTTTGTCTGAGTCTATTTTTCTTAAGTATAAAAGACAAGATGACTATTTTTTAGTGTCTAAAGATTTTAATTTATATTATCTATAGTAGGCATCATGTTATTTGTATCTTTAAATATTATTTCTTGATTTAATGTACTTTAGGTATGAGATAGTGCTGAGAACAATTTTTGTTACGATATTATACAACTCTTTGGTTTCATGTATTTGCATAGGAAAAAAATTTATGTGTCAAATTCCCTATCTTGGGGCCGGCAGGTGACGTGGTGGTTAAAGGTGCTGGACTCCCACAGGGCCAACCTTGGTTTGAGTCCCAGACCTGGTGGCTTGCTTTCTCTCTCTTTTTCTCACTCTATGGTCAAACAGAAATAAATAAATAAATGGATAAATAAGTATAAATAAAATAATTTTTAAAAATTCCCTATCTGAACTGCTGCTCCTGGGTAGACATAAGGATGTATTTCGTTAGACATTTAGCCTTTTGGGAGAGTTGCAACTGATCACCAGAACATATAGAAGAAAGAAACTGAGCCTCTTGCATTCTTAAGATTAAGATATATTTGTTCTGCCTGGTGGAAAGTATGGTATGTATTAACTGAGTGAAAAGATACAAAGTGACTCAAATGCATGGCATTTTGAAATGTAGCAATTTAAGTAAAAATGGGGGTTTATTTTGGGGACCAGTAGGTGGCATAGTGGTTAAGGTGCTGGACTCACATGGCCTAGTTCAGTTTAAGTCCTGGATATAGCAGCTTGAAACTCACACATGGTGTGTGTGCTCAAAATCCCAAGAGGAGAATGGAGGAGAAAGGATTGTGGCATGGCTCTCCTCCTGTGGAAGTTATTTCTTGCTTTCTGAATCTCTGTCTCCAGTGAGCATTTGCGCCCTATAGCAAAAATCTCTCAAAAGGTTAATTTTTGTCATTAGCTGATTTTTTATTTATTTTTTTGAGATTCAGTTTATACTGAATAATTTTGTGAAACTACAGTTTAGAGCCAAGACAGAGCTACAGTTCTGGTGACACAGGTAGTAGGGTGCCCTCATATTGTTCTGGAGCCATATGGAAAGTCCCAGAGTTCAGATCCCAGGTCAACCTGAGCATCCCAGGTTCACCATGATTCTGGCTGGATGCAGGCTTAGGGGGTAGGGAGAGACCCTGTAGAGGTCTGTCAGCCTCATTCTCCCCTCCTCTCTCTTTCTTCCTCCTTCCCCCTTTTCCTCCCTCTCTCAAAAAATAAATGAACAGACTAACTTAAAGATTTAGTCACAATTCTGCTTCTGATCTTAAGAACCCTGAAAGCATATTTATGTAGTTCTTTATATTTCAGTTTTTTCATCTATCAAACAGAAAAAAGGAGCTACTTTACATACTTCTCCAAGATGTTAAGAAAATAATGAACTGGACTTCTTTTCATATTTCTCCAAGATGTTAAGAAAATAATGAACTGGTTATATTTAAATGTACTTTAACAAATATAAAAATGTAATCTTTATTAGTATTTTGTAAGTGCATGTGTAAGTGTAGGAGGGTGTGTATCAGGATCACTTTAGTTTTGGTTTATATTGTTTAATGATAGAAGGCAATAAATAGTCTTTATCAGTGGTAATGAAGTTGTGTTCATGAATATTATTTTTAATCTATTATTTTTGTTTTAAGGCAGAGTGCTTATTAATCATGAGTAATGATTTGAGTTCTGCACCCCGTCCCCCAATTTAAACTAAGTTTGTTTTGGACCTTGGTGATGCTCTATTTCCTGCTGTTGCCCTTTGTCCTGCTAAATCTGGAATATGACTGAAATAGATAGTTTTGTCATGAGCTCAGAGCAAACTTCCTTTTCAGAATAAAAGTTTCACTTCATAAACAATATAGCATTTAGAGGCATTTTATGTAGATTTAGAAGGCAAGTGCCTTTTTATTCATGGATTTAGAAAAAATGGAATTAATAGTTTTTATGAATAAAGAATCAATTTAGCATAATTTTATATATAATCCTAAGTGAATAGTTTCTTTAATTTTATTTATTCATTTATTTTTGAATTTGATCAGAGAAAGACACACACACACACACACACACACACACAGAGAGAGAGAGAGAGAGAGAGAGAAAGGTAAGCACTCAGGTCTGGGACTAGAACTATGATTGGCCCTATGGGAGTGTCTAGTGCCTTTACCACACCACCTGCTGGTCCCCTAAGTGAAGTTTTTATTAAGATGGACTAATATACATCAACCCTTGACATTTAAACCCCATTTAATAAGTCCTTAGTCTGTGTGGCGAATGGAAATGGCTTTTGATTTTCTATGGTGTAATAATGACTTTGTATGTAAGGATGGTAATGTTCTTTGAGTCTAGAGAAAACAAAGCCAAAGCCTATAGTGGTTACCAGTTGCATGTTTGTTTTAGGAAGTTAGATGCTAAAGCAAGAAATTCATATTTTATGTTAATAGACCTGGGTAGCCCATAGGAAATACCACTTTTGTGGTTTGACTTGAGTTTTTAAAAAGTTGTTAAAATATAGAAAATGTATTATTCTTTCCTTTTGAGTACCAAAATTAAAATTTCCCTGGGAAAAGATAGAGTTGCTAGCATTTCAATTTTGTATAGAAGTCTAAAATAATTTCCAGATTTTTTTTTGTTTTTGAAACTGACACTTGGACATTCCATCTGCAGAGTTAGTTTGAGGTCACTAGGTTTTTCTGTAAGCATGCTGAGTTTTCATGCCTGTGAGGTATTTAGTACATTATTTAGATTCCACATAGTGGATCTGGAATTCAGAAGGGAAATCTTTGCTGGAAATTAAAATGCGAGAATTGGGGCCAGCAGGCGTCAAAGTGGTTAAGACACTGGATTCCCACGTGGCCAACTGTGATTCTGTCCTGGACCTGGCGGCCTGAAACTCAGGCTGGGCAATGTTTGTATGTGCCCAAAATGGAGAAGAAGGGATTGCAGCATGGCCATTCCCCAGGGGGGGTGATTTCTTTCCCTCTCTCTTTCACTGTGCATGCACCCTATAGCAAAAATCACGAAAAAAAAAAATAGATTTGAGAGTCATGTTGGCAACTATTGGAGAGTCATGTGAGGGTAAGAGGAGAAGAGAGTAAACGTAAGGAAATCCTGGAGAAGTTTATCATTTAAGAACATAGAAGGGTTTGGGGAACCAGCAGTTAGCGTAATGGCTATGTCACTGGACTCCCACGTAGTCGACCGTGGTTCGCGTCCCGGACCCGGTGGCTTAAAACTTGGGCTGGACGCATGTGCATGCGTGCCCAAGATCCCGAGAGGAGTACGGAGGAGCAGGGATTGCGATGTGACCATCCCCCCTGGGGGGATGATTTCTCTCTTTCTGTCCCTGTGTCTCTCTCTGTCTGTCTGGTGAGCGCAGCGAAAATCTCTCCAAAAAAAAAAAAAAAGAGAGAAGGGTTTGTAAGGAGTTTGAATGGAGGAGAACCAGGAGTAAGTGATTGTGACACCAGGTTGAGGGAAGAGTAAGTAGTGTGGAATTTCACATGGCAGTAAAGAAAACCATGATGAAGTATGTTTTGGATTTGATAGTTCAAAGAATATTAGTGACTTTAGCAAAAGCAATTCTAGAAAGATGTTAAAAATACAAGTCTTGGTGGCAGGGAATACAAGTCCTGGGAACTGCAGGTGGTGGAGTGGTTGAGGCGCTGGACTCCCACATGACTGACTGGTTCAAGTCCCAGACCTGGTGGCTTAAAATCCACACTAGGAGCATGTGTTTATATGCTCAAAGTCCCAAGAAGAGAAGGGATTGTGGCATGGCTATCTCCCCAGGGGGGTGATTTCTCACTTTCTCTCTCTCTCTCTCTCTCTTTCTCTAGCGAGTGCACCCCACCCTATAGCAAAAATCTCTTTCTAAAAAAAATTAATAATATTATAAAATAAAATAAGTAAAAATATAAGTCCCCAGACCAGCAGATGGCATGGTGGTTAAGGTGACTGGATCCCACATGGCCGACTGTGCGGTTCGAGTACCGGACTTGGCTCCTTGAAGATCACGCTGTTGAGGGGGGTGGGATGGAGGTGTGTGTGTGCCTGCCCAAAATCTGTATAGAAGAGATTGCAGCATGGCCATTTTCCCTGAGGGGTGCTTTTTCACCTTCCCTGTTTCTGCCTCTGTCTCAGGCAAGCACATATACTTTATAGTAAAATAACAAAAATAAAACAAATCCCCATTTTATTACTTTTTATTATTAAATTCAATGGATTTAAAATTATTGCCAAACTGCTATTGAGAGTTTTTTGCCTTAGGATGTGTAGGCTTGCCAGAGAGAGAGAGAGAAACCGAGAGCGGGAAAGTGAGAAATCACCCCAGGAGGGATGGAGACACAGCATTCTCCTCCTAGGGTCTTGGGCATGCATGCACAGGTGCCTGGTGTGATTTTCAAGCCACCAGGTCCAGGACTTGAACCACATTTGGCCATATGGGAGTCCAGTGATGCAACTGCTACACTGTCTTTTGGCTCTGCTGTTAAAGTTTTAAAATGTTTCCTCTTCATTCACCCTCTGGCAAAATTAAAAAAAACAAAAACAAAAAAAACTTCCTCTGATTTTTGTACTAAACTGGTTAAGGATTTTTATTAGTATACCACATTTGTTGTGGCACTATTCTAAAGCATCTGACATAGTCATGTTCCTAAGAATCCATCTGTAATCCCAGAGATGAACACAAACTTGAAAAATTCTAACGGAATGTAGGCATCTTTGAAGATATTCTGATAATCTCTAGTATTTTTGGACCTGTTTCAGAAATGTAAGACTTGATCAATGATGACATCTAAGTTACTACTGTTGCTCTTTGTATTTTCACATCTACAAAGTTACATGGCACATTTATTATAAGACACTTTTTTTAAAAAGAATAATTTGTTATTATTTTTAAAATTTGACCAGAGAGAGAGAGAGGAAAAGTGAGAAAGCAAACCATCAGGTCCGGGACTCAAATGGTAGTCGGTCATGTGGGAGTCTAGCGCCCCAACCACCACACCACCTGCCAGCCCCACAAGAGACTTGTTAAAAGAAAAAAATTTATGTCCAGCTGTCATGGTACATAGGTAGTACCACCACTTGGGAGGCTGAAAGCTGCCCAGGTCAACCTGAACCTTCCAGATGTGGTTGCACATGCCTGTAATCCGAGTTAATTGAGAGGCTGGGGTGAGAGGATTGTGACATAGATCTAGTAAAAATAAATAAATAAATAAAAACCTTTCTTTCTCTCTGTCACTCTTTCTTCCTCTCTCTCTCATAAAGGAAAAAAAAAGAGACAAAATTAATTTAGTAGGGTTTATTTGAGCAAGAATTTATGAATTAAGTAACATTTGGAATCTACAAAGATTCAGAGTGCTCTTCTGTAGCAGTGCAGGAGGCAAGGGTTTGCATAGAAAAAAAAAAAACAAAACATGCACTTGGTTGGTTTAGAGCAGAAAGACCCTAGTTGGAGGTTAGCTGACTATTTCTAGTTGGTAAGGCGTCTAGTTTGTATTGGCTACGGTGCACCTGTGCTGGCCAGAGAGCTGCAGAGAGGGAGGGAAGAAAGCACCTCTGTAGGAAATGGTCACACTGCAGTCCCTTCTCCATCGCTCCCTTTTTTCCAGATTTTGGACCCATATACACACAGACCTGGTGTGTTTCTTTCTTTTTTTTTTTTTTTGGAGAGGTTTCTCCTGACACCGAGATTTGTGAACTCAGAAAACACTATTGATACCTATATTCCACAAAACCCAGCATGTAGTAGTAAAACTGAGATAGGAATCCCACAGCAGACACTCTTTGAAAAAGGGAAGAATGTGAGAGGCACATAGGCACTGGTTTGTAGCAGTTCTGAAATATAGTTAAACCTTGCCTGGTTCTTCTACCCTCAGAGAAAGGAATATTCTATGATTGGACTCTGTTCTGTTTCTTGAGAATAGCTTCCTGTGCCATTCTATTGCTCTTGTCCCTATATTCTTAAGGCTCTTCTTTTTCTATCATTTTCCTTTCACTTTATCTGAAAAGAGCACCAGAGACTATATGCTTTCTTATAACTGAGTAGCTCCCTCAACTCGCTTTCTGCAATATTAGAATTCTTCTAGCTCTCTTTAATCTAGTTATATTATCTAACAACTCTAACATGATATTCAATAGTAAGGGCAAAAAGGGACATGTATCAGTTCTTATTGTAATGGGAAAAAGACTGGGTTATTCCATTAGCTTCAAACATTGGGGCTGAGGCATGTGTAAGTACAATTTTTATGTCCCCCCAACTCTTTTTTTTTTTGGAGAGGTTTTTGCTATAGGGTGCGTGCACTCGCTAGAAAGACAGAGAGACAGAAAATGAGCAATCACGCCCCCCCGCCCCCAGGGGGGATGGCCATGCCGCAATTCCTTCTCCATTCTCCTCTCAGGATCTTAGGCATGCACGCACATGTGCCCTGTGCGAGTTAAAGCCACCAGATCTGGGACTCACACCGTAGTCAACTACATGGGAGTCCAGTAACATAGTCCTTATGCCAACTGCTGGTCCCAGTGTCTAACCCCTTTAAGTCATAGATTATTGGGGCTGGCAAGTGGCGTGGTGGTTAAGGGCGCTGGACTCCCACATGGCCAACCATGGTTCAAGTCTCGGACCTGGTGGCTTGTTTTCTCACTTCCTCACTCTCTCTCTGTCTCTCTCTGATAAAACTGGAAAATAACAATGATAATAATAATAAATAAAGTTAAATAAAATAATTCTTTAAAAAAAGTCATAGATTATTATAATTTGTAAAGGTAGATATTTTCTTATCCATTTTTTTAGGTCTACTAATGATATTTCTAATATTGCTTGTTTGACACTATTAGAATACAGTTACTAAGAGTGGCTTTAATATACATGTTAAGTTGTGCATAATTAGACTATTCTTAAGTGCCAGGAAAATACTGACTTTACATCATTGAAAGGAATCAGTTATTATACTTTTAATTATTGGTATTTAGCAGTTGCCATTGTAAATAGTCTCATTTATTAGAATTCTCATTATGCATTTTAAGTAGATACATTTGGAATCAGGTGCCACATTTATTTTTAGTAGTCCTTCATTGTTAAAGAAGAACATGTTAGGAACCAGCAGTTAGCGTAATGGCTATGTCGCTGGACTCCCACATAGTCGACCGCGGTTCGAGTCCCGGACCCAGTGGCTTAAAACTCACGCCGGGCGCGTGTGCATACGTGCCCAAGATCCTGAGAGAAGAATAGAGGAGAAGGGATTGCGGCGTGACCATCCCCTCTTGGGGGGTGATTTCTCGCTTTCTGTCTCTATGTCTCTCTCTGTCTGTCTGGCGAGCGCACACTCCCTATAGCAAAAAAAAAAAAAAAAAAAAAAAAGAAGAACATGTTTTGGGACCAGCAGATGACGTAATGTTTTCGTTCCTGGATTCCCACGTAGAGAACTGCAGTTCAAGTCCCAGAACTGGTGACTTAAAACTCACTTCCAGGCATATATGCGTGCGTTCCCAAAATCCGGAGAGAAGAATAGAGGAGAAGGGATTGCTGTGTGGCTATCCCTCCTGGGGAGTGATTTCTTGCTTTCTTTCTCTCTGTCTCTCCAGCATGCGCACACGCCCTAGAGCAAAACTCTCTCAAAACTACGGTACTAAGTTTTAGTACCTTGTAGTGTCTGAATGTGTTTTCATAACTTGTCTTGATGTTGACAAAATCTTATTTCTTTTGTGAAAATATAATTAATTTTTAGTGACATTTTTATTCTGGTCACTCAAAATCATCTATTAAGATATGAGGAACTATGGAGGCCGACTCTGAAATCTGCTATAGCCCTATGTGAAATTCTTTGAAGGTGTGAGAAATTCAGGCAGGGGTTAGCACCGTTTGGTTTCTCATCCCTTCATCATTTTTCATTAAAATGAATGGAATTGCCTTATAACATGCAACTCCTTTATTCATAAAGGAAATGGAAAACTGCTCTTAAATATATTTTTTATAGTCCACGTTGTCTTTTTTTTTTAAAAAAAATTTTTTTTTTTTTTTTTAAGAGCGGTATTTGCTATAGGGTACCTGCACTCGCTAGAGACACAGAGAGAGAGACAGAGAGAGAGAAAGCAAGAAATTATCCCCATCCCCACTCCAGATGGCCATGCTGCAATCCCTTCTCCTCCATTCTCCTCTCAAGATTTTGGACACGCATATGCCTGGTGTGAGTTTTAAGCAGCCAGGTCCAGGACACTGTTCCCATCATGTGCTTTTTACTTTTTAAAAAAATTATTTAATTTTACTTATTATTTTTATTTATATTTTTAGTACAGGGCACACACGCTTTGCATGAAGAGACAGACAGAAAAAGAAAGGGAAAGTGAGAAAGCAAGCTGCCAGATCCGGGACTCAAACTGCAGTTGGCCATGTGGGAATCCAGAGCCCTTAACCACTATGCCACTTGCCGGACCTGACATTGATCAAGGTTTTAAAGAATGGGTAGTAGTGAGACCAGCAATTAGCGTAATGGCTATGTTGCTGGACTGCCCTGTAATTGACTGTGGTTCGCATCCC
>NW_006159858.1:5366763-5382748 GCF_000334495.1 Tupaia belangeri chinensis
GCCCCCTTAAGAAAAAACTTTTTTAAAAAAAAAAAAAAAAAAAAAGAATGGGTAGTAGGTAGGTAGGTAGGAAGTCACAGAAGATGTTTCAGGTAAGCTTAAGTAAAGACCAAAAAATACAAGGCAAAACAAGTCTTAGTATAGACTTATAATTCTGATAATAAAATAGGTTATATTATTTGGACTGACCCTTCAGAAAATTATGTGAAATTCTATATAAAATTTGAGAAAAAGAAGCATTAGAAATGTTGGTAAGATAGTCAGGAATTACGAAACCAATTTTCCCCACCAATTTTGCCAGTGGGCTTATGAATTCACTAGAAAGAAACAGTGAGAGAGAGGGGGATGGACAGAGAGAAAGTATGCCCCAGGGGGAATGGTCAAGGTTCAGTCCCTTCCTTTCTTCCTTGTTTAGGGAGTTTGGGCACATGCACATGTACCTAGGGTGTTTTTTAAGCTCCTGGAGCCTGGACTCAAAGTGTGGCTAACCATATGGGATCTGGCTTTTTTAACCAGTAGGTTATGGGGCTTGGCCCCCAAACTGCTAGCAGTTAAAGTGCAGCTTAATACTTTAGTTCATAAGGTATGAATTGGCCATCCCAGTGTTGCAGGAAAACAGACACCAGGGAAAGGCACTCAGGAGAGAAAGTGTCAGCGGGAACAGAGGAGTTAACACTGAATCTCTGGCCCACCTGGGGATTGGACATGGTCTTTTATGGGGGAATTGGTAAGGGGAGGTCTTGGGATGTTAGGAATGGGGAAGGGGCTCCCATCCTGCCCGAAAATGAAAGTGGCAGAGAAGCAGGAAATCTAACCTGTTTAAGGTTTTAGGTTATCCTGTAGTTCTGGGGAGGGGCAGTAAGTTTGCAGGAGGGCAGAAACCTCAGGCAGCTATCAGCTCTGAGTTATTCATGAATTTAGGGTCTCTCCATATCACCAGGTTACATTGTTTTGAAATTTCTTTACTCTTTTTCTATATTTGGCAGTTTCTCTTCTCTTCATTTGCATTGCTTGGTATGTGGTAGATAATCTTTTTGCACCAGTTTTGTCTGTTGGAGAGAATCTCCCATTTTCAGTTTGAAAAACACCTAGTTATGTGCAATAAAACATGCAATTGTGGTCATTCCTACAGTGATGAATATTTGTTGTATTATCGCGAGATTATAACCTGCCTCTCTGCTGTTACGTGTTAACTTCATTTTATTTCCTAATCTTTGTGTGTGTGTGTGTGTGTGTGTGTGTGCGTGTATGTGTGTGTATTTAACTTGCCAATAGGTGTGCTGTGCTCCCTGGAGAGAGAGAGAAAAAGTAAAAAAAATACTCCTCTTGGGGTATGACCACTCTGCAGTCCCTTCTTTATCTTTCCCTCCTCTTGGGATTTTAGTCATGTACACACACAGATGCTTAAGGGTGTTTCTCAAGTCACTGGGTCTAGGGTACAAACCATGCATGCAGTCAGCCATGTGGGATCCAGCTGCCTTAACCACCATGCCATAGGCTATCCCATGTATAATTTTTAAAAGATATTTTTAACAGCTGTTAAGTGCAACATGTGTAGTTCCTATGCACTATACATCTAGTGAATGAATATCAATATGAACATTTGTAACCATATTTGTACACACAGAAGCAATTATGGGATCCATTTTAATTTTAAAGATGCTGGGGCTGGTAGGTGAATTGTCGATTAAGGTGGCTGGACTCTGACATGGCTGACCACCGTTTGAGTCCTGGACCTGGCAGCTTGCTTTCTCACTTCTTTCTCTCTATCTCGCTCTGGTCAACTTCAAAATAAATGAACGAATGAATGAATGACAGTGAATACAATTAAAAAGAATAATTCTTAAAAAAATTTTTTAAAGATACCTAAGTGTTAAGAAAGTATCTTAAGGGACCAGCAGGTGGTGTAGTGGTTGGGGCACTGGACTCCCACATGGCTGACTGTGTTTCTATTCCAGGACCCAGTGACTTGATACTCAACGCTGGGTGCGTGTGTATGCATGCCCAAAGCCCCAATGGGATGGAGAAATGGAGGAGACGCTGGGTGCGTGTGTGTGCATGCCCAAAATCCCAAGAGGAGAATTGAGAAGGGATTGTGATGTGGCCATGCCCCTAAGGGGTGATTTCTTGCTTTCTCCCTGTCTCTCTGCATCTCAGGCGAATACACATACGCTATAGCAAAAATCTCTATTAAAAAAAAGAGTATATCTTAGAATCATAGGAATATGAAAAAGTGACATGGGCTGTCTTGTAAAAATGAAATGTCTAAAGATGAGGGAAAATTCCAAAGCCAGTAATGTCAATTAAAAGCCATTGAATGAGTTTGATATTAATTTAGATAATTGGAAAGAATTAGAGGACTGAAAGTTCGTCACAAATCTTTTAGGATATACCTGGGGCAGTAGTCATAGTGCTGAAAGTTTGGAAGGAGTGTTAAGAGACACCTAGGGGGGACCAGCAGTTAGCGTAATGGCTGTGTCGCTGGACTCTCATGTAGTCGACCGTGGTTCACGTCCCGGACCCGGTGGCTTAAAACTCACGCCAGGTGTGTGTGCGTGTGTGCCCAAGATCCCAAGAGGAGAACGGAGGAGAAGGGATTACTGCGTGGCCATCCCCCCGCTCCCCCCCTCCTCCCGGGATGGTCTCTCGCTTTCTGTCTCTCTGTCTCTCTGTCTGGCGAGTGCATGCACCCTACAGCAAAAACCTCTCCAAAAAAAAAAAAAAAGAGAGAGAGACACGGAGAGTGGTGTGGGAAGGTTTAATACATGTTTAGTTGGACTCTGAAAAAGGAGGGTAGAGAAAGAATGAAACTAAGGAAATATTTGAAGACATAGTAGGTGAAAGTTTTCCAAAATTGGTAGAATTGGGCAATCTATAGATATGAGAATTCCATTATACATCAGGGAGGATATATACAGCAAAATCTATTGTTAGACACATATTGAAACCTTGGTGATTTTGCAGAAAACTGAAAAGAAAAGGAAAAACATCTTAAAAAGCCTTCAGAAAATAAAAATTATCTTAAGATAAGGCAGTTAACGGGCGCCAGCAGGTGGCATAGTGGTTAAGGCGCTGGACACTCCCACATGGCTAACCACAGTTAAGGTTAGGGTTAACCACAGTTCGAGTCCTGGACCTGGAGGTTTCCTTGCTCACTTTTCCTCCCCCTCTGTGTGTGTGTGTGTGTGTGTGTGTGTGTGTCTGGTCAAATGAAAATAAATGAATGAATAAATAACATTAAATAAATAATTCTTTAAAAAAAAGATAAGTCATTTAGATTAATAACTTTTTTTTTCTTTTTCTTTTTTTTTTTTATTTCTGTCATTAGAGTGTGTATGCTTGTTGGAGGGAAAGTTAAAAATTACCCCCCTGGGGGTATGGCTACACCTGGTCCAGGACTCAACGTGAGTCAGCTGGGAGTCCAGTACCTTAACCACCATGCCACCGGTTGGGCCCCAATAGCTGATTTTTCAGTTATAATGGAAGGGAAAGAATAGTGGATTGTCATTTTTTAAAGAAAAGGCTTGCTTATCTAGAATTTCCACCCAAGTAAAAATACTTTTTAAAAGAAGGGAAAAATCCTTTTTCATTTTGCAAAACAGAGTTTAATTCCTGTGAAAATACAATAATTTAAAATTTGTTTGCAGCAGCTGAGACATTATGCCATTTTTTACTTTTCTACATATTTAAAATTTTATTTATTGAAATGTTTTTAGAGTAGAAATTAACAAAATAACACAAAATTGGTTCCTTGATAAAACTAATGAAATAGAATTGGGTAAAAATGGTTTGGGGTTATACTGCATATGTTTGGGAAATTTAATAAATTTAACATATCTATTCCACTCCCTTCAGAAGGTATATTTTATTTTAAAGACAATAACACTAGCGAGACATATTTCATTTTAAAGACAGTAGAGCCAGCAGGTGATGTGTAGATTGAGGCAGCTGGATCCCACATGACCAATTGTGTGGTTTGAGTCCGACCTGGCTGGTCGAAAATACCTGGGATGGCTGTGAATTCATGTCAGAATCCTGAGAAGTGAATGGAGGAGAAGGGATTGTCATGTGACCATCCCCTCCCCTGGAAGAGTGATCTCTCCTCTTTTTCTGGTGAGCTCACATGCCCTATAGCAAACTAAAAAAAAAAGGTTATATGTTGTTAATCTCATTTAACTTAAGGCTGCTTTTCAAACATAATTGAACACAGACAACCTGTTTTCTCCCTTTTATTTAAGCTTTTCAAGTAATACCTATTATCCAAATAAACAGTGCTTGGTAGGACACTTGCTTCAGAACTGCTGACTTCTCAAATCTCGTAACTGTCCTATTGCTTCCTATTCTACCTGCAATGGAATAATATCAGATATTGTAAATTTTTATCATATCTGGCTGTTTTCTTCATGCCTTGAAATTCCTTTAATTCCCCTTTTTTCCTTGAGAATCTCTGATTCTGTGAAAACTTTTTTGAGAGCTTTTGCTCCTCAGTTACTTAACAGAGTCAATAGCTCCCTTCTTTATGTTCAGTTCTTATCACAACTAAATTGCTTCTCATGTTTTACATTTATTTGTTTATGCCTCTCTTTTTTGTTGCTCATGAGCACTTTGAGGACAAGATTGTTTTATTTGTCTTCATAGCCATATAGTCTAACATGGGTATATGGTTGGTATGTGTTAAAAAACAATATTTTAATGATTTTTTTAAAAACGGCAGAGTGTATGCATGTGCGTCAGAGAGAGAGAGAAAGAAAAAGAACTCATCATTGGGGCCCAATCAGGTCACAGTCCCCTTCACTCCATTTCTCTCTCTTTCAAGATCCCAGGGACGTATATGCACAGTGCCATTGCAGCTGTTCAAACTACACTCAGCCATGTGGAATCCCGCTTCCTCTGCACAGTGCTTAGCCACTGCACTACAGGGTCGGTTTTTTATAGTTGCTAGATTTTATCAGAAAGACTAAAGGGCAACCTGAAAGACCACTAATAATAGTATTTCTACAGGGTGGATTAATGTTTTGGTAACGTGTTAAAAAATATGACCATAATTGACTTAAATGAACTTTTATTTTTAAGAGAAAATTTCATTACAGAGTGCATGTACTTGCCACATAGACAGAGAGATACAGAGAGACAGAAAGCGAGAAATCACCCAATCCCTTCTCCATTCTCCTCTCAGGATTTTGGACACACATACACACACTTCCGGCATGAGTTTAAAGCCGCCAGGTCCAGGACTCGAACCACAGTCAACTATGTGAGAGTCCAGTGATGTAACCATTACACTATCTACTGATCCCTACTTTTAAAATGCAACTCATATGTTAAGTTGGAAGCTGCCCAACATGTAATTGAAATATTTGTGTGTATCTAAAGGTTTATAATTTTAAAACTTGAATGTTTTATTATAATTCAAATATTGAATGGAGGAGATAAGGTGTTCTCTATATTCCTATCTGTGACCCTACCCCTTAAGAACTAGGTGAGATGGGGCCAGCTGATACTGTAGTATTAAGGTATACTCCCACATAGCTGACTGCAGTTAGAGTCTTAGCTTGCTTTCTCACTTTCCCTTTCTCTCTCTGGTCAAATTGAAAAGTAAATAGTAACAAAATTAGATAAATAATTTTACAAAGGGGGAAAAAAAAAAAAACTAGCTGAGGGGACAGCAAGTAATATGGTAGTTAAGGGGCTGGACTCTCTCTCACACGCTGACTGGTTTATGTCACAGACCTGGTGGCTTGCTTTCTCACTTTTCCTTTCTTGCTTGTCTCTGGTTAACAATTAAAAAAAAAAGATAAAAATGAATTTAGAAAAAAACTAGGTGAAATTACTTGGATCCCTTAATTTCATTTTCCTCTTGAGTTTCCTCAAAGGGGGAGTGGATATGATGGGAAGATAAAAGCCTACTGTGCTTTAATGTAATTTAAATTTAAAAATCACAGTGGCTTGTAGCTACCATATTGAACAGCACAGCTCTTGTCTTTATCTTTTGCTAAAGGAGAGCCATTGACAGTATTTGAGCCATAAAGAGAGTAGATAATTGGATTTAAATTTAACAAATGCCATTAATAGCTATGTGTAGGTGGGAGAAATTGAAATTTCAGGAACCTGTAGGAAATTACATAAAAGTCTAAAAAAAGCCCTTTATCTTAAACAATGGTAGATGGAATGACTAGATGATTTTCTTTGTCTATTTTTAATAATTTCTTATTTACATTTAAATGTATATCTTTTTGGAAGCATAACATGAATTTTCAAAGGATGGATACAAGGTGCAATAATCAGATCAGGCGTAATGTCATAGTCATTGTTGTCAAAAAAGAACAACACATTTGAGACATAAATTGTTGGTGTCTGTTTTTCACTCAGTTTCTGCTATATTGTTCACAATACATTTATCCTGTCTTCCTGCATTCTTTGTCTGTTAAATGCTCTTATTCCTGAGTCAATGAATATTAAAGAGCATAGAATCAATCAACTTGACTTTGTACTTACTTTGCTTATTATATTGGACTATGACCAACTTAATGTCAGCGTCTTTGTCATAAGTAATAATTGTTGTAGACAGCTTATTTTGAGCATTTACTAAAGTCAGGCACTGCCAAGTGCTTTTATATGCATTATCTCATTCCATGCTCTCAACAGCCTGTGAGGTAAAAGTATTATCTTGATTTTATAGATGAAGAACAGTTCAGAATGGTCACACAGAAGTAGATGCAAAGAGATTTAAGAGGAAAATAATAAAATTAAAATCAGGTGGCAAGGTACAAAATGTTTATGTATAGTATAGAACATTCCTATTTTATGGGAGTTTCCTGATTTTTGCACATAGTAAATTAGTATTATTATTTTAAAAATAATTACTTACATATTTAATTCCATTTGTTATATTATTTTTTAATTTGACCGGGGAGAGAGAGAGAAAATGAAAGTGAGGAGGCATGCCTCCAGATCCAGGACTCAAACTATGGTTGGCCATGTGGGAATCCAATGCCTTTAACCACCAAACCACCTGCCAGCCCCCAGCACATAGTAAATTATTAAACTACTACTTTGATTTTTTTTTTTTTTTTGAGCATGTGCTAAGCCCTTGAGATGTATCAGGTTATTTAATTTTCACAACAGTCCTATAAGATAGGTAGTATTAATATATTCACTTTTGTGGAGGAAAAGCTGATGTATAAGCATAGGATGACTTTCTAGAAAGTGACAGGGATTAGAGTTCAGGTAATTTGGTCCTAGCACTTCTATACTACTTAATATATTTGCCTGTGTGTTAATAAATACATATTATGCAAATAGGGAGATAGACCATAGTTTAGTGTTAATATACTAACCTGTTTTTACCATGACAGTGACTAAGGTTGAGATTTAATTAACATTGTTTTTGGTTAGGTGGAGATCTTTCTTTTAATGACTTTTGGCAACAAAGTATAGAAAGACTTTTTTCAGGCTATATGGAATGTGGTGGCTGTTTTGTAATGTAAATTCTTTTTGGCTGGGAAAGAAAATGTGGTGGTTGGGGTGCTGGACTCCCACAAGGCTGACTGCAGTTTGGGTCCCAGACGGGGCAGCTTGCTTTCTCACTTTCTCTCTCTATCTCTGTCACTTTCTGGTGAGCGCATGTGCCCTATAGTGACTGAAAAAATAATAATATAAATAAAATGAAATAATTCTTTAAAAAATTAATTTCTTTTTGGCCCTGACTTGACTGTTTCTGACTAAACTCCCCTTTTTTGTTTTTGCCCACCATAGCTCTATTTGTTTTTTCATATTCATAGTTCAAAGACAGTGTGGTATAGTGGAAAGAGCATATTTTGGATTCATGTATCCTTATATTTTAATCTCAGCACTGTTGATTATTAGCTGTATGACTTTGGACACATGATGTACCCTTAGAACTTCCTTTTTCTAACCTGCAAATAGGGGAAAAATAAACCTCAGGTTGTATGGAATAAATGGAATACTGTGTTTAAAAGAATGCCTGCCATGTTACTTAGCACATGGCAGACACTCAAAAAATTGTACATACTTTATTTCTTAATAAGTGAAATATTTTAAATTTAAGTTTCAGTTCTTTCCTTGTAGTTGCTGAATTTCCCAGGAGAGCTCTATACTTGGCTTCGGTAGCCCTAACCTTTCAAATGTGAACCAAATACTGTAGAGTTCCTAAATAAAATATGAAGAGAAATGCATTAATTTTTTATGGTGCTCTGTGACTGTTTCGTATCTAACTTTTACTGAGAGCTAATCTTCTGCTTTATTAATGATAAGGAAAATTCTTGTTACTTATATTTCTAGAGCTCTATTCTGAACAGATAAATAAATGAATGAATAAATAAATGACATTCTAGTTGGAAATGTAAAAAAAAAAAACCAAAACCAAATAACAAAACTTTTGAAAAAGTTCTTTCAAGTGGTTCTTTGCTAAAATATTTCTGTCTTCTGATTTCTCAGCGATGATGTAGATAGTGGCAATTTTCTAAGCTGATTTTGGAACAGCATATTAATAGAAAAAACAAATATACAAAAGGTCAGCAATCTCTTTATATTCTGGGAACATTCTTTTAGATTCTGATTTGTAGCGTAATGCTTTTATTTTAGGGAAATAAATCGCTTAAGTTATCTTTATCTAAGAGCAATGCTTAAGCAATGATATTTAATGGCCAAGTAACTGAGATTCTAAATCATATGTTGAAATTTGGGCTTACGTACTTGCCAGAGAGAGAGGGGGAAAGTAAACCAAACAAAAAAATGGAAAACTTCCATCACCTTGGAAAGTTCCTTTGTGCCCCTTTGCAGTCAGTCCTCCCAAAGGCAGTCATTGATCTGAATTCTGCTTTTATATCCTGCTCTAGAACTTCATGTAAATAAAGTCATACAGTGTGTATGTTGTTGCCTAGCATCTTTTGCTCAATAGAGTTTTGAAACTTATATTATTGTATCAATAGTTTGTCTGCTTTTATTCTTAAATGGTTTTTTACTGCTTGAATATTTCACGATTTTTAAAAATTTACTAGAGGACACATGATCTTGACAGAGAGAGAGAGTCAGAGAGGGAGAGAGAGAAAACACATCCCAATGGGATGTGGTTATGCCATAATCCCTTCTCCTCTGTTTCTTCATCCTGTTGAAGTTTTGGGCATGCACACATGTGTACCTGCTGTGTTTTTTCATCATTGGATCTGGGACTTAGACTCATGGTTGGCCATGTGAGATCCAGCTTCCTAACTCCAGGCCACAGGCCCTGCTTGACAATTTTTTTTTTTTTTTGAGAGGTTTTTACTATAGTGCTCATGTGCTCTCCAGAAAGAGAGAGAGAGAGAGACAGAGACAGAAAGTGAGAAATCACCAGCCAGGGGGGATGGCCACGCCACAATCCCTTTTCCATTCTCCTCTTGAGATCTTGGTCATGCATGCACATGTGCCCGGCGTTGCCAGAGACCTGCTTCAGCGGGGGTGGGTTAAGTCTCGTACACAGGAAGGTGACGCAGGTGAGAAGAAATCAGGCAGAGATCTCAATGCTCTTTAGCATGATCTCAGCCAACTACAGTCAGAGCAAGCTCAAGACTGCAGCTTCAGTGGCTATCAAACATACGTATTTATTGGGGGATGTTTACAGGGGCAGGAGGGGTGAGAGGGAAGTAAAAGATTTTACTCTAAAAAATGAGGTATACAAAGTATGGAAACAATAATCATAAAACATGATGTCTGTTTTGTTTGATTAGGTATAAACAGTCACAGTTTTCAGGGCGAGGAAGTCCATCTGTCTGGTGAATTTTCTTCTTAGATCTTGATTACGGATAGGTCTTTTTTGGATGAGAGGGTTTTGTAACTCAGGAGACAACACAGGATGTTTTATTAGCAGTTTTTCATAGTTAACAGCACAGAGATGAGAAACCTTTTGTAGTTAGAGACTATCTGTTGCCTGCCTGAATTTAGATAACTCTCAGTAAAGATTGATATTCTTCCCCTGGCGTCTTCAGGTTTGTTCATCCTGTCATCTCCAGCCAGGCCTGTCCTTCCTCTATTAACCGGCAGATCCCTGTATTTTGTTTGCTGAATTCTGTCTGTTAATCAGTGAATTCTTGTGCTCTATCTTTGAATCCCTGTCATGACTGTGGATGCGCTAACTTGGCCTAACATAAGTTAACTTGGCCTGCAGCTTTAACAAGGGGTGTTTACGTAAAATTAGCCTTAAACTAACTTAATCTACATATGCTACTTACGCTACTTTGGCTTATACTAACCTTACCTAACATAAGCTAATTTGGCTTACCACTGGCAGGTAGGGTGAGTCTCACAAAGTAATTTCCTGATCACTGTCACGTTAGGGAACTGCATTCCTTCAGGATTACTAATTGGCTTTATTGTAAAGTTGCAGTAAGGCTGGGGGTGTTATTTTATCTTTACGGGGTACCATAATGACAGTAAAGCTCATGGCAGAGAAATTGAGCACAAACCAGTACAGCAAAACACAGTTAAGAACTGGAGCCCATAACTGTCAGCCTTGCTTGCACTTCTTCTTAGCCCAGCCTTGCTTAGGCATGAGTGTCAGCTCCTTTATGCTCTGCCTGTGTTGACTGTATGGTCTCCGCCACAGCGTGAGTTTAAGCCACCGGGTTCAGGACTCAAACCGTGGCTGACTACATAGCCATTGCACCAACTGCTGGTCCCAATTTTTTTTATCCATAACCTATTAATAAAATATTTATTTTCAGCTTTGAACAATTAAAAATAAGGGTTTTTGGAGTATTTCTTGCAAGTGTTTTTGTTAATAACTTGTTTTTATTTATCCAGGTATGGAATGGCTGGGCCATTACATATATTGAATAAGTATATATTTAACTTTGAAAGAAAATGACAAACTGTTTTCCAAGTAATTATGCCATTAACCTATTAATAAAATATTTATTTTCAGCTTTGAACAATTAAAAATAAGGGTTTTTGGAGTATTTCTTGCAAGTGTTTTTGTTAATAACTTGTTTTTATTTATCCAGGTATGGAATGGCTGGGCCATTACATATATTGAATAAGTATATATTTAACTTTGAAAGAAAATGACAAACTGTTTTCCAAGTAATTATGCCATTTTATATTTTATAAGAGTTATAGTTCTAGTTCATCTGTGCTAATATGTGTGTGTGTATTTATATATATATATATATATATATATAAATTTACTTATGGCTATTGTACTGAGTATACAGTTGCATCCCATTTGGCTTAATCTGCATTTTCCTAGATAACTTCTGGTATAGAGCACATTTTTTTTTGGTGCCATTTAACCTTTTGTGTATCCCTTTTTGGTAAATATCCAAACCTTTTGTCCATTTTTAAAATTGACTTGTTTGACATAGGGTGCTTGCGCTTGCTAGAGAGACACAGAGAGAGAGAGAGAATGAGAAATTATACTCCAGGCAGGACAGCCCTTCTCCTCCATTCTCCTTTCAGGATTTTGGGCATGTATGCACACGTGACTGGTGTGATTCTTAAGCTATTGGGTCCAAGACTCAACCCATGGTCAGCCATGTGAGAATCCAGTACTTTAACCACTAGACCACTTGCTGGCACCTGCCCTGTAGATTTTTATATATCCTTGATACCTTGAGAATGTCTTCAGTGACTATGCATTTTCTTAATGGTATGTTTTCACGAGAAGAAGCTTTTAGTTATTTATTTATTTTAATTTTTGCTGGGGTGGTGTGGCTTGCTGACGAGAGAGAGAAAAAAAACAAAACAAAAAAGTGAGGAAGTACCCTCCAGGGAGATAGCCATGCCACAGTTCCTTCTTCATTCTCCTTTTGGGATTTTTGGGTACATATGTACATGTGCCTGGTGTGACTCAAGCTGCCAGGTCTGAGACTCAAACTGTGGGATCCAGCCACATTGCCACTATGCCACCCACTGGCCCCAAAACTTTTAATTTTGATTAACACCAGTTACCTTTTTTTGTTTTTCTTTTGCAGGTCATAACTTTTTTTTTTTTTTTTTTTTGTCCTAGCTAAGAAATCTTTGTTTAGACTAAGGTAGCAAAGATATTTTGTATTCTATATGATTATGGTTTTAGTGTTTAAGTTAATGATCCATTTCTAATTCACCTTTATTTATGCATCTCATATTCCCACTAATTCATTGAACAGATGCTTACTGAGCATCTTTTCAGTGCTTGGCACCTTTTAATTCATTTAGTATCCATTAGTGAGCAGAAAGATAAAAATCTCTATGCTAGTGAAACCTACTCTCTGGGGGAAGTGACAAATAGTAAACTAAATACTGTAAGTAAGTAAGTTCTAGAGTGTGATACAAGGTGAAAAGGATCATGGGGTCAGGAAGCAATAGAGTTAGGTTAAGGAATGAAGTTTGCAATTTTAAGAAGGCTGGTAAAATGAAGTCTCATTGAGAATGGCACTTTAAAGAATGACTTGAATATGAGGGAGTTAGCAATTCAGATATCTCTGAGAAGAGGGTTCTGGGTAGAGAAAACAGCCAGTGCAAAGGCCATAGAATGGGACCATATCTAAGTGTGTCCAAGGAATAGCCAGGAGGTTAGTACAGTCCAGAGTGACAGTGAATAAGGTTAGTGATAGAGGAGGACAAATCATTAGAAGCTTATAGGACATCATTGAGATTTTATGCTTTTGGGGCCAGCAGGTGCCATAGTGTTAAGGTACTGGACTCCCACATCGCCAAACATGGTTTAAGTCCTAGACCTGGTGGCTTGAACATCACACGGCGTATGTATGCTTGTGTGCCCAAAAATCCCAGGAGGAGAATGGAAGAGAAAGGATTGCAGTGTGATCATTCCCCCCGGGAGGGGGGGAATGTCTCTGTCTGTCTCTGGCAAGTACATGCACCGTATGACAAAAACCTGAAAAAAAAAAAAGAAGATTTTATGCTTTGTCTGAGTGATTCTGGAAGCCACTTGAGGGGTTAGTATATTTAGTACACATTTTGTAACAGAACGTATGTCTTCCTGAATATAACTTAGAGATTTTATATTGCTTCTTCAAGGTATCTGCTTAACAGATGAAAAAACCTTCCCTCCCCCTAACCCATGGCACATATACTTAATATTATAATGATTTTTTTATTTCAGAAAGATCCAGATTACCTGAAGCTGTGGTTGGAAAATTTTGTCTCTAGCTATGAACAATTTTTAGATGTTGACTTTGAAAAGCTGCCTACCAGGTATGTGTAAACACTACTTTCTTATAGTTGGATGAGTTTGTTTATTTTCTGGCACAAGGTTTTGCTGATGACATATTACAAGGATGGTAATTATATTATATTCTTTATACTCCTGCATAACCCTGCCCTCATGGCAGACATTGCTAATCTGTCACAGCAATCTTCCTTGCTGATACTAGACTAAGTTTCTAGAAAGAACTTCTCTGTTGTGGTAAGACACTACCATCTGGGTATCCTGCAGTTCACTTTTTTTCTGCCACTGACTACCCTTTGTTAGCTTCAAATCCCACTGTTAAGGATGAAGTACTGCACAAGAGTGACCTCTCTTCAGACATCACCTGCAAGTCTTGGAAGCCATCCACACTTCTGACCATACATTCTGGGTTCTTATGCCCCTGAGGTTCAATAATTCCTTAGGCTAGCTCAGCTCCTGGTTATACTGGTGCAATGTTAGTATACTTGAATGTTTATGCAAAAATATGTTTGTTACTATTGTCTGTTTTATTGCATGAAGTGGCCAGTGATGCGTTTTGTCATGTTTTTATGTTTCTCTAAACCCCTTTTTAAAATGGTACATACATATCTCTTAAAATGTCTCTTAATTAAAAAATTTTTTTTTGCATAATTTTATTGTGGGGATTTTAGACTTGAGATTTTAGAAAAAGGAGGAATGGATGGTAGCCGATGAGAAAAAATGTTTGCAAAATTAAAAATTTGTAAGGAGAGAAGCGTTTTCAGTTTGGGGAAGGAATTGGGCAGAGTGTAGGTGTGAAAGAATAGAGTCTATAGGATCAAATAGAGACCAGATTATGAAGTACAATATATACAATGCTGAGGGACTTCGATTTTTTTTGTTATGGGATGTAATAGTGCTACTGAATTTATATTTCCATATGGTAGTGGGAAGATCAAGTTTGTTTTTCAAAAAAGTCATTGGTGACTTTGGGTCACTCTCTGTGATTGTAGAGGTTGGATTAGAGAGGGTTAACACTGAAGGCAGAAAGCCATTGAGAGGTAATTGTGATAAATGCAGAGAAATTATTAAAGTTTTGGACTGACACAGTAGTTTTTGATTGTGCTAAGGAAGGACTACTACTCTGTTATTTATAAATGAACAATTTCAGATTTCTTTCTCATTAGAATATTATCATAGGTTTATGAAGATGAAAAAGTATTAAATCTTGAACTTCCCCAAGATAAGATTATGGTTTACTAATTTCTGCTAATAAAGAATATTCTTGTAGTTTGTTATTGGAAGCACTTTGTTTTAATAATTTACAACTTTGAATCTTTGGCCTAAAAGGATTAGATTGACCCCTGAATGGCCTTTAGGGAATTTTCTGTCAGAAAAGAAGGAGATGGTTACAGTGACCTTTGGACAGAATCCTCTGTTGTATTAGCAAACAAAACCACAAAAACGTTGCAGCCTATGCCCACAGGTGGACCCATAAGGTCACAGTTTCAAGTGCCCGAGTCAAAATGCCCACCATTCTTGGGACTATACCCTTCTACCCACCCATATAAAGACATCATGCCTTACTGGTTGGATGGGCTGAAGTTTCTCTAATTTCAGATCCTGCTGGCTTCTGGCCTGAATAAAACCTTGTGGGACCAGCATATGGCATAATGGTTATGTTGCTGGAGTCCTATGTAGTTGACCATGGTTTGAGTCCCAGGCCAGGTGACTTAAAACTCATGCCAAGTGCGTGCGCATACATGCCCAAAATCCCAAGAAGAGACTGGAGGAGGAATTGAAGCGTGAGCCATTCCCCCGGGGATAGTTTCTCGCTTTCTATTTCTCTGGCCAGTGCATATGTCCTATAGCAAAAATCTCTTTTTTTAAAAAACAAAACAAAACAAAACAAAAAACCTTCTTGTATGAGATGGTAATTCCCTAAGTCCTTGGTTGAACCTAACATTAAGGACTTTATAGAGTTAAGATTTGGCTTTTGAATGTTTAGAATATTAGAGTGAAGGAATCTAAAAATTCTTTCTTTCTTTATTTTTTTTAGAGACGTTTGCTATAGGGCGCATGCGCTCACCAGTAAGACAGAGAGAGACAGACAGAAGGCAAGAAATCCCCCCTCCGGGGGGGATGGCCATGCCACGATCCCTTCTCCTCCATTCTCCTCTTGGGATCCTGGGCATGCACACACATGCACCAGGTGTGAGTTTAAGCCACCAGGCTTGGGACTCGACCCATGGGTGACTACATGGGAGCCCAGCAACATAGCCATTACACCAACTGCTAGTCCTGGAATCTAAAATTTCTAAGGTACCATGATTATCATCATATATTATCAATGTCTCCTTTCTTGAGAGATAGTTTCCAAAAACATTATGAATACTTGTGTATTTTTTAAAAGAATTATTAATTAATTAATTTTTTTTTCAAGTGAGTTTTGCCAGAGACAGACAGAGAGAAGAGAGAGAGAGAGACAGAGACAGAGAGAGAGAGAAAGAGAAAGCCACCAGATCCAGGACTGTGGTTGGCCATGTGGGAATTCCAGCGCCTTAAACACCACACCACCCGCTGGCCCCATTATGTATACTTATATTGCCATTATGTTTAAAGTAAGATGAAGAATGTAAAGAATGTTGCTTTATTTGTGATGTAGTTGGTTTTATTTAGAATTATGTTTCATATCTTTGTTAAAAAGTGAGCCATGAATTTAGATTTTACTAACAGAAAACATTCACATTTTCAGTTTTAGCTTAGTCTTGAAAATTAGCTATATCTAAGTCTTTATTATTTTGAAGTTACTCTGGTTTTCCTAACCACCTCTTTTTAGCT
>NW_006159858.1:5382763-5384450 GCF_000334495.1 Tupaia belangeri chinensis
AGCAGGAGAACTGTACTATATATATAAAAATAAGAGATTTTCTAGTACTATCGACAAATAAAAGAAATGAAGGACGTCAAAGCTACAAGTGAAACAGTACCAAAACTAAAATGAAACATGGTATTTTTGTAATTTGGTAATGGAATTTGGCAATCTCTGTAATATGCTTGTGGTTTACTTTCTGTGTAAGTTGATTAAAATAAGGTGTTTATTTCATGAAATACTTCCTAAATTTGTGTTGTAGGATGGTTCAGGAAGAAGCTCATTCTAGTTAGCATGTGTATTTGTGTGACTTCAGGGTATGCGCTTCAAAATTTGGTTTGGAATGAAACAAATAGGCTTTTTACTCAGTGTAAAAATACTAGTAATACTTCATGTTAAACATTCTGAAGAAGATACTACTGTAAAGTATAACTGTCATTGAATCATAGCTTCTAGGTTGTTCTCTTCAGATTTGGGTATTTTTCTTAATAGAGATAGAGAAGGCCAGGAGATGGCATAGCTGCTATATCACTGGACTCCCACATGGCTGACTTCAGTTTGAGTCCTAGACTTGGGGGCTTGAAAATCATACTGGGCATGTGTATGTCCAAGATCCAGGGAGGAGATTGGAGAAGAGGTTGTGATATGGCCATCCCCACTGTGGGGTGATCTCCCACTTTCCCTCTCACTGACTCTGTCCCTCTCTCTCTGGCGAATACATGCTCCCTAAAGCTAAAACCTCTAAAAAAAAATAGAGATAGGGAAATTATTTTACAGTGGCTTATGAGAAGGTGCTTAGGCTTTATTAATTGTATGTTTAAAATGTACTACTTTTTCTCTCTGTTTCTTTTTATTTATTTGCTAGAGGGTGCTTATAGTCACTAGAGAGAGGGGGGAAAATGCATTCTGCAATGGGGCATGGTCATGCTGCAATCCCTTTTCCTCCATTTCTCCCTCGTGTTTGGATTTTGGATACACATATGCATGCTTCTGGTGTGTTTTTCAGGCTGCAGGATCTGGGACTCTTAACTGCATGGTCTGCCTTGTAGGATCTGGCTGTCTTAACCACCAGGCTGTGGAATGAGCCATAAAATACACTGCATTTTTATAGTTCTTTACACATTTCACAACTGAAAATGCATATTGACTTTCTGGTCCCAAAGTTCTGTTAAAAAGGACAGATGATATTAAAATAATCTAGTTAGAGAACTTTAGAGATTCATTGACCCAGCTCTATGTTCTAGAAGTGGGATTTAGCACCCAGGTCTTTAGACGCTGATGTAGGTGTGGGTTTTTGTTGAGAAAGACATATCAGAGGAACCATTCACATCTGATGCTGACTTTTGCCCTTTAAGAACTATATAGTCTTCTTACCGAAAAACCACTTGTTGCAAAATATTGATATGTTACTTTTAAAAGAATTTTCTGTGAGGCTTATGCTTGGGGTTTTAACACTTTACCTTTTTATTATTTTCTTTTCTTTTGCTGATTATCTTTTCTCCCTCTTTTGATCACATGACTTGAGTGTATAGGATGGTCAGTGATGTTTAGTTAAGCAGTTGACAATACTAAACTAGTTATAGGTATGTTGTGTTTATTGTCTAGTTATTATTTTCTAAGAAATGGCATATACACATGTAATATTCATAGATAGATAGTGAATTAAATTCTAAATATTTTCATTGAAAGTAGTAGAATTGAAGAT
>NW_006159858.1:5384481-5386137 GCF_000334495.1 Tupaia belangeri chinensis
AAATTGTCTCTTGCCCTTTTGAGTTACCCTCTTCTGAAGTAAGACTGACCACTTCACTGTGGTAATATAATTGCTTATCATCTGGTGGTGCCTTGTAGACAAGAAGGCACTGAATATTTGGAAAGAGTATAAGAGCTTCTTTAGTATTTGGGCTGAAACTAGTTTATTTAAGTGCCAAAGATTTTCTTCCTCTATTTCAATACCCTTCTTTTTTTCTCCCTCTTAAATTGTAGGGTGGATGATGTGCCTCCAGGAATATCTCTGCTTCCTGATAACATTCTGCAAGTTTTGAGGATCCAGCTGCTGCAGTGTGTTCAGAAAATGGCAGATGGGTTAGAGGAACAACAACAAGCCTTGTCCGTTTTGCTTGTCAAGTTCTTCATCATTCTTTGCAGGTATCTGGTACAAAAAATAAACTAGTTATATGTTTTTAAATAATTCTTGCCAAAATAGTAGTGCATTTATTGATTAGTAATGATTGTTCATATGGAGCATTAAAGAGTAAGCATTATCTTTTGCAGTAAGTGTGTGATTTCTTAGTATATTACAAAGTCTTTTAGTTACTGTACTTTAATATAGAGACATCAGCTAAGATTTTTAAAAAATGTTCTAGTGACCAGTAGATGGCATAGTAGTTACGTTGCTGGACTCCCACATGGCTGACTGTGGTTTGAGTCCTAGGCCAGGAGCGTGTGTGTGCATACCCAAGATCCTGGGAGGAGAATGGAAGAGAAGGGATTGTGAGATGACCACCCCCCGCCCCCCCGGGGAGATGATTTCTCACTTTCCCTCTCAGTTTCTCTGTCTCTCAGCAAAAACTACAAAAAAAAATTGCTTTAAAGAAAATGACAGTCATTTTTTACTTTAAGAAATTATTATTATTAATTAATTTTTAAATTTTTGCCATAGGGCATGTATGTATACTTGCCAGGGAGAGAGCGGAGAGAGGGAATGTTAGAATTCACTCCCAGGGGGAATGGCCACATCACAGTTCCCTGTCCTTCATTTTCCTCTCTGAATCTGGGACATACACATGTACGTACCCAGTATGATTTTCAAGCTGCCGGGTCTAGGACTTGAATCATCTTCAGCCATGTGGGAGCACAGTGCTTTAACTGCCATACCACCTGCTGTCCTCAGTTCAAGTTATTATTATGCCAGTACTTTATGATTCTCACCTGTAAACATATATACATTTTTATTACTGTGCTTTATTATTTATAAAAATGTATTTTCTAAATCTTTCATCTTTTATCTTTAATTCTTTTATTGTAATTTCTGATTTACACATAATCATTATACAGTAGGGTTTTTTTTTTTCTTTTAAGAGAGATTTTTGCTATAGGGTGTGTGTACTCGCCAGAGAGACAGAAAGCAAGAAATCACCACCCCAGGGCATTGGCCATTCTGCAGTCCCTTCTTTTCCATTCTCCTCTTAGGATTTTGGGCATAAACGCACACACGCCCAGAGTAAGTTTTAAGTTGTCAGGTCTGGTACTTGAACCTCGGTTGATTATGTGGGAGTCCAGTGATGCAACCATTGGGAATCCAGTGACGTAACCATTACGCCATTTCCCATATCCTTGGTCCCAGGTACAGTATGGTATTTTTTTGGTGTCTTTTTTTTTTTTTTTTTTTTTTTTAGAGAGATTTTTG
>NW_006159858.1:5386168-5389711 GCF_000334495.1 Tupaia belangeri chinensis
AGAAAGGGCGAAATCACCCTCCAGAGGGGATGGCCACACTTTTTATCCAGTCTCCTCTTGGGATTTTGGGCACTTGCACGTGAGTTTTAAGTTGCTGGGTCCGGGGCTCGAACTGCTGTTGAGTATGTGGAGTCCAACAATGTAACCATTATGCTGTCTGCTGGTCCATGTCTTTCAAAGTATGTATATACTGCGTAATAAACTAATTGAGGATATAAACATATGTTATCACATTCCAACATGTCACATATTATATTATATTATGCACATTTGGAATTCACTCTACTGGTTGTTTTGGAAATATATTAAATTGTTAATGATGTTCTTTACTATGAAATATAGTTCTAAAGAAAAACAAGTACTTAACCATCAGACAACAAAAAGTCTCATAAATTAATGAGGATGGATTTTTTTTTTTTTTGAGAGGTTTTTACTATAAGGTGCTTGCACTCACCAGAGAGACAGAGAAAAAGAGAGACACAACGGTATCTTGGGCACATGGGGGAGGATGGTTGCTCTGCAATTCCTTCTCCTCCATTTTCCTCTCGGTATCTTGGGCACACACATCTGGCATGAGTTTAAGCCACTGGGTCCAGGACTCAAACTGCAGTCAACTACATGAGAGTCCAGTGACATAGCCATTACACCAACTGCTGGTCCCCCCCTGGGGGGATGGCCATGCTGCAATTCCTTCACCATTCTCCTCTTGGGATTTTGGTCATACATGCACATGAGCCAGGTGTTTCAAGCTACTGAGTCCGGGACGCCAACCGCAGTCAGATATGTGGAAGTCTAGAGATGTAACCACTATTCCATCTGCTGATCCTGAAGATGGATTTGTTTTTAAATTATTTTATTTAATTGTATTCATCAATATTATTATCATTTTTTAATTTGACCTGAGAGAGGCAGAGAGTGAGAGGGAAAGTAAAAAAGCAAGCCACCAGGTTCGGGACTCCAACCATAGTTGGCCATGTGGGAGTCCAGCCCCTCAGACACCATACAACCTGCTAGGTCCAAGGATGGATTTTTTAAAACAGATTAATTTTAACATAGCTAATGAATGGTTATAATAATAAATATATAAATACAGTATGAAACTTGTTGAGGCAAGTAACTATCAGATAATTGATGAATCTGTGCTTAAACCAGCATATGTATGAAATAGTTGAACCTGAAGTTTTAGCATGTAAATATGTGTACTTACAACGCTCTCATTTGGTTTTCATTTTTTATCATATTTATGGTATACTGGGAAACATAATAGTTGTGGTTAAGTCGAGAGAAAATAGGTAGGAGTATTGTAGAGGTATGCGAAGAATTTAACAGTTCAAATAATCCTTAGCCCTTCTGGGAAACTAAAGCAGAGAAAAGTATACTGTGTACTTCTGTAATAAGGCAGCTTCTATTACACTGGTCATCATTCACTTATTGAAAACGGCTGTTCCTTTGATCAATGAAAACCGAATTGAAAGTACCTTCCTGCTCAATAAACTGATGAAACTACAAATATTACATTCCAAGACATTTAATCTATGTATGTTTTATCAGTACGGGTATGGTTCCTGCAAGCAACATATGGGGTTCTAGTTTCTTTCATTTTTAGAGGTTTTTGCTGTAGGGTGCATACGCTTGCCAGAAAGGCAGAGACAGACAAAAAGTGAGAAGTCACTCTCCCAGGTGGATGATCACGCTGCAATCCCTTCTCTTCCGTTCTCTTGGGATCTTGGGCATGCACGCACACGTGCTCCCAGCATGAGTTTAAGCCACCAGGTCTGGGACTCAAACCGCGGTCGACTACATGGGTGTCCAGCAACATAGACATTACGCCAACTGCTGGTCCTAGAGGGTTCTAGTTTTTTTTTTTATTCATTGAACCATTCTGTGCCTTTTAGTTGGGGAATTTAATCCATTGACATTCAGTGTTAGTATTCATATGTGTGGACTTATCCCTGTTATTTTGTTACTTTATTTCCTGACTATTTTGTGTTCTGCTATTTTTCTCTCTCTTCTGGTATAACATTCCCTTAAGTATTTCCTGAAGAGGCTAGTTTTGGTGAATTTTTTTCAGCCTGTGTTTATCTGAGAATGGTTTTCGTTGTTTTAGTTCCAAAGTTCTTTTATTTTTATATACCAGATGTGTATATAATACCTTATGAGAAAGCAATCACCGTGAAAATTTATTTTAAAGTAAATTATTATGGAATTTGGTTATGAAAGCACAGTATGCATGTGAATGTTCTAATAATTTTTTTAAACTTAAACATCTTGTAATATATAAATGAAGAACAAGGAAAAAACATACTGTTTCTTTAATAGTATTGCTTGGTAATACATTAAAAACATATTATATCTATAAAGTACCACAATTTCATCTACATCTGCTCATTGTTCTATTTCACTCTAAAGAAAAGACCAAGATCTGGGACCAGCAGTTGGTGTAATGGCTATGTTGCTGGACTCCCATGTGGTCGTCAGTGGTTCGAATGCTGGACCCGGTGGTTTAAACTCAGCTGGATTCGTGTACATGTGTTCCCAAGATCTTGAGAGGAGAATGGAGGAGAGGGGATTGCGGCATGACCATCCTCTTTAGGGCGTGATTTCTTGCTTTCTTTCTCTCTGTCTCTCTCTCTCTTTCTGGCGATCACACACACCCTATAACAAAAAAACCTCTCCAAAAAGAAAAAAAAGAAAAGACCAAGATCAAAATCTCTGAATTCATAATTTTCAACCTGAAAGTATCAAAAACCTGTAATTCTAAAATAGCTTTGATACAACAAGTACTACTTCTGAGTAGTAGTAGACTATACTGAAAGAAGATAAAATGTAAACATCTTACACTGTACTCAATTTCAAGTGTTGCCAATAAAAACTATTACTAATGTTTATTCCAAAAGATGCTGTTATGGAGGGAAGCTATGCTCTAAACTTCATCTTGTAGACTCTGGAAATATTCAGACAAGAAGCCATTTTAAAGCTGAGGTGTGTCCTGGCCTGTTCAGGGAAGCTATGTTCTAACCTTCATCTTCTAGACTCCTGAACTATTCAGACGAGTAGAGGATAGATTTTTTTCCCAGAATGACCAGAAACCACCGCAGAGGCACAAGAAACATGGGAAACCAAGAAATTATCTCTTCCCACTCTTCTACACTGTTGGTGGGAATGTAAACTGGTTCAGCCATTGTGGAGAACAATATGGAGGTTCCTCAAAGATCTACAGATAGAACTACCATTTGATCCAGCAGTCCCACTTCTGGGTATCTACTCAAAGGACAGGAGAACACTCAGTTGTAAAAGTGCTTGCACATCAATGTTTATTGCAGCATTATTCATGATTGCCAAGACATGGGAACAACCTAAATGTCTACAAACTGATGAATGGATTGGAAAAGTGTGGCATAAATACTCTATGGAATACTACTCAGCCATAAAAAATAACAAGACCCTGGCATTTGATAGAAAGTGGTCAGATATGGAGGATCTATTGCTGAGTGAAGTAAGCCAGGCTATGAAAGAAAGATACTGTATGTATCCACTCAATAT
>NW_006159858.1:5392192-5392770 GCF_000334495.1 Tupaia belangeri chinensis
ACTATGCTTTGTTTTCCCAATTTAAGCATTTTACTTTCTTCTGAGTTGTTGATACATTCAGCAATTTGTTAAAATATTTTTCTTGTTTGTTTCTTTAAATAGAAACAAACTTTTCTTCTTTCCTGACCCCTCTGGAATTGGAAATATTTGGGAGTATTCCTATTTTGTGGCAGAAGGGTTATTTGTGTAAGTTCAATAATGCTTGTTGCATTGAATCAAAAATTGGAAATACTCATTATTGGACAGGGCTTTGACTGGAATGTCATAGGTAAAGATTAATCAGGAAACTATGGAACTAAGGATCTGCAGTAAGCCAACAGAAGCTCTTAGAAAGATGGCCTGGCACCATAAATACCTCTGCCTGGCAGAGAGGATTAGAGAAGGAAGATACATGAAAGAATTTATATACATAAAATAACCTTGAGTTTTCCAGCCCAGCATTATAATCAGTAGAGATTGCAAAAGAGCAACCACACCAGAGGATTATCTTGAGAAAGACTTTGAAGGAAGAAAAAGAGACTGATCTTTGCTAGCAGATGGTATATCACAGAATACTTGGTAGACAGGGCTGAATTGAG
>NW_006159858.1:5393410-5394027 GCF_000334495.1 Tupaia belangeri chinensis
GTTCTCACAAAGTGTTCTCTGGGTGGAGATGGCTGGCGCTTTAGTTGAACCCAGGTATCTTTCTCTTTGGCTTATTCCTTTTTCTGGTCATTTTCCTTCACATGTTTTAGGAAGCTATCTCTGCTCTTAGAATGCTTAATATGCTGGGAACCAGCAGTTAGCGTAATGGCTATGTCGCTGGACTTCCATGTAGTCGACCGCGGTCCGTTTAACACCCATTATGCCATGACTTCATAGGGAATAGGTTCCAGTAGCTCAGGCTCCTTTCCATTGATCCTCACAAAGTGTGCTTCTCTGGGCAGAGCAGGTTGCTGCTTCAGTTGAACCCAGGGACCTTTCTCTTTGGCGTCCTTCATTTTCTGATCATTTTCCTTTACACGTTTTAGGAAGCTATCTCTGCTCTAAGAATGCTTAATATGCTCAATATGCACATTAATTCTCTTGGCAAGAATCTTGCCCTTAACTTGTTTGTTCACAACAATGCCAACAGCATGCTGGGTAACATTGTAGACTCTTCCAGTTTGGCCATGGTAACATTTGTGGGGCATTCCTTTTTGAACAGTACCCATTCCCTTAATGTCTACAATATCACCTTTCTTGTAGATTCACATATATGT
>NW_006159858.1:5394090-5403494 GCF_000334495.1 Tupaia belangeri chinensis
TTTCCCTTTGTGTTTGCCATTTTGGTTAATTACTGGAAGATGGCGGTTCTGACCAAAAGGCAAAACTTTTTGATATGTGAAGTAAATATTTGTGGAAAATATAAAAAGAAATAAAGGAAAAAAGAAAAACAAACAAAAAGATGCTGTTATGAATTCTTCAGGCTCAAATACTGATAACAGTTATTCAAAATTAAATTTATAGAATACCTAGAAAATGGTTGAATTGAAACCTGCTGGTAGTTTTATAATATTCATAAGCAAACTTTTTTCCTAAAGATAAAGAAGGCTATTGTTTTTCCAGTCCCAGGAAATACAAAGTACCCCAAATAGAATTAACCCAAGATCTTCTCCAAGACACATTATAGCCAGATTGAGCAAAACCACAAAGACAAGATACTAAGATTGGCAAGAGAGAAGTGGCAAGTTACCCACAAAGGATATCCTATCAGGCTGACAGCAGATCTCTCATCAGAAACAATGCGAGCGAGGAAAGAATAGGAACATATATTCAAAGTGTTAAGGGAAAAGTAATTGCAACCATGGATACTATACCGGCAAGATTTTCTTTCATATGGGAAGAAAAGACAAGAACTTTCTCAGATAAACAAAAGCAGGAAGAATTTACCAACACCAGACCAGATCTCCAAGAAGTTCTGCAGAGAATGCTATACCAGGAAAATTAAAATACAGTCACACAGAAAAAAGACTTCAAAAACTAAGAAACTGGCCAACTTAATTGTGGGGACAAGTCTGGAGTTGAATATTATATCCCAAAATTTAATTGGGAAAATTGAATCACAACAAAAGATAAAGTACATGAGACTGAATTGGTAAAATAGAATTTTATGACTTTTGACTAAAATGTTGATTTTTTTCTAGACTTCATTTCCGGTTTTAAGGATTTTTGTCTTGTCTCGAGCTGCCGATAGATTCATGTACCTACCATTTGAACAGAATCTCAACCTGTTTCCTGGCTTTAAGTTTTAAGCATATTTCCTTAGCATTACTTTGATTTTTTAAAGTTAAATCTGCTTTTCTTAAAATTAAAAAATACATAATTTTAAATAAAAGGGCTATCGTTTTAATATAATTAGACCTTTAAATTCATCTCCCTTTAGTGCTTTAAAGTGTTTCATAGCCCCGAGCCAAAGACCCAGATAATTTCAAATGATGACTGTTACTATTTAGGCAAAACTTCTCAGGTGTCAGTACCTTGAATATCGCGTATATGAAATTACAGTAAAAAGATGACATAAACCACATGTAGCGCCACTTCCATGCAGGCACATGTGTCACTATAAACCAAGCTTGTACTCCACCATCAAATGTAGTTCTCCCATTAGTTCACTTGGTGATGGGTCATTAAGAACATCTTCAGCGGCTGGTAAGTGGCGTGGTGGTGGTTAATGGTGCTCAACTCACATGGCTGATCATGATTCAAGTCCTGGCTTGTTCTCGCACTTTCTCTCTGTCTCGCTCTGGTCAAATGAAAAAATAACAACAATGATTTTTTCTCTCACTTTCTCTCTGTCTCACTCTGGTCAAATGAAAAAATAACAACAATGATAAATAAAGGGAATGATTCTTAAGGAAAAAAAAAGAATATATTTAAATCCAATGGCCCCATCATTACCCCTCAAAATATATAGTGAAAGGTTTGAGCTTGACAAAAACGTTTGCTCTACTGCCTTGAATTCCATTTGTAATTTTAGTGGAGGAAGTAAACTCTGGATATTTCTTAGCATGGAAACATTCATCTTATGTTGGTTGAACTAGACATTTTTTTCTGATAATTCAAGGGGATGGCAGGGCAAAAGTTAATTTTTCACACAAGAAAAACCTTTTCAAAGAAGATCACGACTTTCAAATGGTCCACTGGAATACTGTCTTTTAGCTGAGATCCAAGTCCTCTGGCATTCATCTTTCGTATACTCTCTGATCAGATTCTCAGCCCCATCACTGTCAGCCAGCCTTACAAGAATGATTTCATTTCTACTTCCCATTTGAAGTACAATCTTGCTTATAGTAGTCTTGCCTGAAACAGATTCTCTTGCAGAGTTTTAAATAATGGTTTTAATTTTTTCTTTGCCTGCATTGTTTTAGTTGAGAAGTCCAATGTTAATGGGGTAACCTTTGTCTCTTGTCATTTTTAGAATATTATCTTTGTCTTTGATTTTTTTACCCATATTTAGCTATATTGTGCCATGGAGTGGATCTTTTTATCTTAAATCTGTTCGATGTCTTTTGTATGTCCTGGATTTGGATGTCTATATTCCTCTCTAAATTTGGAAAGTTTACGGCTATTTATCATGAAAGAAATTTCTATGCCTTTACCTGCCTCTTCACCTTCTGCAATATCTATTATGTTGTCCTCATTTTAATGGTTATTCTTTCATTCTTTTTGGTTGCTTAGACTAAGCCAAAGGTCTTGTCTTCAAGGGTCAGAGATTTTTTTCTTCTGCTTGATCTATTCTGCTTTTAATACTTTCAAGGTGGGTTTTGATTTCCTGAATTGTATTCTTTATCTCCAGAAGTTCTGTTTGATTCTTTTTCAGGGTGTTTATCTGTTTATGGAGTTCTTCCTTCAAGTCATGGAAAGAGTTTCTCATCTCATAGAATTGGTTGTCTGTTTTCTCTTGCATCTTACAGAGTTTTCTTACAATAAATATTCTGAATTTTTTTCCTTATATTTCTGTGATCTCTTGTGCTTTATCTATTAATGGTGAGGAGTTCCTACTTCTTTGGAGTAGGCTTCTGTAGCTAATTGCTCATATACTTCCCTCTGATGACTTAACTCTGACAGTTTCCCTTCTGTCCTGTCGGTGAGAGTGAGGTATCTCCAGTGGGACATTTGGGTTCAGATTTTCAGAGAGGAGTTTCTCTTCTCTGTTGGAAGGGTTGTGGGGAGAGAATTTCTCCAAAGCCTCAAAAATATTTAGTTCCTGTATACCCAAATCTCAGCTAAGCTGTACAGGTAGAATGTAAGGTGATAGTCATGCCACATAGGCTGAATTGGTCCTTTCTTGCCCCCCTGTAGGCTGGGCAGGGCATCTTTTCATGATCAGCTCAGGTTGGGCAGCCTTTGCTCCCATTTCTCCTTGTATCTCTGGGACTATAGGAACTGGGTGGTGGTCTAGAGGGTCACAGCAGCCCCTTCTTTATTCAACTATTTAATAAACATGATATGTGTATATATTGTTGGTGTTGCTCTCGTTATCAGGGTAAAAATAAATATAGTTCTTGCCCCCTGGTTTAAATTTCAAACACAGAAATCTCCAAGTTGTCATATATTACAGAATATGAATAGCTGAAATTCTGTTTCTTTGCTTTTATTATTTTCTTTTCTTTTATAATCATTGAGCTATCATTGTTAATTTGCGCTCTGACGTATTAAATGCTGACAGATATAGTAGTGTAGGTTTGGGGAATATAAACTATACCTGAAATAAACTCAAGCAACTCCAAACCATTACCAGTTTACTCTCAAAATGTATTTTTATAACCACTACTTCGTTTTTTTGGGAGCTGTTAATAAACTGGAAGTTCTCTGAATAATTTTTTATGTAGCATAGAATGTTTATGAAAGAATAAGTAGTAAAAATCTGCCTGTTTGAAACATATTTTTTTAAAAAACAATGACAATTATTTTAGAATGTAAAGCAATTTTTTTTTTTTGTAGGAAGGATTTTTTTTTTGAGAGGTTTTTGCTATAGGGCGTATGCACTTGCAAGAAAGACAGAGACAGAGAGACAGAAAGCGAGAAATCACCCCCCTAGGAGGGATGGCCATGTCACAATCCATTCTCCTCTACTGTCCTCTTAGGATCTTGGGCATGCACACACATGCGCCCGGCGTGAGTTCAAGCCACTGGGTCCAGGACTCGAACTGTGGTCGACTACATGGGAGTCTAGTGACATAGCCATTATGCCAACTACTGGTGCCTAGGAAGGAATATTTTTAATTACAGTCACTAGATACTAAAAATACTGATTTATCAGTTTTTTTTTTATTGTCTTAAAATTGACTTGTCCTAGTCCATTTTTCCATTTTTTTTAAAGAATTAATTTTATTTGTTGTTAGTATCTTTTTTTAGTTTGCTATAGGTCACGTGCACTCACCAGAGAGTGAGAGTAACTAAGAAAGCAAACCACCAAATGTGAGACTTGAACTGTGCTTGGTCATGTGGGAATCCAGTACCCTAACCACCACACCACCTGCTTGCTCCCATTTTTGCATTTTAAACAGAAATTCATGAGTCTGAGTGGTTTTATAAAGAAGTTGGAAGTTAAAGCCAGCAGGTGGCATGATGGTTAAGGCTCTGGATTCCCACATGCTGTCTGCATTTGAGTCCTGAACCTGGTGGCTTAAAAAGCTCACCTGGTATATGTATGTGGATGCCCAAAATTTCAAGAGGAGAAGGGATTGCAATGTGGCCATTCCCCATATAGGGTGATTTCTCACTTTCCCTCTTTCTGTCTTTCTCTCTCTGACAAGTACAACTCCCTAAGGAAAAAAAGAAAAACCTAAAACATAAATTAAAAAGATGTACAAAGTTTATTCATAGACTTATGATGCCATGGATTGAAACTCCAAAGTCTTAGACCTATGGGATGGTCAGTAGACCCACAGAGTTTGGTGGGCACGTGGAGAGAGAGAGAAGTTGCAAATGATCTCCCTTTTTTTCTAGAATTTTTTTTTTTAATATATGGAAAACAACTGTACATACCAGAGACATTGTGGAAGAAGGGTGGGAGAATTGGCAGGGGGTGGGAGATAGGGAGTCAAGGGGGTGGGGAAGCAAACTATATAAGAAACAAGAAATAGAAAATTATTTGTTGATATGTATGGTAATATCCTTGATTTAGCCAATATATAATGCATACTGGATGGAAAATCTCATTTTGTATACTGTATTGATGTACAGTGAATGACAATAAATAAATAAATAAATAAATAAAATTTTAAAAGAAAGTTTTTTATTTTTTTACTTCATTTATTTATTTATTTTAATTTGACCAGAGAGGAACAAAGTGATGGGGGGAAGGGGGAATGAGAAAACAAGCTGTCAGGTCCGGGACTCGAACTGAGTTGGCCATGTGGGAGTCCAGCGCCCTTTACCATCATAACACCTGAAAACCCATCATCTCCCTTTTATAACAACCAGCTCTCAAAGAGAACTATCCTCTTCTCAAAGGAGTTAGAACTCATCTTGTGAGACATCATTAATTGCTTCATGATACTGTCGCCTCCACACTGTAATCACCAGGAACCAGTCACCTGCCCACGAGGTCTCACCCTGAGACACCATGAAGGAATTAAATTTTCTCTTGCGTTCTTTACACCATAGTCAGTACAGTTAAGTCCTAACACACAAATTTCTGGGAGACATAGTCAAACCATAGCATCTTTATACTCAGTGTACTTCTTTAGTGCCTGCATCCAGAGCAAATGGCTTTTAGTGCCTTATCCTTGGTATGACACTATTTTTTATTAAAGAGTAATTTTTATAAAGTGATCAGATCATAAGTTTGCAGCTCAATAACTTATCATAAAGTTAACGTACTGTTATCACTTAGGTCTAGAGATAGGATGTTATTGGTGTTCAGAGCCCATCCTGTGCCTTTTTCTAATAGATTATTGCTTCCACAGAGTGACTGTTACCCTGACATCTAATGCCCATGGATTAATTTTGCCTATTTTTGGGGGGGAGAGGTTTTTGCTATAGGGCGAGTGTGCTCGCCAGACAGACAGAGAGAGACAGAGAGATAGAAAGCGAGAAATCACCCCCCAGGGGGGATGGCCATGCCGCAATCCCTTCTCCTCCATTCTCCTCTCAGGATCTGGGGCACTCACGCACACGCGCCCGGCGTGAGTTTAAACCACCGGGTCCAGGACTTGAACCGTGGTCGACTACGTGGGAGTCCAGCGACATAGCCATTACACTAACTGCTGGTCCCAAAGTTTGCCTATTTTCAAACTTCATATAAATGTAATCAATCATATGCTTCCCATTGTTTTATGCCTGGCTTTTGCTTTTGTTCAACTCGTAGGTCTGTGTTTTTATTTTTTTAAAGCATTTGTGCTCACCAAAGAGAGAGTGGCAGAGGAGTGAAAAATTACCCTCCAGGAGAGATAATTGTGCTGCAGTCCTTCTCTCAGGATTTTGGGTGTGCATGCACATAGACCCAGTGTGCTTGTCAAAGTTGCTTGTTGTGGGACTTGAACCACATAGTCTCTCACATGAGATCCAGACGTCTTAACCGCCACACCACTTGCTGGCCCTTTTATTTCTTTTTTTTCTTCTTTTCTCCCTCTCTTTATTCCTCTATTTTACTATCCTCCTACCTAAGTCTCCTGAGAAGAGGAAACTATAGGCATGCACCATAAACACCTGATTCATTCAGATGGGTTTTATTATATTGCCCACACTGGCAGCTAGCCTACCATTCTCCTGCCTCAGTCTCGAGAGTATCAGGCACTGCAGACTTACACCACTGCACTTGGCTTTTTAGAATGGGCCTGGAATTCAGGCTGGGCCTCCTGTGGCCTCAGCCTGCATAGTGGGCAGTGTCAACAAGTGCACAGTATTGCAGCTAGCTGGGCCCAAGTATGTTATGTATTGTTTTTATTTGTAATATATTATGTGCTTTTTGGATTTTCAAACTTGTGTTGCCTTCTCATTTAAGTGGTTTTTTGATTCAATATTGGGCATTGTTTTTGAGGAATTGTAGAGAAAATTTCAGACCTAGAATAACACTATCTTTCTTTCTAAATAATATATGTTTAGCTTCTGGAGAAGTAGGATTCACCTGATATAGTCAGTGACTGAGATGATTTGAATTTTAGTCTCTGACTACGATTTATTTTCATCTCACCTTTTCTAAAGTATAGTCTTACGGGGTCTCAAACCATCCTTTTTGGGCTCTCAGTTCTACTTTTTGTTCCTTACAGCACTGAGACCATAAAAAGCATTCCTCAGCTAATTGTTCCATCTGTCTGCCAGGACTGGTAGAAATTATGAGTAAAGAAATGGATTTAACCACAGGTCTCATCTCTCTCTCTTATTTCCTTTTTTCTGTTTCTTGTGTCTGTAATTCTTCCTCTTATTGTTAATTTTCTGATGCCTTTTAGTAGATTTAAAAAGATATTTTGTCCATTTTTTTTGTTCGCTCGTAGGAAGAAGATTGATCCTAACTATGATTATTGGGAAAACTCTTACAGAGGCTTTTAATTTTAACTCTGGCTTTATTCTTTGTTTTCTGTAAGATAATCATGTCAATCTGGCAACTTACATTGAGAAGTCTGGCAATTCAGTGAATTTTTCTTTTCTTTTTTTTTTTTTAAACTATAGGATTTTTTTAAAAAAGTGAATTTATTTATTTAAAATATTTACTTTATTATTATTTTAATTTTAGCAGAGATAGAGAGAGAGAGAGAAAATGAGAAAGAAAGCTACCAGGGCCAGGACTCGAACCATGTTCAGCTGTGTGGGAGTCCAGTGCCTTAACCACCACACCACCTGCTGACCCCAGGGATTTTTAAATTTTTATTTATTTATTTATTTATTTATTGGAGAGGTTTTCACTATAGGGTGCATGCGCTCGCTGGACAGACAAGAGAGAGACAGAGAGAAAGAAAGCAAGAAATCACCCCCCGGGGGGATGGCCACATTGCAGTCCCTTCTCCTCCATTCTCCTCTTGGGATCTTGGGCTCGCACGCGCATGCGCCTGGCGTGAGTTTTAAGCCACTGTTTCTGGGACATGAACCACGGTCGACTACATGGGAGTCCAGCGACATAGCAATTACGCTAACTGCTGGTCCCAATAAAAAATGTTTTTATGGCACATACATTGCTTTATGCCTTTCAAAGAGTGTCTACTTATTCTCTGATGCCCAAGGTCTATGCTAGGATCATATCTTTAGAGGAAAATCTTGGTGATTATGGGGAATCATTTTTCTCCATTAATTACCTAGTTTTCCAAATGGAAATATGTGTTCTGAAATAATAAGATAGCTATTTGTTTTACTTTTCAATTTCTTCAATCTGCTTATGATAAGTATCATATTAATGTAGACAAACAGCTTTTTGGGTATTATTCTTTCTCAGTGAAATTCAACTTTCCTTGAGAAAGTCTCCATTGATTTGACTATTATATCTGCTAATAAATATCTCATTCTTAATTGAGGGCCATAATTTACATGCTCTAAAACCAAAATGCAAAACCAGAGAGAGATGCAGCAATAGTGCACATTCTCTGAGACTGACCTACATTACAACAGTAAAATATCCTCCATAATAAGAAACACACGTATGAGAAGCCTGACTTCCACTATTAACTATTTAACTGTTATTGTTTTACCTTTTGGAGTCTTAGTCTCAGTTTGAAGGAAAACTTAACTTACTCACAAGTACCAGGAAACGCCTCTTCTATTCGGAATGATCACAGAGAACAAAAAACTACATTGTTCCGGAGGTTCACATTATTCCTACGCATTTTCTTCACAAGATCCCCTAATAGCTGAGAAAATTGTTATTACTTGAATTCCAGATTTATTTCAAAGAAATTCCATAAAGCAAAAAAGAAAAACACATTTCCATGTTAGGACAATTTATAAGAAAAGAAAATAAATCTTGTCTACATAAGAATATAACTACTATTGATAGCTATGTTACCAGGAAAAATTTTTCTGTTACCAAGAAAAATTTTTTCTCTAGTAACCAATGTCTTTTCTAGTAACTTAAAAACAAACAAACAAAAATTACCATTCAGGCTTTTTTCCCTTCTCATTGTATTGTGTTAGCATTTCCAACCTAGTTCTACCCAGATTTTTAAAATCACATTCTTGAAATAGTTACTTCTCTTCTTAAAAGAGCTCTATGAGTTATTAAGAGAATAGTATCTTCCTTAACAGGGGCCAAGATCACTGAGGATTTTTTTAAAAAAGTGAATTTATTTATTTAAAATAGTTACTTTATTATTATTTTAATTTTAGCAGAGATAGAGAGAGAGAGAGAAAATGAGAAAGAAAGCTACCAGGGCCAGGACTCGAACCATGTTCAGCTGTGTGGGAGTCCAGTGCCTTAACCACCACACCACCTGCTGACCCCAGGGATTTTTAAATTTTTATTTATTTATTTATTTATTTATTGGAGAGGTTTTCACTATAGGGTGCATGCGCTCGCTGGACAGACAAGAGAGAGACAGAGAGAAAGAAAGCAAGAAATCACCCCCCGGGGGGATGGCCACATTGCAGTCCCTTCTCCTCCATTCTCCTCTTGGGATCTTGGGCTCGCACGCGCATGCGCCTGGCGTGAGTTTTAAGCCACTGTTTCTGGGACATGAACCACGGTCGACTACGTGGGAGTCCAGCAACATAGCCATTATGCTAACTGCTGGTCCCG
>NW_006159858.1:5403776-5407113 GCF_000334495.1 Tupaia belangeri chinensis
TGAGAGGTTTTTGCTATAGGGCGTGTGCGCTTGCCAGACAGACAAAGAGAGACAGAGAGACAGAAAGTGAGAAATCACCCCCCAGGGGGGATGGCCACGCCATAATCCCTTCTCCTCCGTTTTCTTCTCGGGATCTTGGGCACACACGCACACGCACCCAGCGTGAATTTTAAGCCACTGGTTCCGGGACGCGAACTAGTAGACTACATGGGAGTCCAGCGACATAGCCATTACGCTAACTGCTGGTCCCCCTAGTGTGAGTTTTAAGCCTCCAGGTTCAGGACTTGAACCATGGTCGGCTATGTGGGAGTCCAATGATGTAACTATTACACTGTCTACTGGTCCTGGATTTATAGGATTTTAAGACAAAATATTTTACAAGGTCACAGTGTCTTAGAAAAGAAAATCAGTAAACTTATGTATTATGCTAAGAAAAAGATTTTAGGTGTAAATATTAGCATATTGTGTGTTATACTGTGGTCTTAGAAAAAAGATGGCTATATTTTTATCAAATTACTAAACACTTAATGACCTACTGCTTTAAACAGAATGTCAAACTATACCATCATATTAGTAGAATGTGTAGAGACCTACATTCCTTCTGTCAAGGAATTTTAATATATTGGATTGTCTGAAAAGTCATGATGTATTTTTCTGTCTTTCTATGAAAAAATGTATTCTTTCCAATAACTCAGTAGTTGTAGAGCTACAACTTAAGTCTAAAAAGAGAGCCATAATTCAAAAAGCAACATGAAAATGATTAAAGTGTATGTATGGTATAATGGCAATAGAATAGACATAGGTAAGAATCATCATAGTGAATAAACCTCTATGGAAATTATCTAGAAGTAAATAATGATTTATTGTTTGGGTTATAAGAATATTGGTGATTCTTTTCTCTGTTTTTCTATTTTAGGTTATTTTCTAAAATAAATAGATACTAATTAACATATGCTTCCTAAATATTTTTAATCTATAGTAGTTAATGGTACTCAAGATATTTTTCACATTCTCATTAGGAAAGCAGTTATAAAAGCATACTGGATTTATGTTTTAATAAATATCTTTTGCATTTTGTTTGCCAATATATATTGTCACAATTTAAGCTGAATATGTGAACATATATTTTGTATACTGTCCATATGTAATAAATATGATTACTTTTTTTTCCTCATAGGAATCTGTCAAATGTAGAAGAAATTGGAACTTGCTCATACATTAATCATGTTATCACCATGACAACATTTTATATTCAGCAAGTAGGTGTCAACTAACAGATTCCTTTTCGTTGCATTACTGCGAGTAACTATTACAGGTTTTACTTTCTTTTATACTATAGTTAGTATAGTTAAATGTTTTTAGAAGAGATAATAATTGGGAGAGAATTAAAGTGATTATTGTATAATATATATTTGAAATATATATATTATCTAAAGTAGATAAGTTGTTACTAATATATTGACATTATTAAACTGATAAATTGCTTTTAAAATTATACAGTTTCTGTTTTTATGTATTTCTATATCACATATCTCTGGTACTGAAAATATGTTTTTTGAAAAGGTTTTTGGCTATTTGTTTTTGGAGAGGGTTTTGCTACAGGGCACGTGCACTTGCCAGAAACAGAAAGACAGAAAGTGAGAAATCACCCTCCCTGGAGGATGGCCACGCCGCAATTCCTTCTCCTCTATTCTCCTCTCAGGATTTTGGGCACGCACGCACATGCGCCCGGTTTGAGTTTTAAGCCACTGGGTCCAGTACTTGAACCATGGTTGACTACATGGGAGTCCGGCAACATAGCCATTACACTAACTGCTGGTCCTGGTTTTTGGCTATTTTAAAGCTATCATAAAACATATTTTAAAATTTGAGTAAGTATATCCAATCCCTTTAATTAAATGACATTTTAGACTCAAAGGGGAAATTAGGCTTATTTGAATAAAAATTTATTGTTAGATGAGTGAAATGTTTTAATTTTATATTTAATTTTATTCTCAGTTAAAAAGTAAGAAAAAAGAGAAAGAAATGGCAGATCAGTCAGCTATTGAAGAATTTGTGATCCATGCATTGGCATTTTGTGAAAGTTTGTATGACCCATATCGGAATTGGAGACACAGAATATCAGGGTATGTCTTAAAAAGCATAACATTCATTTAAGATCTGAATGGCATATGTGATTCTTCAAGTGTCTTTTTTATTAAAGCAATTGGAAAGATGTGTGTAAGATCTACAATTTTAACTGTAAGATGGAGAAACAGCTTGATATTTAGTGCTAAATGTCACTTCAGATAATTAAGTATACCCTAAACTTGAATTTGCAAAGCAATTGAATATTAGTAATCTGATAGGAATTCATAAGAATTTCTAGGGAGGCATGTTAAGAGATAGAGTCTTCTCTACTTTTATCCAAGAGGTATTTTTTTATTCTTATTTTAAGGGAAGTTGGTAATAATCGGCACAATAGCATTTTGTATGTAAGAGACCATTTTAGTTCTTGCTGATATTTTCCTATCATTCTGTGAATGTTCTTGGGGAAGTCCTTATTTGGACAGTAATAAGAATATCAGTTTTTGTTTTTCTTTAGAAGTACTGTATCTTAAGAATTTAGTGTTATGACTGGTCTAAAAATGGAAGCAGGAGAAGCTGTTTTTCCTTGTAGATGAAAAGCATTCTGGGGGTCAGCAGATGGTGGTGTGGTTAGGGTGCTGGACTTCCACATGGCCAACTATGGTTCAAATTCCAGACCTGGTGGCTTGCTTTCATACTTCTCTCTCTCTGGTGAGTGCCTATAGCAAATTAGAAAATAATAATAATAATAAATAAAATTAAGTAAATTATTCTTTATAAAAGCCTTCCATATGATCGATGTATAATAAATGGATTTTTTTCACATTATTTATTATTTGTTTTTTGTATATACTTTCAATCATATTGTTTGACTTACAATGAGACCATTTCGATGTGCACATTTCTCCCCAGACCTGTTAATCAAAATATCTTTAACAGATAACACCACACCTCCCCATCCCATCAATGCTCTACCTCTGTATCCCTTCTCCAAATGTCCTTCGTTAGGCCCTACTCCTCCACATACACCTCGTCTGACATTCACACCCATCTCTTGTGTTTGTTCAACCGTTAGTCAGTTTCAGTCATAGAATGCAGACATATGGTATATGTTAAGTGGGGACATACAAAGTCTCTCCTTCATAGCCTGGCTTGCCTCACTCAGCAGTACACCTTCCATATTCTTCCACTTTCTGTCAAAAGGCAGGGTTCTGTTGGTTTTTATGGCTGAGTAGTATTCCATAGAGTATATGTGCCACAGTTTTTCAAT
>NW_006159858.1:5411584-5482487 GCF_000334495.1 Tupaia belangeri chinensis
GAAACTCTTTGTCTGTCATTTTGGTAACGTCCTCCATATTTATGAGACATGGAGGAGCGTTTTACTTTGTTGGAGACATATTTCCTTGTTTATTCAGACCTGAGACTCTTTTTCTACTTCTAGCCATTGGAAGATGTATTCCCTTTGAAAACCTCTTAGGGGAATGTTTCTCCCACTAGGAGTAGGAGTGTTTCTTTTTGGTCAGGAATAGATGTTTGCCGAAGTCTCTCTTCTGTTGTTTATACCAATGAGATCTCAAGATAGGAACTCTACTGAGGTGTCTAAAAAGCAGTAATTCCATTCTCACAGGTTGATCAGTATAAGGGAGGATCCCAGAGACACTTGCGTTACTAGGGAATTTCAGATGTGTGATTCTAGATCTTTCTAGTCCCTCTGTCAGGGTAAGAAGTGCAGAGGAGAGGATAATATGAAATGAAATGAAAGACTGATTTCGCCAGAGGCTTCTAGTTGGACCTGTTGCCTGCGGCCTGGAAGGACAGTCTGTGAAGAGAGGCAGAGCTAGGAATTAGCAATAGAATAGGTGGGCTCCAAGGGAAAAAAAAGAAAAAAAAGCCACAGAAAATTTCTGTCTACCTACCAAGGAGGTGGAGTTGGGCTGGGGAGACTGGAAGTGGGGTGGGGGTCAGAGATGACCCTCCCTCAGAGTCCCTTGCTGACCGGAGGCTTCTAGTTGGACCTGTTGCCTGCGGCCTGGAAGGACAGTCAAGGAGGTGCAGTCGGGCTGGGGAGACTGGAAGTGGGGTGGGAGTCAGAGATGACCCTCCCTCAGAGTCCCTTGCTGACTGGATGCTTCTAGTTGGACCTGTTGCCTGCGGCCTGGAAGGACAGTCTGTGAAGAGACGCAGAGCTAGGAATTCATAAATTGATTTTTACACTAGGAAAAGAATTGTTTGAAGCACAGTTGTATCACAAAGAGTATACTTTAAGATTTTTGCCATGCAATGCATGCAGTTGCTAGACAGAGACAGATACAGTGAGAGAAGGAAGATGAGAAGTCATCCCCTACCCAGGAGGAATTCCCATGCAGCAATCCTTTCTCCTACATTCTCTTCTTAGGATTTTGGGCATGTGCTCACACATGACCAGTGTTTATCAAGCCTATATGTCTTTGCTTTGAACCACAGGGTCAGCTACATAGGATCCAGCACCTTAACCACCATGCCACATGAATACATATTAAAAAAAAAAGAATAATTTATTTAATTTTCTTTATTTTTATTATTTTTTAATTTGACCAGAGAGAGAAAAAGTGAGAAAGCAAGCTACCAGGTCTGGGACTTGAATCACAGTTGGCCGTGTGGGAGTGCAGTAGAGATTTTTGCTATAGTGCACATGCACTCGCCAGAGAGACAAGAGAGAAAGAGAGATAGAAAGCAAGAAATCATCCCTCGGGGGGGATGGCCGTGCTGCAGTCCCTTCTCCTCCATTCTCCCCTTGGGATCTCTGGCACCCATGCACACATGCCTGGTGTGAGGTTTAAGCTACCGGGTTCAGGACTTGAGCCACAGTCAACTATGTGGGAGTCCAGAGATGTAACCGTTATGCCATCTGCTGGTCCCTAGGCCTCATATATTTTTAAGAAAAGTTGTTTTTTTAAAAAAACATATTTCAGACCAGTTAGTGACTAGTGGTTGAGGTGGCTGGTGGCACCCATGCACACATGCCTGGTGTGAGGTTTAAGCTACCGGGTTCAGGACTTGAGCCACAGTCAACTATGTGGGAGTCCAGAGATGTAACCGTTATGCCATCTGCTGGTCCCTAGGCCTCATATATTTTTAAGAAAAGTTGTTTTTTTAAAAAAACATATTTCAGACCAGTTAGTGACTAGTGGTTGAGGTGGCTGGGTCCCATATGGCTGACCTCATCATTTGAGTCCTGGACCTAGCAGCTTGAGAAACACATGAGTCTGTGCATGTGCAAAATCCACAAAGGTGGGAGATATGGACAAGAAGGAATTGCAGTGTTACAGTCCCCCGTGGGGGTATTTTATCACTTTCTCTCTCTTTTTTTCTCTGTCTCTGATAAGCACATTCACTCTCTGGGAAAAAAAACCAAGCAACATCTTTCATACCTTAAAAATGCCTGTTAGCAGTTTTGAATGAATTAATCGTAGGTTTTTGCTGTAGGCATATGTGCTCGCCAGAAACAGAGATAGGGAAAGTGAGAAATTATCCCCCAAGGAGAATGGCCATGCTGTAGTCCCTTCTTCTCTTGGGGTTTTAGGCATGCATATGCATGTGCCTGGCTTGATTTCCAAGCCTCTGGGTCTAGAACTTGAACTGTGGTCTGCCATGTGGGAATATGGTGCCTTAACCACCATGCCACCTGCTGCCTCATTTATTTGTTTTTAATTATGGAGCTTGTGTCAGCTAGGGTCCTATCAGGAAAACATAAACTATAGTAAATATTTAAAAAGAGAGAATATGACACAAAGAGATTGTTAAACAGATATAAGAGAACTGAGAAAGAGAAAGTGGGGCACTGAGGTAATACACAGACAGTGACGTTAGGAGACAGCAACCTTCCCTGAGGCTGTGGGTATAAAAGGGAAAGGTTGGAATGACCAGAATCTGATTTGGAGAAGAGGTCCTTCAGTTTTGCCCTCCGAGGAAGAAGCATTACTTAGCTGGTGTTGTATCACTGAGTGGCCATGAGGAGGCTCGTCTGGGACTGCCCAAAATAAGCTGATGATACCAACTGCTATTGCCAGTGTTAGAAACTTCTGGTGAGTGATGCTGACAAAGTACAAGGAAAATGAAGAATATGGAATTCAGTTTCCTTTTCACTATTTATTCCAGTCAATATCTAGTATTCCCTTTTGGGGAATCCTAAAGGGAGGCAGCTGGAAAAGAGTAATATGCTTTTCAGGGTGCCTTCCTCAGAATCACAAAACAGAACAAGAAGGCCCGTGACTGTCTTAATGATGATAGCTTAATTACCATTACAGAGCTCAAGGAGAAGAGTTTCAAAGTTACAGGTCATTCTCACCTATGGGCACAGATTAAAAAGAATCATATCATCCTCCCTAATCAGGCCATTTTTAGGCCTCCCAAATCTGATTTTTCCATTTCCGTTTTCTTTTCTTCTTCCCTTTCTCCTTCGCCCACTCCTCCCTCCCCCGTAATTTGCTGGAGGGCATACACTCTTGCCAGAGACTGGGAGAAAGCATCCCAATTGGGGATGGTCACCCCACAGTCCCTTCTCCTCTATTTCTCCATCCTGTTGGGATTTGGGGCATGCATGCACACATGCCAGGCATGTTTTACAGTCTGTGGCCAGAATTTGAACTGCATAGTCTGTTCTGTAGGATCTAGCTTCCATAGCCATTAGGCCAGAGGCCAGCTGTCCTTTTTCATTTTCCATTTAATCTGACCTACTTAAAAACATTTCCTACTTCCTTCAATGTGATTGTAACATTTCATTAGTGATGTTCATTATTTCATCACTAAATAGTTTTTTTTAAATTAAGAATTATTTTATTTAAGTTTATTTATTTACTTATTTTAAAATTTTATCAGAAAGGGATAAAGTGAGAGTGAGTTGGGGGAGGGGAGTGAGAAAGCAAGTCTCAAGGTCTGGGACTCAAACCATGGTCACCCATTTGGGAGTCCAGTACCCTTAACCACCACACCACCTCCTGGTCCTGCTAACTAGTATTTTTGGCTTTTCAGGGTTTCCAGGATAGTGTGTCCTCGTATCTTCACTTTGAATAGTGACCATTAGATGATGGTGAAGAATTGATAACAGGGCATTTGTATAGACTATGTGGTAGTACACTTTATCCTAGATAGTAGTGTACGTTTTGAAAAAAGAATACATCCAGGGAACCAGCAGTTAGCATAATGTCTATGTTGCTGGATTCCCATGTAGCCGACCGCGGTTCGCGTTCCGGACCCCGTGTGGCTTAAAACTCACGCCAGGCACATGTGCACGCATGCCCAAGATCCTGAGAGGAGAATGGAGAAGGGATTGCGGTGTGGCCATCCCCCCTGGGGGGTGATTTCTCGCTTTCTGTCTCTATGTCTCTGTCTGTCTGGCGAGCACACGTGCCCTATAGCGAAAATCTCTCCAAAAAAAAAAAAAAAGTTTACATCCTGGTGGAAATGATTGGGGAGATGTTGATCAGAGGATTCAAAGTTTCAGTTAGACAGGACGAATAACTTTAAGACATGTATTGTAAAACATGCCTATAGCTAGTAGCAGTATATACTTGAAAATTGTAAGAGCAATAATTTTTAAGTTTTTGTTTTTTTATTTTAAGTTTTTTGCCATAGGGTCAGAAAGCTAGTGATAAGGAAAGTGGGGGAGGGATGGCTATGCCACAGTCCTTCCCCTCCACTCCCCTCCTTGGATTTTGGCCATAAAACACGCACACTTGCTCTGTGTGATTTCAAGCCGTCAGGTCTGGGACTTAACCTGTAGTAGACCATGTGGGAGTCCGGTGCCTTATAACCACCATGCCACCTGTTGGCCCCAACAATTTTTTTTTTTTTTGAGAGGTAGGGCGCGTGCGCTCTCCAGAAAGACAGAGAGAGACATAGAGACAGAAAGCGAGAAATCATTCCCCAGGGGTGATGGCCACGCCACAGTCCCTTCTCCTCCATTCTCCTCTTGGGATCTTGGGCATGCACGCACATGCGCCTGGCATGAGTTTAATAAACCACTGGTCCAGGACTTGAACTGTGGTCAACTACATGGGAGTTCAGTGACATAGCATTATGCTAACTGTTGGTCCCAGCCCCAACAATTTTTAAGAATTTTTCACTCTAAGTAAGGTAATGCATCTATAAGCCAGCTTTAGTCACTCTGCAATGTAAATATACTTCAGAACATCATTTTATATATCATAAGTAATGCAATTTTCTGTCAGTTTTAGAAAAATCATCCTGGGGCTAGCAGGTGGTGTGATGGTTAAAGTGCTAGACTCTCACATGGGTGACTGCAGTTTGAGTTCTGGACCCAGCAGCTTGAAAATCATGCTGGGTATGTGTGTCTGTACCCAAAATCCCAGAGGAGAATGGAGAGAAGGGATTGTGGCATGGCCATCCTCCCTGGAGGAGGTGTGATTTTTCACCTTCCCTCTCTGAGACACACACCCCCTGGCAAAAACCTAAAAAATAAAAAATCCTTTCTGTAAGTCAAGAAGAAAAAGAAATAATAGGAATGTGCACTCCAGCTATTAACTATTATGACTTTGTTTGTTTTTACATTTATTTTCTTTTATATCATGAGAGAATTTGTCTAAGTTAGTTGGGGTTCTCCAGAGAAATATAACCAGTAGAGTTCATGTGTATGTGGGGTGGAGCCTGGAGGAAAAGAGTGAAAGAGATGGAATGATTATAAAGACTTGGCTCATGTGATTATGGAGGCTAGCAATTCCAAATCTGCAGACTGGGTTAGCAAGCTTAAAATTCAGGAGAACCAATGGTACTGTTTCAGTCCAAAGAGAGGCAGGTGGCCATCCAGGAGAGCTGATGGTGCAGTGCAAGTCCAAAGGCTGACAGGCACAGACCCTGGAGAGGTCTGTGTTCTAATTCCAATCTGAAGGCCTTCACTTTGGAAACCCAGATAAAGTCCGAAGGCTCACATTATGGAAAACAATCTACTTTACCCAGAATTTACCAGTTTACAAGTTAATTTCATCCAGAAACACCCTCCAAGTTAATGAAAATTAACCGCCACATTCTCCTAAGACTTTGTGACTGTTTATTACTAGGAAAATATTAAGAACCTTTTCTGTTGAGCTTTATTATGGTTTTTTGTTAGGGAGAATGTCTTTGAATTTTCCTTTGCGAAGATTTTGTACCAGTCAGGATAGGGTAGGTTATGTTGTAATAAAAAAAACCCAAAAAACAAAAAACTAGGGCTTCAAATAACAAAGGCTGGCCTAGCCACTGTGCCACAAGTGGTTGGACAGCTTCTTGAGATCGGGGACCTCATGGGGGGATTAGGTTTTGTTCCTGGACCACCTGATTAGGTTGAACATAGTAGTTTCTTTATTTCTTTTCATTCTCTCTGCTGTGGATTGGGGCAGGGAGTCTCTATTCAGTACAGTCACTCAGGGTCCAAAACTAAAGCATCCAACCTCTTAGGCTTTGCTAGTGACCATGTAAGAGAAAAGAAAGTTCTGAAATGTCTCACATTGACAGTTTAAAGCTCTTTTCTGTTAATGCCACATTGTATGTCATTTTCACCATGAAAACTTTGGCCAGAACTAATCACATGTCCCTGTCTACCATTACAGAACCAGGAAGTTTAGTTCTGGCATGTGTATATTGAGCAAAGGCATCGATGTTTGTCCGTCATCGTCTGGCTTATTTCACTTACCATTACATCTTCTAGATTTGATCATTTTGTATCGAATGAGTAGAAGTGGAAATAGTTGGCAGACTACGCTTTACCTCTGCCTGTACACTGCTGACTCTTTAAAGATGTAAAGAGGCGCATAGCAGTGTGTCATTTGCAGCCTTTATGCCCATTTAGCATTCTGATTCCCAACTAATCATTCCCCCCTTTATTTTGACATGTATGCCAGAGATTTCTCTCAGGAAAATCTATCTCCTCCTCGCACTCTTGCTATTCTCTTATCCTCCTCCTTAGACTTGTCAGCAATGACAAATCTAAGTGAACATTTTAAGTTTGAAACAATGACGTAGACTGCAAGACGGATACAGAAAGGGGAAAATAAAATTAGTCTGAAAATGACAGAGAAGATATGTTTAAAGGAATACTTAATTATACAAGAAAGTAAATTTAAAGATGGGGAAGGAGAGAAGTTTTATAAAAAGGTAGCTCTTATAACAATTTAAAACAAAATCAGTAATTGAAAACACTTTTTGAGATTCAGGAAAGGAAAAATTAAAATATTATATAACATATATTGAGTTGTTGGGAAAGACACTACTTTTTCCTATGTGTTTTTTTTTTAATGCAAAAATGCAACTTGACTTTTCCTTTTTAAATTTTTTTTATTAAGAGACTTCTGCTATAGAGTGCATGTGCTTGTAGGAGAGACAGAGAGAGAGAAAGTGAGACATCACCCCCTGGGGAAGGCCACAGTGCAATCACTTCTCTATTCTCCTCTCGTTTTTGGGGGCACTCACACACACGCGCCTGGTGTGGGAGTCCAGAGACATAACCACTGCGCTATCTACTGATCCCCGTGTATGTTAATAAAATCAAGGATAATATCATGTTCATTTTCAATCATGAACACATTATGATTCATATTGCTAATATTTGCTCTGCTAGTTTTTTTTTTTTCCTTTCTTTTTTGGCATGTATGATTGGCAGTGTATTCTGTGTTCAGTTCTGGTATGCTGTTTCACAACCCATTTGCCCTATCTATCTGCATTCCTGTGGCTCTTAAACACTGTTTTCCTGAGCCCCTCCTAACCCTCTACTCCCCCCAACACACATACACACACACACACACACACACAGTCTCTGGCTTCTATAGTTGTCCTTTCTACTTCTGCGTCTTCAAATATTTCAGTTTCTGTCATAGAGTACAGACATTTTGTGTATATTGAGCAAGGATATACACTGTCTGTTATAGTCTGGTTTATTTCACTTACCATTATATCTTCTAGATTTAACCACTTTGTATCGAATGGCAAGATCTTGTTCTTAATGGCCAAGTAGTGTTCCTTGGTGTTTTATTTTTTAAATCCAGTCATCAGTTGTTGGACACTTAGGTTGATTGTGTCTTAGTTATTATGAATAATGCTGCAGTAAACATGGACGTGCAAGCGTCTTTCCAACTGGCTAATTTTCTTTCCTTTGGGTAAATACCCAGGAGTGAGATTATTGGGTCACATGGTAAATACTATTTGTAAAATGTTGAGGAATCTCCATATTGTTTTCCACAGTGGTTGTACTGATTTCCAATCTCACCAGTAGGGCATCTGGTGGAGTATTTGCCGCTTTCTGATTTATGGAGTAGATTCTATAATGCCTGAGGCAGAGCAACCCTCAGGACTAGGTGTGTCCCTGCAAAGGGTGTCTAGGAGGGTCCAGAAGCTCCTCTCAGATCCAAGCCAGGCTTGCATGCCTGCCTCTAAGGGAGCAGGTCTGCCCACTGCACCTGAATGTGACCCTGGCAAGTTTGTCCAGGAGGGGCTGGAAGCAGCACTATCTATGAGACATGAGGACTAGATCCCATGTAGTAGCTGTGGAATGCCTGCAATATGGTAAGCTTTAATGCTCAGATGGAGCTCTGTGAATGCAGTCTGGGAGATGCAAGAGGCAGGACCAGTCTTCGTAGCTCACGGAGTCTGTTGGGCCTTCCGGGCTTTTCTAGAAGTTGGTCAACCTCTAGGTCCAAGATATGGTTCTGGCAAAAGTGGTCCAGTAGGGGCTAGTGCCCAGTCTTGGCTTTCTGATCCAAACAGGGCTTATGTAACTACTTACAATTTCTGGGGCTGAATTAGTCCTTCAGACCCAAATGCAGCCCTGACAAGGTAGTCCTAGGGGTGCTAGAGGCCAGTCGTGCCTTTTGTATCCAAGTAGGACTTGTGTACCTTTGCATGATTTCCTGGGATGAGACAGCCTTCCAGACCCAAGTGTGGCCCTGGCAAGTTGATCCAGTAGGGGCCAGAGACAACCCTATCCATGCAATCCAGGAAGCAAGTCCTGTGCAGCCTGAATGAAAAACTTGGGGTCAGGGCCAACAGGTGGTGTAGTGGTTGGAGCGCTGGACTCCTACATAGCCAACTGTGGTTTCAGCCCCCGACCCAGTGGCTTAAAATTTACGCTGGGTGCATGCATGCCCAAAATCCTGAGAAGAGAATGAAGGAGAAGTGATGGTGGCATGGCCATCCCCCATGGGGTGTGATTTCTTTCTTTCTCTCTCTATGTCTCTCTGGCAAGTACATGTGCCCTTTAGTAAAAATCTCTTCACAAAAAAGAAAACGAAAGAAGAAAAAGGGAAACTTGGGGCCATGGTAACTACCCTCAAGGCCAGAATGTGGATCAATGGAGGCAATCAGGGAGAGGAGGAGGCGTACCCAGTCTTCATGGCCCTAGGAGTCCGTTGGACCTGTCTGTCCTTTCTGGGGGCAGGTTGGCCTCCAAGACATGGATATGGCCCTGACAGACGTGGTCTAAGAGGGACATATGCCAGCTGTGCCTTCCAGATTCAAGCAGGGCTTGTGTACCTTTCTGTAGTTTCTGGGTGTGGGTCAGCCCTATAGGTCCAAATGTGGTTCTGACAAGGTAGTCCTGAAAAGGTCAGAGGCCAACTGCACCTTTTAAATCCAACTGGGGCTTTTGTACCTTTCTGTAATTTCCTAGGACAAAGCACCCTGCTACATACACCGAGTGCAGCCCGACAAGTGTGTCCAGTAGAGTCCAGAGGCAAGCTTGTCTGTGAGACCCAAGGAGCAAGTCCTGTGTATCCTGCCTGAAATGCTTGGAAGGGCAAGGTGACCTTAAAGGCTGGAATCGGCCCTATGAAGGCAGTCAAGAAAAGGAAGAGGTGTGCCCGATCTTTGTGGCCCACAGAGTCTGCCAAACCTATCTGTCTTTTCTGGGGCCAGGTTGACCTCCAAAATCTAGATATGACCCTGGCAAAGTTGTTAGAGGTTTGGCCAGATGCCAGATGTGCCTTTCTATTTCAAGCAGAGCTTGTGTACCTGCCTACCATTTCCAGGGACGAGGCAGCCCTCTGAACCTTAGCGTGGCTCTGGCAAGTTCCTCCAGGAGGGCTGTAGGCCAGCCTATCTGTGAGACCCTACAAGCAGATCCCTTGTGGCCTTCATGGAACACCCAGTGGTAGGGGTGAGACTGGGGTCCTGAATGTGACCCCAGAAAGGTTGTTTAAGAGGATCCAGAGGCAAGCCTCTCTTTCCGTCCTTCACCAGTCTATAGCCTATTGATAGAAAGCCCCAGGATTCAAGGAGGCTGATCTGATTTTAGCAGACTTGTGCTAGGAGTTAGGTGGCTTCATCAGGCACTCCAGGATCAGGAGGTGGTCTGAGGCAGTCTCTGATCTTTTCTAATCTGACCTATAGTGGGGGTCTCTGGTTCCCTCCTCCCCTTTCCTTTGCTTATACTTTGAGTTCAGAAAGGACCAAAGAAACTGCACTGTGGTAGCCCAGATGGGGAAGGTCACCACTGCCCATAACTTGCTTCTGAGGAGAGGGAGAGTTTAGACCTGGCTTGCCTGCCAGTTAAGGGAAAGTATCCAGATTCCTCAGTGTTTGTTTGGGGGCATGGGGGTTTCTAATCCTCTACACTCTTGTAGGAGAGGCAGGAATCATAAATCTTGAGTGTGAGGGGATTCTGGTGGGCTTCAGTAGTTGTGGATGCCCACTCCATTTATACTCACAGAGACTTCTCTTCTGTGTTGTGTCCTCTGCTTTAGCCAGGCTGTGAGAATGCCAGATTGCCTGATCCCCCTTGCAATTCAATCTCCACCCACTGTTAAGCTCCCAAGATTGCACCGAGCTCCCTGGGGTTGGGATGGGAGTTTCAAAGTTTTCTTTGAAGTGGAATATTGGTATATTTTCCTATGATAGTGAACTCCATATCCATTTTGTAATTTTTCTGCAGATGGAGAGTTTTGGAGTCCTAGGTAGGAGTATGAAATTCAGAGTTACAGAGACATCTCATGTCCTATCCCACGGTGGGGTAGGGCTTTGGAGCCTCACCAAGTTCAGATGATTCTCTCTTTACTTTTCCAGGTAGAGATTCTGTGCTTCAGAATTTCCCAAAGTCTTTTTCTAGCCTTTTGTCAGTCTCACCTCATTCCTTTGCTAGAAGTAAAGGCACTTATTGAATTTTTAAAAATTTTTTCCCAGAGAGATGAACAGTGGGTATTTCTAGTCAGCCATCTTGCCTCCTCCCCACCAGTGTATAGAATTTCTGTGTTACTGTTTTTCAGATATTTTCTGTTTTTGTTGGCTTTATTTTACAGTGTTAAGTGCATTTTTAGGGCATGAATAAAAATTTTCTTTTTTTTAATTTTTGCCAGTCCACAAGTTGGAAGTATCATTGTAACCAGCAATATCCTTTAGTCTTCAATTTCCATACCACTATGCCTATCTATGAGATTCATTTTGTGTTGGACTGAAATAATTTTGGTAAATGCACATGCAGTTTGTATTAGCTTTACAATGTCTATAGAAAATATCACCTTTATCAGAACTAGAAAATTGTCATTAAAAATAAAAATAATCCCTGCCTGTATTGGATCTATATCCTTAAGATGAAAGAAGCTAATGGTAGAGACTCATTGTGTTCAGGTAAAATTTCAGGAAATGGTAGGAGTAGTATGATTACTGATGAATTTTGATTGTCCTATAATAAGCTACTAGCTATAGCTGTCAGTTTAGCAGTATCGCTGAATAAATTCTTTTACAGATTGGAAAATTTTTTCCTGATTTTTGTCATAGGGTGAGTGCACTTGCTGGAAAGAGTGAGAGAGGTAATGAAAGAGGTAGAGAAAGAGGGAGAGTAAGACTCCACCTCCCCATGGGGGTATGGCCAAGTGCAATCCCTTCTTTTCTATTCTCATCTTGGGATTTTTGGCATGTGTGCACACATGTCTGGCATGTTTTCCAAGCTGCTGGGTTGAGGGCTTGGACTGTAGAGTTGGAAATGTGGGATCTAATGCCTTTACCACCATGCTACCTACTGCACCCTGGACTAGAAATTTTAAGGGCTGGTTCATTATTTCAGTTTCCAGGTATTTGAGATTTAACCTCACTACCATGTTGTATAATCTAAAGAAGAAATTCTTCAGTTGATGAGAATTATTATTGGCTAGACTTCCTTTTCAAGATTATGTTAATCCTGGAGATGTATTGTTCAATGTGCAAATCAAAAGTAAAATATTAACATTTTTTGTTTTTTAAATTGTTCTATCTCTTCTTGCTTATAATTTATTAACTTCTTTTTAATGACAGACGAATACTTAGTTCAGTGGAAAAGAGCAGACAGAAATATAAACCCGCTTCTCTTACAGTGGAGTTTGTCCCTTTCTTTTACCGTAAGTAACACCCCTCATTTCTCTTGATTTGATTTTTATCTTTCTTCTGATTCTTTTTTGTTCTTTTTCTAACTGACCTTGATTTGGCTCTGATAACATAAAAGTTGTAAGAATGTATCACTGGCCTACTTGATTTGTGCTTAACTATAGTTATTATTCTCATTTTTATTTAAAGTGTTTTTCTTTTGAGAAGAGCTCAATTTTGTTTAAGAATTACTTAATTTTATTCATCATCATTATTATTTTTAATTTAACTAGAGGGAGGAAGGGAGGAAGAGAAGGGAAGAGAGAGAAAGAGAGAGAGAGGGAGGGGGAGAGAGAGAAAAATAAAAACAGAAAATGAGAAAGCAGGGAGAGAGAGTGAGAAAGCAAGCTGTCAAGTCTAGGACTTGAACTGTGGTTGACCATGTGGGAATCCAGCGCCTTAACTACCATGCCACCTGCCGGCTCCTGAGCTGAATGTTTTGATTGATGTCAATGTATTTTAAACTTTAGAATTTTTACTGAGAATTAGAAACTTATAAGAGTTGGCTATTATATATGTGATTTATATGGACTCTAGTTTGGGCTGGCCTCTTCACTTAGTGGATAAGGGAGCTAGATCCCATATGGCCAACTATGGTTTGAATCCCAGCCCATGTAGGAACAAGTATGAACACCTTCTTTTACCATGTCTATTCCACAGTATAAAAAGTCATACAGTTTGGAAAGGAAAAAAGTAAAACTGTACTTTTTTTGCATACAACATGGTTGTATAAATATAAAACTCTTAAGTAATTATACAAGACTACTATAATTTTTAAGTGAATTTAGTAAAGTCAGAGGATGTAATATCAGTACACAAAAATAAATTGTATTTCTTCATATTACTAACAAACAATTGAAGAATATAATGAAAATAAACATTTACCAAACATAAAAATATGAAATATTTTTAGATAAATTAGCAAAATAATATATGCAATATGTGTGTACAAGATATAAACATTTCTGTTGGGTACCGTGATTCTAAGCCAAGGGGGTTCCCACACCCACATTTTTATAGTGCTTGGCCTGCTGTGAGTACTCTTGCTAGTAAAAACTCTTCACACTGTTCTGCTGCATGCCAGGTTTCCTGTCCCATATCCCCTGTGTGAGCCTGGTTCCAGGCATGGCCTACTGTGGCTATGTGAGTTTGATTGTCTAGCTAAAGCCATTATTACTACTGGTGGTCAGACAGAGTGGCACTGCAGTCGTCTTCAAGCAATCAAACAAAGGGCTGTTTCATGTTTTATTAAAAACTAGAAAATATGGTAAAATAAAACTGAAACAAATATGGCAAAATGTTAAGGTCTGCCAAATTTTAGTGGGAAATACACAAGGAACACAGTGCTTTGTTTGTATTCCACAAAATTTTCTGTATTTTTTTTGGAGAGGTTTTTGCTATAGGGCACGTGCGCTCTCGCCAGACAGACAGAGAGAGACATAGAGACAGAAAGCGAGAAATCACCCCCCAGGGGGGATGGTCACGCCACAATCCCTTCTCCTCCATTCTCCTCTCGAGATCTTGGGCACGCACGCACACGCACTCGGCGTGAGTTTTAAGCCACCGGGTCCGGGATGTGAACCGCGGTCGACTATGTGGGAGTTCAGTGACATAGCCATTACGCTAACTGCTGGTTCCCCAAAATTTTCAGTATTTTTGAAAGGTGGTACAATCTTGTTTTTTTGTTTGTTTTTTTAACTGCCAGAGGGTGTGTGCACTTGCCAGAGAGAAAGAAAGCACCCCTCATTGGGACGTGATCACACTGCAATCCCTCTACCTCCATTTCTCCTTCCTGTCAGGATTTTGGGCCCATGTGCGTGGCATGTTTTTCAATCCACTGGGACTGGATACGAACTAAGTCAGTTGTCCTGTGGGATCTGACTCCCTCAACCACCAGTACACAGGGCCAACCAAAGTAGAGGAAGTTTTATTCTGACTTTAGTTTGTCAATAGTCTTTATTATGAATGGATGTTGTCTTTTTTCAAATACTTAACTGCATCTATTTTAGGTAATTATGTTGTTTTTTTAAACTTGTGTTAATTAGTAAAATACATAGATTGGTTTTTGAATGTTCAACTGTTATGATACTGAATTCCTGGACTTAACCACATTTGATCTTGATTACATTATACTTTTAATGTAGTACTGCATTGGATTTGCTGATATTTTCTTAAAGATTTTTGTGTTTATAACGAAGCCAGATAAGTGTTTGTAGATTTTTTTCTTCTTTATTACATCTTGTGTAATTTGTATAAAAAGGGTAATTGTCTTAGTCTGCTTGGGCCACCATAACAAAATGTTTACATTACAAATTTTAAATAATAAATTTATTTTCTCACAGTCTGGAAGCTGGAAAGTCCAAGATTAAGATTCTGGTAGGATTTGGTTTCTGGTGCGATCTTTCCATGTGACTTATAGATGGTCACCTTCTTGCTGTGTCCTCACATGTCCCTTCCATTTTTTTACAGACCATTAATTCTATTAAATTAAAGCTCTACTTTTATGACCTTATGTAACCTTAATTATCTCCTTAAAGGCCCTATCTATAATACAGTCACATGGTGTGTTAGGCTTCAACATAGACTTTTGGCAGGACACAATTCAGTCAATATTAGTTTGCTCTTGTTTCCTGCCCCTGTCTCAAATTCACATCCTTATAAAATATATTTATTCCATTCCATAGCCCTAACTAATTAATTCTTTCATCAATTCTGTTAGTTCAAAAATCCAAGTCTTCTTTGAATATCATTTAATTCAGATATGGGTGAGACCTGAGGTACAGTTCATCATGAGTCAGAATTGCTCTCCAGCTGTGACCCTGTGAAACCAGAGAAGTTACGTGTTTCTAAAATACAATGGTGGAAGGTCTGGCCCAGGAACACAGTGGTCAGGCACTGTGTGGAGGAAACCAGATCCCACATGACTGGTTTCCTAGAAAACATGCTGGATCCATATACACATACTCAGGCTTCTGATGGGTTGGAGAAATGGAGGAAAAGAATTGTGGCATGACTGGGCCCCATTAGGGGTGCTGTCTCTCCATTGTCTTTCTCTCACGTGCATATATATATACCTCTGACATTAAAAAAATAAATTAAAAAAATATAGTGGTGGGACAGACATAGGATACACATCCCCATTCCATCATGGAGAAATTTGGGACCAGCAGATGGCGTAATGATTATGTCGGTGGATTCCCAGTCAACCGTGATTTGAGTCCCAGACCTGGCTGCTTAAAACTCATGTGGTCTTACCCACTATACAAGATGGCAGGTGAAAAAGCTGCAAAGCAGGATACTAAGGAGAAGAAACCTGAAGCCAAGAAGGCTGATGCCAGTGGCAAAGTTAAAAAGGGTGACCCCAAGGCTAAAAAGCCCAAGAAGGGAAGCCCCATTGCAGCCAAAACCCCGTCCTAGTTTGGGGCATCGGCAGATACTCGTGGTCTGCCATGTATTCCAGGAAGGCCATGTACAAGAGGAAATACTTGGCCACTAAATCCAGGATCAAAAAGAAAAAGGAGAAGGTTCTTGTGACTGTCACAAAACCAGTTAGTGGAGACAAGAATGGTGGTACCTGAGTGGTTAAACTGTGCAAAATGCCTAGATATTATCCTACTGAAGATGTGCCTCGAAAGCTGTTGAAACACGTCAAAAATCCCTTCAGTCAGCATGTGAGAGAGCTGCGAGCTAGCATCACTCCTTGGGCCATTCTGATCATCCCCAATGGACTCTGCAGAGGCAAGAGAGTGGTTTTCCTGAAGAAGCTGAGCAGTGGCTTGCTCCTTGTAACTGGACTGCTGGTTCTCAGTTGAGTTCCACTGAGTAGAACACACCAGAAATTTGTCATTGCCATCTCCACGAAAGTTAATATTAGCAAAGTAAAAATCCCAAAGCACCTTACCAAAAAAAAAGACTTCTAAGTTTATGTCAGGTTTGGATTAATTTCTAGCTGCCATTTCTTTCCTTTTTTTTTTTTTTTTTTGAGAGGTTTTTGCTATAGGGCGCATGTGCTCGCCAGACAGAGAGACAGAAAGCAAGAAATCACCCCCCAGGGGTTATGGCCACGCCACAATCCCTTCTCCTCCATTCTCCTCTCAGGGTCTTGGGCACGCACGCACACGCGCCTGGCATGAGTTTAAGCCACCGGGTCTGGGACGTGAACTGCGTTCAACTACATGGGAGTCCAGCGACATAGCCATTACGCTAACTGCTGGTCCCTAGCTGCCATTTCTTTTCTTTCTTTCTTTTTTTTAGGAGAGGTTTTTGCTATAGGGTGCGTGTGCTCGCCAGACAGAGACAGACAGAGAGACAGAAAGCAAGAAATCACCCCCCAGGAGGGATGGCCACGCCATAATCCCTTCTCCTCCGTCCTGGACCTGGCGACTTATTTTATCCCTTTCCCTTTCTCTCTCTGTTTCTGTCTGATCAAATTAAAAAATAATAATTACAAATGGAATTAAATAAATAAATAGTTCTTTAAGAAACAAGAAATCATGTTATGGAGGAGATATCTTATTTGTTCATTTGTGTGTTATATTTACAGCATGTTTTCAGGAAAGTGAATATCTCTTGGGCGGGATCTTGGGCACACACACACGCCCGGCGTGAGTTTAAGCCACTGGGTTCAGGACTCAAACCATGGTCAGCTACATGGGAGTCTAGCGACATAGCCATTACACCAACTGCTGGACCCTCTAGCTGTCATTTCATAGCCATGTGACTTTAGGAAAGACATCAACTTCTGACCTTTCATTAGCTCATTTATAAATGGGAGCAAACTATCATCCTTACTATTATCCGTATTACACAAATTAATAGAGCGAGCATAAATATAGTACCTAAAATTGCTGATAGTTTTTCTTCTCATATACTATGACAAAATATCCATCAACCTTGTTTTTTTATATATTTTATTGTGATTTTCACACTTTTTTTTAAGAGATTTTTGCTACAGGGCATGTGTGCTTGTTGGAGAGACAGAGACAGAAAGTGAGAAATCACCCCTCAAGGGGGATGGCTCTGCTGCAGTCACTTCTCCATTCTCCTCTTGGGATTGTGGACACACATGCTTATGTGTCCCGTGTGAGTTTTAAGCCACCGGATCTGGGACTTGAACCTCAGCTACGTGGGAGTCTAGTGACATAACCATTATGCCATCTATGGGTCCCCACACTTAGTTCTTTGTGTTTCAGTATCCTTCCTTGGAAATAAATCATGTCAGGGGTCAGCAGGTAGTATGGGGGGTTAAAGGTGCTGGATTCCCACATGGCCCACTGCAGTTCAAGTCCTGGACCTGGCGGCTTATTTTCTCCTTTCCCTTTCTCTCTCTGTTTCTCTCTGATCAAATTAAAAAATAATAATTACAAATGGAATTAAATAAATAGTTCTTTAAGAAACAAGAAATCATGTTATGGAGGAGATATCTTACTTGTTCATTTGTGTGTTATATTTACAGAATGTTTTCAGGAAAGTGAACATCTCAAGGAAAGTCTAAAGTGTTGCTTATTGCATCTCTTTGGAGCCATTGTAGCTGGCGGGCAGGTGAGGAAAGTGATGAAAATTAATATATGAAATAACAGTTAACAGTATAAAAAGCTTTCCACAGAATCTATTTTGTATTTTTGTCTTTTTAAAATTATGAACCATATAAATATTTTGAGTTTATATCTTATTTAAAATTAAACCACTGTCTTCTTTCTTTTATTTTGTATCTTCCATGAAATCTAAGTAGTAATATTAGTCCTGACAATAAAAATCTGGGTAAATAACCAGGCTTAACAACTTTGGGTATTATGATAAGTTTTTATTTATGTTACTTTTGGTACTGGTTCTTCTTTCAGAGTATAGAAAAATTCAATTCAGCCATATCAATCCATAATATAAAATAAAACTCTAGCAGTTTAGCTTCTAAAAACAGTAGTTTAGCCACATTTTTATCTATGTATTATTACTAAATCCATATGTACAAACTTATGTGCATTTTCCCCCTCATAAACCAGATGAGTTTTTAAAAAATAATTATTATTTACATTAAAGAATTTCTGATACTATTATTTTGGTTTGTTTTTAAGTTGAACATATTAAAAGCTGAGTGTGGTAAATTCAGAATATAAATATTTGTTGACAACCGGATTTTCATTCAGAAAGAGTTTCTGTGTGATTAGATCAGAGGTTCCTAACACTTTTCATATTTGTACCGCATATGCGCCTTTGGCAGTTTGATAAAGCTTGTCAGGATGTCTTTAAATGCCTAAAGTAGAGTATGTAAATAACAGAAGAAACCAATTATACTGAATGCAGTCACTAAAATATTAATAAACAAAATTGTGACACAGTAATATGTGCTTAAGTAAATAAAAAGATACAGCAGCAAGTCTAGTAATTTCAAAGAAGAGATGAACATGAATATTTTGAAATAGTGAAACAACTGTAATATGAAAATGCATATAATTTTGGTTGGTGACAAAAATCACAAGTATTACTTATACTACTGTGCTTTGTTATTTACATTTAAATTTGAAGGAAGTATTAAATTGCCATTAGAGTTTAGAGGAAATAAAGATACAGGTTTATCCATCCAAATCTAGAGAGTTCCTGAATTCTCTCCTCTCCTAGTTCCTCTCTGTCTCCTACATTGAAAGCTCTTATTTTCCTTTTTTATTAGTTTTTTTTTTTTCCTCCATAGGGTGTGTATGTTTGCTGGAGAGAGACAGAAAGAGACAGTGAGAGGAAAAGTAAGAAATCGTCCCCTAGGAGGATAGCCACACTGGAATCCCTTCTCCATTTTACTCTGGAATTTTTGAGTATGCACCACACGTGCCCAGTGTGATTTTTTTTCCCGCTTTCTTTTTTTGCTGTAGGGCACGTGCGCTTGCCAGAAAGAGACAGAGAGACAGAAAGCGAGAAATCACCCCCAGGGGGGAAGGCCACACCGCAGTCCCTTCTCCTTTCTCCTTTCTCCTCTTGGGATCTTGGGTATGCATGCACACACGCCCAGCGTGAGTTTAAGCCACCGGGTTTGGGACTTGAACCGTGGTCAACTATATGGGAGTCCAGCGACATAGCCATTACGCTAACTGCTGGTCCCTCCCAGTGTGATTTTCAAGCCACCAAGTCTGGGACTCAAACTATGGTTGGTCATGTGGGAGTCTAGCACCTTATAACTACTTTGCCACCTGCTGACCCTTCCTTTTTTAAGCTATATTAGTTTTTTTCTTTCACGTGATACACTAGCATCAATGTATAATATTTTTATTGTTATTTCAAATTTTCATGTTTAAATTATAATTTAAAAAATTTTATGGTAATACATATTGTTCCTAAGTTTTATAGATGTCCTGAATTTAAGTACCAGTTACTTGAGGATGGAAGACTATCATATGAGTTGATTTCAGACATTTTGTAAAAAATGCAATTAAAGTGTGAGTTTATTTTGGTGTAATAAAAATTTCAAATCTATATATATATTTTTTTTTTGAGAGTTTTTTTGCTATAGGGTACGTACACTCTTTGGAGACGCAGAGAGAGACAGAGAGACAGAAAGTGAGAAATCACCCCCAGGGGGATGGCCACACTGCAGTCCCTTCTCTTCCATTCTCCTTTTGGGATTTTGGGCATGCATGCACATGTGCCTGGCATGAGTTTTAACTCACGAGGTTCAAGACTTGAACTGTGGTCTGCTATGTGGGAGTCTAGCGATCTAACCATTGTGCCACCTGCTGACCCCAAATTCATATATATATATTTTTAAATAGTATGCATTTTCCATGAACTTTTTAAAAGCCCTTCAAATATATCAAATCAATTGGAATGAGTTTGCTGTAACCAACAGAAAACCTGAGAGAGTAATAACGAAATCGATGTTTTTAAAAATTAATAACTCTAGATGCAGGCTGTTCTGGACTGGCAGCCCAATGATAACATGAATGACTAAGGTCCTTAGATATTCCTGTTCTGTTTTCTATAGTGTTCTGTTTTAATTCTTGGGCTTATCTCCTCCTGATATAAAAGTAGCCCAGAACATTATATCTGCATTCCAGTAGGAATAAGGTGAAAGGGCCAAGGGCAAAAGGGCCTTTTATTTTTATTTGTAAACTGATACCCTCCTTATTCTACTGTAATATGTCGTGGCTAGAACTATCACAGCTACCCTTATCTGCAGGGGAGAATAGAAAGTGAGTTTTCTGGTAGTAGTGAGGAAGGCAAAACTTAATATGAACGGACTTCAAAAAGTTAATGGAGGGAACCAGCAGTTAGCGTAATGGCTATGTCGCTGGACTCCCACGTAGTCGACCGCGGTTCGTGTCCCGGACCCGGTGGCTTAAAACTCACGCCGGGCGCGTGTGTGTGCGTGCCCAAGATCCCGAGAGGAGAATGGAGGAGAAGGGATTGCGGCGTGACCATCCCCCCTGGAGGGTGATTTCTCGCTTTCTGTCTCTATGTCTCTCTCTGTCTGTCTAGCGAGCGCACGCGCCCTACAGTGAAAATCTCTCCAAAAAAAAAAAAAAGTTAATGGACAATGGAATTAACATACAGGTTTTTCTTAGTGCAAAGATTTTCAAATTCAGGCATGGGTTTTTCATAATATTCATTTTCTATGATTTTTTTGTAGACTCCTCTTATGTGTAAAAACACTAGCAGTATTGGTCAAAGTATCCATTAAAATTTTTTAAATATGTTGATTAAAAGTTATCTGTGATTTATTAGATTCTCTTTGTTCTTGTAGGATACATACTTCACTTAGGTTTGGGTTTCATTTTTACTGTCTCTAATGTTTCAGAGGAATGCTTTGCAAGCAATTTCTCCAGCTACCATGGAAGTTCTCATGCGAGTTTTGGCAGACTGTGATTCCTGGGAAGATGGAGATCTTGAAGAAGTGGGTAGAAAGGTAGAACTGACTCTCAAGTGCCTTACAGAAGTGGTACATATCCTTCTTATTAGCAGCTCTGACCAACGTCAAGTGGAAACCAGTACTCTCCTAGAGAACTATTTTAAATTGCTAAATTCAGACCATTCAACTTTACCTAATCAGAGGCGGTCCAGACAATGGGAAAGCCGGTTTATAGCACTACAGATCAAAATGCTTAGTAAGTATCACCTTAACATTGTTTTGTCTAAGTCTCTATTTTACTTTCATATTCCCCACTTTCTTTAGAAAAAGACAAGTCCTTTCTTTTTTTGCAATCAGTTTTGTTACTGTTGTTTAGTTTTGCTATAAGGCATGTGTGCTCGCCAGAGAGAGACGGAGAGAGGGGGAAAGTGAGAAATCACCCCTTAGTGGAGATGGCTACACCACAGTCCCTTCATTCTCCTCTTGGGATTTTGTGCATGTACCCACATGCGTCCAGTGTGTTTTCCATGCTGCCTATTTAGGACTGAAACAGTGCAGTCAGCCATGTGGGATCCAGCTGCCTTAACCACTAACCACTGGGTGGCCTTCTTTTCTATTTTTTATAATATTATCCAGTTAGTTATTTTTTAAAGAATCTGTATTAAAGGAACTTCTTTTTCGTTAGGTATTGTCCATGCCATATGTCATTTGATTTCTGGAGGAAGATATTTTTTCAGTAGGAAACGAGCAAAACATTATCACAAAAGGATTCATTACCGGGAACCAGCAGTTAGTGTAATGGCTATGTCGCTGGACTCCCATGTAGTCAACTGCAGACCGTGTCCCGGACCCGGTGGCTTAAAACTCACGCCGGGCGCATGTGTGTGCGTGCCCAAGATCCCAAGAGGAGAATGGTGGAGAAGGGATTGAAGCGTGGCCATTGCTTTCTGTCTCTATGTCTCTGTCTGTCTGGCAAGCGCATGCGCCTTATAGTGAAAACCTCTCCAAAAAAAAAAGGATTCATTACCTTAGTCTCGTTTTTTATAATGGTCATAGGTTATTTATATAAGTATGTAAATGAGATTACATTGTTGAACATAACCAGCTGTTGCTAATAAACAATTTATTAATAGTAAATTTGGCAGGATAGTTGATAAGACTTGAGCTTTGTGATAGGAGAATAAATCCCTGGGACAAATAATATCGTTCATAAAATTGAAATATTTTAAATAAAGCATATAAATTTTGTTTTCTACTCTCATCTCTATTATTTCTCATTTAATTTATATCTGTTTTGTTAACTGGAAGAACTCATTTTTTTTTTTAAGAATTATTTTGTTTAGAATTATTTATTGATTTTAATTTGACCAGAGAGGGACAGAGTAATAAGAGTGAGAGAGAGAGAGAAAGTGAGAAAGCAAGCTGCCACATCCAGGACTTGAACCGCAGTTGGCTATGTGGGAGTCCAGCATCCTTAACCACCATGCTACTTGCCGGCCCCCACGGAAAGCCTAATTTAAGAATATCATTAGTTTTTAATCCCAAATGTTCACTCTTACATGTATGATTTCCTTTATTTTCCTAGATACTATCACAGCTATGTTGGATTGCACCGATAGACCTGTTCTTCAGGCAATTTTTCTTAATAGTAATTGCTTTGAACATCTCATACGACTGCTACAGAATTGCAAGGTATTTATTATTATTATTGTCTTTGATTTTGAAAGCTGTTTTTACTCAAATTTGAGCATATTATTACTTTTTTATATTTAGTTTGTATTTGCATTTAATTATGTAACCACGTCTTTACCTTGCATTGAAACTAGTGTTGTATCATTGTAGATTATGTAAATTAATTTAAGTATTATTAATTTTAAGTTTTCTGGTATGATATGTAGTGAGTGGTACATGATTAATTTGAAAGATAAGGATCATTTTAACAAACTTAAGTTCTAAAATCCAAAAGAAGCACATTGAGCCTGTAGATTTTAAGTCATATGTTAAGTTTGATTCTGCATTTTTAAAGGTCGTTACTTCTATTTGGAGTCACGTGTTTCAGCATATCTCTCTACCATATGAGGGATGTTAGAGTAGGTGAAACAATTGTGTTAATTCAGATGTAGAATTTACTAACCTTCTTGCTTTTATTTCTTTCCTAAAACTGTTGTTTCATTTTCTAATTTAACTTTATAAGAATAAAATTTATTTGGTTATAAGTATTTTGAGATTTTGCAGAAAGTGTTTTAAAGTCAAATTTCAGAAAAGTTTTTCTGTAGTAGTGAATGTTATCTTGGATTAACTTTCTGGTATATAGATTTATTCTTTAAAAGTACATATTTAGAGAAACTATTATATAACTGATTTGAATGTTTGTCAGTAATTTTGTTTCCTCTTACAATTTCTTGTAGTGAGAAATAATATTTCCTGTTGTTTTTGATAAAGCTTATTTTTTCATTATGAAAGTATTCTTTGTTTTATAGGAAACATTTTAAATGTAGGAAAATTAAATAAACTATTTATAATAATAAACTATTAAATAAACTATTTGCATATATATATATATATACATATATAATTTACCATTATAATCATTTTTAAGTGTATAATTCAGTAGTAAGTACTTTTACATTATAGTACAACTCTTCTCCAGAATGCTTTATCTTGTAAAACTGAAACTCTATACCCATTAAGCAACTCTCCATTGCCTATACCCATTAAGCAAGTCCCCATTGCCCTGTGTCCCCAGTCCCTGGAAACCACTGTTCTATGTTCCATTTCTATGAATTTTATTATTCTAAGTACTTCATGTAAGTGGAATCCTTTAGTGTTCGTCCGTTTGTGACTGACTTATTTCATTTAGCATGTCCTCATGGTTCACCCACATGGTAGTATGTATCAGAATTTCCATTTTTAAAGATCGAATAATAGTCCATTTTTGTGTCTGTGTGAATACACACATGCACACATGTACATTCACATTCACACCACTTTTTGCTTCTCTGTCGATGGACTTTTGGGTCACTTCCATGTTTTGGCTACTGTGACTAATGGTGCTATGAACATGAGTATATAGATATCTCTTTGAGATACTGCTTTAAATTCTTTTGGGTATATACCCAGAGATGGGATTACTAGCTCATAATCTGGTAATCCAATTTTATATTTTTTCGAGAAACTGACACACCGTTCTCTGTAGTGGCTATACCTTTTTATAGTTCCATCAATAGTACACAGGGGTTCCGATTTCTCCACATCTCTGCTAACATTTTTTTTTCTTTTTCTCCTTTTCAAAAAAAAAAAAATCATGATAGAAAAGTGTATGTGCACATGTGGGTACAAGAAAGAGAGAAAGAAAGAAAAGTGCTTTTGATAGGGTCTTGTCATACCACAGTCCCTCTAGCTCATCAGAATCTTGGGCCCATGCACCTGTCTTATTTCAGGCATATTGTTCTGGGAATTTGAATCTCTGCTTGGCCAGTGGCTGTCAGTACTGCAGTGCAGTCCTCTACCAACTGTGCCACTAGGCTGGGCTCTTTTTTCTTTTTTGATTGTTTCTATCCTAATAGGTATGAGGTGGTGTCTTCTTGTGGTTTTATTTGCATTTCTTTATGATTAGTGACAGTGAGCATCTTTTATGTTTCTTTTTTTTGGAGCTGTTTTTGCTATAGGGCACATGCTCTCGCCAGAAAGACAGAGAAATAGACAGGAAGCGAGAAATCACCCCCTTAGGGGATGGCCATGCCACAATCCCTTCTCCTCCATTTTCCTCTTGAGATTTGGGGCATGCACGCACACACTCCCGGTGTGAGTTTATGCTACCAGGTCCGGGATTCAAACCACAGTCAACTACATGGGAGTCCAGCGACATAGCCATTACACTAACTGCTGGTCCCTATTTCTTGCCATTCATATGTCTTTGGAGAAATGTCTATTCAAATCTTTGGCTCAGTTTTAAATTTGATTTGCTGTTATTGACTTGTACAGCATTTTGTTATGCATTCTTAAAATGTGCTGCTTTTTTTGGTTTAAGATTTATTGCCTTCACATGCCATGATTTTAATATTAATGTAATATTTAATAAGTAGATGTACCTACTGTAATTAATTTTAATTTTCCTGTTTATAGGCACTTAATTTGTTCACAGTTTTTTGCTGTTACATAGCTCTTTCAAATTATGTTGAGTAGAATTTTATTCTTAATAAAATTACTATATTAGGGGCATAAATGTTTTTTATTGGTTTGTTTGTTTTAAATGTTTGCATGTGCTCACCAGAGAAAGGCAGAGAGAGAGGGAGAGAGGAAGAAAGTACCTCCTCTGGAACACCACAATCCTTTCTCTTGTTTTTGCATTCTTTGAGATCCTGGATATAAAGGCACATGCATTCAGCCTGTTTCTGAAAGTGCCAGGAAAGAAACTGGAATCACATGATCAACCATGCGATTCCACCAGGCCACACAGCCAGCCCTGTTTGTTTTTTAAATCAGGAAATACTATATAAAAACAAGTTATAACTAATTGGAAAATATAGAAGAGTAGAGAGATGGCAGATATATTGTTAAGGGTTTTTTTTTTTTTTGGAGAGGTTTTTGCCATAGGGCACGTGCGCTTGCCAGAAGACGGAAAGCGAGAAATCATACCCCAGGGAAATGGCCCATGCCGCAATCCCTTCTCCATTCTCCTCTCGGTGTCTTGGGCATCATGCACATGCGCCCAGCGTGAGTTTAAGCTGCCAGGTTCGGAACTAGAACCGCGGTCTACTACATGAGAGTCCAGCGACATAGACATTAACGCTAACTGCTGGTCCCAAGGTTCTTGATATGTATTGCCAGTATGCCTTTTTTATTATTTTTTGTTAATTTACTTTTTAGCGGTAATGTGTGAGAATATATCATTAATATTTTGGCTTATTATGTCATATTTCCATCCATTCCAAGATGTTTCAAGATGATATCTGAAATTTTTTAGAGAACTTCTTACAAAGCATTTGTAAATGAAACTACCTCAAAGAACTTTTATCTTTTTACTTAAGGTCTTCCTTTCATGGGCTTCCTGCTAAAAATTGATTGTGAGAATAATCCAAAATAAGGATGTTAATAAGAGCTCCTTGAATTTTTTTTAACACTATCAAGAGGGACATCCCTTAGCATACTTCTGTTATTTAATTATTTTTCTTAAAATAATATAGTAATGAGGGGCATAAAATAGTAAGCAATGTATCGATGAAGTAAATAGTAAATGAGTATTTAGTAAGTTAAGAAAACTACCAAATTCTAGATGCTTTTCTCCTCCATTAAATATCATTCATGGGAAAGAAAGCCTAAGGAGATGAAAGCAGTTTGACAGAAGTGTTTATAACTGTTTTGATTTTCATAAAAAAGCAGTGTGGCTTTATCAGTTATTGAAAACAACTTTAGTGATAAAAACAGCATTTCTCATAAAGGAAATGTTAATCATACATTTGGGTAATCTCTAGAATACAAAGTAGTTCCTACTAAAATTGGTTAGCATGGGGTTTTTACTACATTAAATTCAGATATAATAAATCTTCAGTATGAACAATATCATTTTAAAACATACAAATCTGTCATAGCTTTTATGGTAAGCTAGTGTTCTCACTGTAGCGTAGGAAAGTTTCTTATAATGTATATCTTGACACTTGCTGATAGTTATGGCTTTTTAAGAGTTGATAATCTGATACTTGTCATATTTTATTTTGAAATGAAAAAATGCTAGATAAGAAATCAATTTCAGTAGGAAAACCAGGCTTTTGGGACTGGGCCTCCCCTGCTGATAGTAGTCTTTATTTCAGTAATACTTTTCTCAGAATTACTATGGATTCATCACATACATTAGTCATTGAGTCTTTAAAACAAGGGGAATTTTTATTTTCTGGTTTTTTTTTTTTTTTTTTTTTTGCCATCCTGCACATGCAGTTGTTGGAGAGAGAGACAGAGACAGGGAAGGAAAAGAGAGAAATCGCCCCCCAGTGGGGATGGCCAGGCCACAGTCCCTTCTAGTCCAGTCTCTTCTTGGGATTTTGGGCATGCACACACACGCATCCAGCATGAATTTCAAGCTGTTATGTCCAGGACTCAAACTGGGGCTAGCCATGTGAGAATCTAGCACTTTAACCACCACACCACCTGCTGGCCTCAACAAGGGGAAATAAGTTTTCTTATTTTGTATTATACAAATGAGGGAAAGTATTCTGTGGCATTAAATGATTAGCCCAAGGTCAACACTAGTAACTTATGGAGCTAAGATTTCTTATCAAGGTATTCTGACCCTATGTCTGTAGTTTTCTTTTAATTATTTATTTAATATTTATTTATTTATTCATTTAATTTGATCAGAGAGAGGCAGAGAAAGAGTGAGAGGGAAAGTGAGAAGGCAAGCTGCCAGGTCCTCAACTTGAACCGTGATCAGCCTAGTGGGAGTGTCCAGCGCCTTAACCACTCTGCCACCTGCTGGCCCATCATATATAATTTTCTAATTGTATTAACTGGTCCTTAATGTTAGTGTTTAGTAGCAAAAATAAATAAATAAATAAATAAATTTTTCAGTGCATCAAATATAGGATAATTAGAGAATCTGTTGATTTTTATGAGCATAGTTGATATGATTCCTGAATATATAAAAATCTTTGAAATATTGTGGAACCTTAACTCCTCATGTATGTTACATGATGCTACAAATGTCAATGACTGCTTTCTGTTTAAATTATTATTTTTTTTAATAAACAATGAATCTCTTATTCTATTTTATACAGTAGCACAGAATTAAGACCATTTCGGTATTTAAACATTTAAACCAATTGGAAATACTGGTAACTAACAGTTAAAGTGCCATGACAATGTATGAATCAGATAGATCTTTAGGTGACTGCTGCAGTTTCCAAGCTTTCTTTTTGTATGAGATTCACCAACTTGTTTAAATGTGCTTATTTTTCTTAACTGTTTGTGTGGAAGCTTCTGGGCTTGGCAAAATGGGTTTTATCACACTCTAAAATATTTAAAGTTTTGATGACTTTGGAGAATACTGTTAAGCATAGTATTTTAACAAAATATGTAGTCAAATAAATTTGGGAAATGCTGTACATTGACCTCCCTTGTGAAAGTATATATTTCAAACTCTGAGAAGTGTTTCTGGGAACACCTTTTTAAAAGTTAGCTTAATAGCATTTCAAAAACTTACCTGACATATAGACCTTACTGTGCATTTTTTACCGTGCTATCTTTAGTCTCAATAGTAACTTTTTTTTTTTTGTAAGTTATTCTCTGTTGATTTTTTTTAAGAATTTAGGAATCTTACCTAATTGTAATTTTGCTGTTGCTTCCTATTTAATAACTGAATGCCCAGAGAGAAAGATATCACATAATAATTAATTATATACTATTAAACTAATATTAGTTTGTAATCCAAAAAAATGAATAATCTTTACTTTATAAAACAAATGGATACTTTGATTTATCTTAAGAGGCCTGGAAATCCATTTAAGCTTCAATGCTGCTTCTAGGTAACAATTTAATGTTCTTTCTCCATTATTCTCATCTCTGTTTTTAACAGCTATTTTTAAATGCTAACAATAAAGTGGCAGACAAGAACGAGAAAGACCTTGCCAACAAATTACTGACAGAAATGAATGAGGACCAGGTATCTACAAAGCCTGCATCTTGTTTCAGCTGAAGTCCAAAATCAGTTAATGGGAGTAATTATTCCTGTACTTCCTTTATGTCTTAAAATACATATCTAATTCTAATTCTCATTAGTTTTAAAATTATTAAAATATTAAAATAAAAAATTGCTTTTATCTAAAGAATAAATAAGTTGGTATTTGATATAAATGACCAATAGAATTCCATTTATATATCTGTGTTCCTTTGAGCTTGAGGAGGTATACAGTACAGGAATAAGATCCCAATATCAATACTTTTCACTTGCTGGTGACTTCATATTTTGGGTTCTTCCTTTTCTAAGCACTGTGGTGTATTGGGACATTAGGGCTTTGTTTGTGAATATGTATGGTCATTTTTAATATCTTGATTCTTTGCTTTTTATTGACAAGTAATGATTATAATTAAATGGACAACCTGAATCTTGGAGGAAGGGAAGAAGATGCCAAAGTCTTTGAGTGTTAATTTACCATAAAACTTGGCTTTTTTCTATTCTAAAAAGTCAATTCTGTAATGGGTATAATAAAGCAAAGTATGTAATTTTTGTTGCTTTTGACAAAACATTAGGTTTGAAAAAAAACCTACCTGTAAAAATTGCTTTGTTGGGGCCAGCAGATGTTGTAGTGGCTAAGATGCTGGATTCCCATTTGGCCGACAATGGTTTGAGTCCTGAACTCAACAACTTGAAAATCACAGTGGGCACTTGTGTGTGTTTGTGCCAAAAATTCCAAGAGTAGACTGGAGGAAAAGGGGTTGTGGCTTGGCCACCACCCTAGGGACTGATTTCTCATTTTCTCTTTCTCTGTCTCTGGCAAGTGCTCATTGCTCTATGGCAAAAAACCTTTTAAAAAGTTGCTTTGTATTTTCCCCCTCAAGTTTGAGAGAACTTACATGATATCTTTTATTAATTATCTTTTTAAAAAAGATTTACTTATTGGGACCAGCAGATGGCATAATGCTTACGTTGCTGGACTCCCACATCAAGTCCAGGACCCTGCAGCTTAAACTCATTCTGGCGCATGTTGTGCAGGTGCCCAAGATGCTAAAAGGAGAATGGAGAAAAAGAGATTGTGACATGGCCATTCCCCTGGGGGGTGATTTCTTTCTTTTTGTCTGTTTTTCCGACAAGCGCATGCACCCTATAGCAAAAAAATCCCTTTATGAAAGAAAAAGATTTATTTAATTTAATTTATTATTATTTTTTAAACTTGATATAGGGCATCTGTGCTCACCAGAGAGAGATGTGGGGAGAGACAAAGTGTGAAAGCAAGCTGCCAGGTCTGGATCTTGAAGTGCAGTCAGCCACGTGGGTGTCCATCAGCTTAACCACCACACTACCCGCAGGCCCACCCGTACTACATTATATTAATGTCTGGGTTTATAAATAGTGCTGTGGTATAAAAAGTGATATTATAATCTGTTTTCTGTTTTGGATGTGAAATATGAATTCACACAGTACTATTTTAAATGGTTTCTCTGTAAGTGTTAGTCTCTTTTAAGGTCTACCTAGATAAATAAATAAAACAATTACAGTAGTCTCTCAGAGGTTTATGTTAAAATTCCAGCTTGTAGGTGAAAAGAGGTCTTTTTGGCCTACTTCTCTTGGATAAAATCAAAGATAGATCTTACTTGTATGAAATTCTGCTATATGCAGAATTACATATGTAGTATGTTTATTTTGTGTAATGGTCTTAAAAAAAAATCAGTAAAACCCAGAATACTAGATTAAGTAACTTGCCTAAAAATGGTAGAGCTTAGGATACCACTATAAGTGTGATTAGATGTGTTTTCTTGGAAGAGAAGAAAATCTTATGTGTAAAGTAACTAACTTCAGATTATAGTAATGTATTCCTGAAAGCAGATTCTTAGGATTATTTGTTTTTACAACTTTCTATTGCTCAGACCGTGCTTTCATGGTTGACTAAGCCTGTTATAGTTATTATGTTGTGTTTTTAAATATTGTTCTTGGTTTTTGCTATAAATGCCCTGTCCCTAAATTTAATATCTCTTTTGTATTGGTAAGGCTTGAGCCATGGTAGACAAAATAGAGCATTACATTTACTTTTGGCATTAAAGTTCGCTTTCTCTAAACCACAACAATGCAGATAGATACCATATTTCATTTTCTATATCTGCTTCACATTGTGCATTTTATATAGAAAGAGATATAGCTTATTGTTTGCAAGTATGGTGATCAGTTGGTGTATGGACGTACCATTTAATTTTAACAGGCTTTAGAAACAAATGGACTTGGATTAGTTTAGCTGTCTTTAGATATGCTAAAGGGAACTTAAGCCTATAAATTTTAAACGTGTTTTTTGATGGGAGACTAAAACATAATGAGAATTTCCAAAGATAGACCTCCCTCCCTTCCTCTTGAGATTGTCCATTTTTTAAAAAGGCATGTGTTTAGCTTGGTTTTCTTTTTTTTTCCCTCAAAACATTTTAATGTAATGAGTGAATGTTGCCTTATCTTTCTGATATATGGCTTACTGGTTAAGTAAGTAGCTTTTCATGCAGGTTTTAGTACTTCAAAAATCAGTTTCATTGGAAGAACAATGGAATGCATGTTAAATCTTTTTTTTTTTCAGATTTTTCTGAATAAAGGTCTCCTAACCAAATAAAAACTTGAAGATATTTGTTAATTGCTTGCTTTATTTCCCCCCTCTAATAGGTGTTTCAGGGACAGTTGGATTGTCTGGCTGTATCAACTATTCAGGCTCTGACAGCAGTAATGAACAAATCTCCAGCTGCTAAGGTAAAACATATATCTTAAGCCTTTAAATGTTGTCTTAGTTTGCCCAAAGTGATGTATGAAAATATATAATACATGTAGTTTAGCATCTGAAATGAAATAGTTTATAAAAAGCTCATCTTGGTATAAGAATCATTTTGCTGAAAATTTTCAAGACACACCCCCTATTGGTACTGTTTAAAATGTTAAGTTATTAATGACTAAACTGTGAACTAAAAGGGATTTACAATGTTGGTCAAAGAATTTGAGAGTAGCACTGCTGCTAAAATGCTTATTATTAAGTGATTCTGTGGTTCGTGAGGTGTTTTTTTTTTTTTTTAAGTTTATTTTTTCCATGAGAGAGAGAAATAGAGAGCAAGACATGCACTCTAACAGGTCTTCACTCCACAGTTTACTCCCAGCCAGCCCAGCTCATAGATACGCATGCACCAGGCATGTGTGGGGACACTCTGGGATGTAAACCCAGGATCTTCCCAGGTGGGCCCAGCATCACAGAGCTGTGCACTACTGCTATGTCACCAACCCAGCCCAATAAGTTTAAGTAATTACATTTTATATCCTAGTTTTTCTCCATTAATCAAATACTCTTTACTTCATCACTTTGTAACTACCTAGGCTATAAATATATTTTTTTTTAATAGGAAAACAGTTCTGTCAATTTGGGAGTTGTCTTTACAGGTTATATGTCCATGGGAATTCTGTGTCTTTATATTCACTAATTCTCAGGGCTTCCTACGCATTCTCTTTCACTACCACTGACTGTCCGGTGAGGTGCATAGTTATCTCATAGGCTAATGGTTACATCATTGGTTAATTATAAGAATTAGTGAAGGGGCTGGTAGATGGTATGGGGTTGGGGCACAGGACTCCCCACATGGCCAACTACGATTTGGGTCTCAGACCTGGCACCTTGCTTTCTCACTTTCTCTGGTTAGTGCATATGTCCTGTAGCAAATTTTTAAAAAATAAAAAAAAAAAATTAAAAATAAAATGAAATAAATCATTTTTATTTTTTTATTTTTCAAGATGTTTTTGCCTTAGAGTATGTGTGCTCGCCAGAAAGAGGGACAGAGATAGAGAGAAAGTGAGAAATCACCCCCCACGCGGAATGGCCATGCCACAATCCCATTTTTCTTCCAAGACCTTGGGCATGCATGCACATACGTCTGGCATGATTTTCAAGCTGCAAAGTCTGGGACTCAAACCACAGTCAGCCATGCGAGAGTCTAGCACCTCTGCCCCCACACCACCTGCTGGCCCCCAGCTCAGTGAGTTGAGTGAACCTACGAGCATCGCGTCTCAAGTCACTGAAGTTTGGTGAGTTTTGTTTAGGAACACAGAGAAACTAAATATAATGGTCACGCCGCAATCTCTTCTCCTCCATTCTCTCGGGATCTTGGGCACACACGCACATGCACCCAGTGTGAGTTTTAAGCCACCGGGTCCGGGATGCGAACTGCGATTGACTACGTGGGAGTCCAGCGACATAGCCATTACGCTAACTGCTGGTTCCCCCAAATAATTCTTTTAAAAAAATTAGTGAGATTGGGATAGCCAGTGGCATGGTGGTTAGGGTGACTGGATCTCATGTGGCCAACTACACCATTTGAGTCTTAGACCCACTGCCTTGAAAAGTATGTTGAATACATGTACATGCATGCCTAAAATCCTGAAAGGAGGGAGAGGCAGGAGCAGGGATTACAGCATGCCTATTCTCCATGGGAGGTGCTTTCTCACTACTTTTTCACTCTCTGGTGAGTGCACATACTCTAGCAAAAGAAAACAAATTAGTTTATATATGTGAACTTGTCAGCATAGTGCGAGGCAGGTGGTAAATGTGCAATAAATATGTGACTATTATTATTATCATTACTACTCTATGGTCTTATATGCCACCTCTAATAGACTTTATGCTTCACTATTCTGTTACCATAAATGAATTAATTTCTACTCCCTTTTCTCTTTAGTTGTATTCCTTAGTTTCCATTGGTTTGTGTTTGGATATTCTAACTTTTCTTCTAGAGATGTTGCTATAGCTGATATTTAGGTTGGATCCCACATGGTCAACTGTGCATTTTGAGTCCCAGGCCTGGCAGCTTAAAAAACATGCACAGTTGGGCATATGGGATCCAGCCACTTTAACCTCTATGCCATTGGCTAGCCCAAGAAAATTTTTTTTTAAAAGGTATTTTCAGGACCTGTCAGTAGCATGGTGGCTAAGGTGCTAGACTCCTAAGTGGTCCATCCTGGTTTGAGTCCTAGACCCAGTGGCTTGAAACTCACTCTGGGCACATGTGCATGTGTGCTTAAAATCTATAGAGGAGAATGGAGGAGAAGGGATTGTAGCATGGCTGTCCTCCTTGAGGGGTGATTGCTCACTTTCTCTCTCTCTCTGTGAGTCTCTTGTTTCTTTTTGGTGATTGCACATGTCCTGTAAAAAAATTTTTTTTTTAAATAAGGTGATTTAGATCTTCCTAAAATGACTTCAATGTTCTAGATAATTCAAACTATTTAGATACAAAGAGCAGAGAGGAAACTCTTTGTACTTAGTTTTTTTTTTTCTGGCAAGTACTCAAAATTGCCAGGGTTATTTTATCTGTTTCTTTGAGTATTTAACTCCTATCATCCCTAAGTTTTCTAATTTTTCTCTATTTTTGTTTTGACTTCATCTAATACTTTACTAGTTACAATTAAAGTAAAAGCAAGGAAAGGAAGCATGATATGTTCTAATCTGCAAATAATATAATAATTCTTTAATATAAAATTACTGCTAATACCATTTATCTTGAATTTTGGTAGATTAAAGTATTTTTATTATTTCAGAAGTTATATTAAATCTATTTTAAGATGAAGACATACATACACAATTTAAGAAAGCAAATGTCGAATTCATAGTCATTATTTTTTATATTAATTAGCTTAAATGGGTATTATTTAATGTTTTTGATAGTTATCAAAGTCAGCTGTTGAAAATGTGTTTTAATACATTATTTTTACTTTTACTAGGAAGTATTTAAAGAGAGAATTGGCTATACGCATCTGTTTGAAGTATTAAAATGCCTGGGTCAGCCACCACTGGAGCTACTTAAAGAACTTATGAATATGGTGAGTTTTTCTTTATTAAAAGAGTTCCAATGCCTTGTTGGTTTTTTGGATCAGAGCAATGTAAAAGAAGTTCTGTTATCTCCACTGAAAAGGTAGTAACTAACCTTTTACCTTTTATATTCCTTTTCTAGGCTGTAGAGGGTGACCACACTTCTGTTGGAATTTTGGGCATTAGTAATGTCCAGCCTCTCTTGCTTCTTATCCAGTGGCTTCCAGAGCTGGAATCCCATGACCTGCAAATCTTCATCTCTGATTGGCTGAAAAGAATTTGTTGTATCAATAAGCAGAGTCGAACTATTTGTGTCAATGCTAACATGGGAATCAGAATCATTGAAACCCTTGATTCTCATTCTTTCCTCCATCGAACTTGTGCTGAGAACTTGATTGCAATCCATGGTTCCTTGGGGAGTCAGTCAGTGAGCTCAGAAGAAATTCGTCGACTGCTAAGATTGCTGAGAGTGGATGGATCTGAATATATTCACCCTTATACAACTCCTGTGACTCGAGCAATCCTGACAATGGCCCGAAAACTAAGTCTAGAGAGTGCACTGCAATATTTTAACTTGTCACATAGTATGGCAGGAATTTCTGTGCCTGCCATACAGAAATGGCCAGGGTCTGCCTTTTCTTTTAGTGCGTGGTTTTGCTTAGATCAGGATCCGTTGACTCTTGGCATTATTAACAAAGGAGGAAAAAGGAAACAATTGTACAGGTACTGGTACAAGTTGTGGAACATAAATGAATATTGTTATAACAGTATGTTTTGTGGTTCTTAAACAGGATAACATTTTTCCAAGCATCTACTTCTTAAGTGTACAACAATTTGTCTGAAGCCCCTTCATCTCTAGACTGCACACAGTTTAATCATAAGTGCTTTTATTGTTTTCACAAATAATTTTATATATTGTAGATATTTTGCTGATTAAGTTATGAGGCTAGTTTAGAAACAAGGTTTCTTGTTGTTGTTGTTTTTTAAAGTTTTTACTATAGAGCATATGCCCTCACCAGCGAGAAAGAGAGAGAGAAAGAAAAATCATTCCTCAGGGAGTGTGGCCATGACACAATTTCTTCTCCTCGCTTAATCTCATCTAACGATTTGAGGTGCACACATACACGCACATAGCATAATTTTCAAACCGCCAGACCTAGGACTCTAACCGCACAGTCAGCCTGTGGGATCCACCACCTTACCCTTCATGCCATCTGTTGACCCACAGGTTTCTTCTTCTATTTTTTCTTTTTTTTGAGAGTTTTTTTTTGCCATAGGGCACATGCACTCGCCAGACAGAGAGAGAGAGAGACAGAGAGACAGAAAGCGAGAAATCACTCCCCGGGGGGATGGCCACGTCGCGATCTCTTCTCCATTCTCCTCTCGGGATCTTGGGCACGCACGCACATGCGCCCGGCGTGAGTTTTAAGCCACCGTGTCCAGGACGCGAACCACGGTTGACTACGTGGGAGTCCAGCAACATAGCCATTACGCCAACTGCTGGTCCCAGGTTTCTTCTAGTGCAGCAATGGAGAAAAAAACTGAGTAATAAACCTAAAATGAATAATTGTCCCTCTGTTCCATTGAAGAAGATGCTATTTATTTATATGAAGCACCAGAAAACCTATGTGTACGTACGTCCAGATTTTAGTAGCTAATAATTCTTTTTTTTTTTAATTAAAAAAAAATTTTTTTTCAATTTATTTATTTGCATTCATTCACTGTACATCATTACAGCATACAAAATGAGATTTTCCATCCAGAGTACACTGTATATTGTCTCAATCAAGCACATCAACAAACATGTTATTGTCAGCAAATAATCTTCCATTTCTTGTTTTCTGTATGTTTTGCTTTTTTCCCCCCATCATTGATTCCCTATCTCTTACCCTCTGCTATCTCCCACTCTCCTCCCTCACTGTCTCTGGTATCTATGTTTGTTTTCTATACTGTTTTCCCCCCACATTTTATTGAATCACCAAAGACCCTAATCAATCCAAATACCCTCATAGCAAACACAGGTGACACACACATTTCCATCAACACAAGTCTAACTTTACGCATCCTATAAAGTAGCACCTAGCTGGGGCTACATATCCTACTGCAGTCATTAAATAGATAATTATTTCCACCCCTCTTTCTGACCCTCTGTCCCTTCCCACCTTCCTCTCACTCCACCTCCAGTGTCCACAATTGTCCTTCATTCCCTTCCCACCCACATTGCATTGATCACACAATTTCCTACATAATCTAACTACTTTCAATGGTGAGTTCACTCATTACTACTAAGAAAACCAGTTTTAACTTAAATCAAAGAAAAGCCAAGGAACTTTGCTTAAAGCCAGGAAACAGGTTAGGATTCTGTTCAGATGGTAGGTGCATGAACCTATCAGTCTCATGTACTTTTATCTTCTGTTCTGGTTCAATTTTCCTGATTAAATTCTGGTATATAATATTCAACTCCAGACTTGTCCCTATGATTAAGTTGGCCACTTTCTTAGTTTTTGGACTCTTATTTCCATGTGTGTAGCTAATAATTCTTAATCAGCATTGCAATTTCTTTTTTTTTTTTTTGAGAGTTTTTTTGCTATAGGGTCTGTGCACTTGCCAGAAAGACAGAGAGACAGAAAGCGAGAAATCACCCCCCAGGGGGGATGGCCATGCCATAATCCCTTCTCCTCCATTCTGCTCTCAGGATCTTGGTCACACACGCACAGGTCCGGAATTCAAACTGTGGTCAACCACATGGAAGTCCAGCGACATAGCCATTACGCTAACTGCTGGTCCCAGCATTGCATTTTCTAAGACCTTTGTTTATGCTTTCTGAATCTTATTTAGAAGAATTTTGAAGATTTGAAAATTCATAGTGTTACTATAAGTTGTTAATGGAATTATCCCTAAAGATTGCCTTTCATAATTTATTATAAAATTCCTAAGTCTAAAAGGAATTAAAAAATGTCTTTTGAGGGCCCGATGGTGGCATGGTGTTTAGGGTGTCTGGTTCCCATGTGGCTGACTGTATGGTTCAAGTCTGGAACCTAATACTGAATACTAAAATATTCAGTATTTACCCAAGGATATAAGTGAGTCATAAAAGTAATGCATCCAGATTCATCTGGCCGAAGGCAACTTTGGTATTAATTCTTTATCTATGTACATATCATACTCTAGTAGAAATATAACTGTTTCCATTTTTATTTTCAATTTACTTATTTACTTAATTTTATGTACTATTTCATGAAAAATATGAGGATAGATTTTTAATTAAAATTGTGGGGGTTTTTCTGTTTCTTAATTTTTAGCCGTTTACTTCCTGTTGCATTGCTTGAAAAACATGCCAGGCACACGTATGTGCATGCCCAAAATCTCAAATAGTGGGAGAAATGGAGGATGGATTTCAATGTGACAATCCTCATGGGAGTATTTTCTCATATTTCCTTTCTCTGTGTCTGTCTCTGTTAAGTGCACATACCCTCTGGCTTTTTTTTTAAGTCTTTGAAACAGGATTGAACTGATATTTGAGAATAGGATTTAAGTCACAGAATTATTTATAACATACACAATAACTCTGGGTTTTGAATGCTTTGGTGATGAGAAACTTTAACTGGCTTTAAAAGTTCTGATAATATATACTTTTGTTAGCTTTTTTACAGGAAGTGGCATGGGTTTTGAAGCTTTTATAACCCATTCAGGTACGTTGGTTGTGGCAGTGTGCACGAAAAGAGAATATGCAACGGTTATGCTTCCTGACCACAGTTTCTGTGATTCCCTCTGGGTAAGGCATTAGGGCATCACATTTAACATCTTGGTCCTTGACTTCTAAAAACATGCAGTTTTGTGCATGTACATCAGGAGTTTTTAATCTGCTTTATTGAAAGTTAATTAAGTTTTACTTTGAAGTTCGGTTCATATTGATGTTCATCTGTCAGGTTACTACTGCATGCCATCATCACCACATTTTCAGCTGTAAGTATTTTTCTGCTGAAAAATTAAAATGAAATGTTATGATATTTTTTCCCCACATCTTATTGATTCACAAAATACCTTAAACTAAAACTATGGACAAAGCTAGAATCTAGTTACAAGTGCACTGTAATTTTCTTCTGAAACATTTTAAATTCATTAATTAATTTACATTCATTCCCTAAGCATTGTTACAGTGTATAAAACAGGATTTCTCATCCAAAATATACTGCATAGTGTCTTAATCATACATCTTATTGTCATTAATTTTCCATTTCTAGTTTCATATATATATGTGTATGTGTGCATATTGCCCCTATTTCTCACCCTCTGCCATTTCCCACCCTTCTCCCACGATATCTTAGGTGTCTACAGTTGTTTTCCATTCCGTTTCCCCCCCACACACATTTTATTTATTCACAAAATTTCTTAAGTAATCTAACTACTTTCAATAGCAAGTTTAACTGGTATGTACATATCAGTGAATACATGTCTGACTTTAGGTGTGAAACTCTGGATAGACTTGACCCAAGTCTTTCCTAAATAAAGCGAGGAAAGGCACCAATTAACACAATAGAGGAGAGGCTTGAGAACCCAGAGAATACTTTACCATAAAAGAAAAAAAAAATTCACAGGGAGATCAAGACAAAGAGAGGCAGATAGAAATGGAGAGAAAGAGACACAGAGCTATCCCTACCCACTAAAAATGAATCTGGAGGGGAAGTCTCAGCAGAAAATCTTCATTTGGGGGCAAGGAAACCAATATTTCACAGCTGAAGTACCAAAATGTCATGATTTTTTTTTTGAAGTTTTTCTAGAAATAAATTTTGTTTTGTTTCTTTAAATGAGATGATAAATTTTTTTTTTTGAGAGATTTTCACTGTAGGGCGCGTGGGCTCGCCAGACAGACAGAGAGAGACATAGAGACAGAAAGCGAGAAATCACCCCCCAGGGGGGATGGTCACGCCGCAATCCCTTCTCCTCCATTCTCCTCTCGGGATCTTGGGCATGCATGCACACGCGCCCGGCGTGAGTTTTAAGCCACCGGGTCCAGGACACGAACCGTGGTTGACTACGTGGGAGTCCAGCAACATAGCCATTACGCTAACTGCTGGTTCCCCCTAAATGAGATGATAAGTTTTAAAAACATTATATTTGGGGCTGACTCCATGGCCTGGTGATTAAGGGAGCCAGATCTCACATGGCCAGTTCAACCACAGTGGTTCAACACTGGACTTGGAGGCTTGAAAATCACTGAGTATGTGTGTGTGCACATGCTTGGAATCCCAGATGGTTGGAGAAGTGGAGGAGGTGGGATTGTGGCATGGTTATACCCCACTGAGATTGTGTTCTCCTTCTCCTATCTCTCTGTCTCTCTCTGGTAAGCATATGTCCTTCCTAGCAAACAATTTCTAAAAGTTATATTTCTCTTCCTTTTCTAAAATTATAAAGTGTTTCTCATTAGAAAACATTATTCTAAAGAATACTCACAGTCTTGGAAAATACAGAAAAGATGCTTTGTTAAAATTTGTGTACAATTTCTAGACTAGGCTTAAGTGTGTGTGTGTGTTTTAAGAATTATTTAACTTTGTTATTTATTTATTTTAATTTGAGCAGAAAGGGATAGAGTGAGAGAGAGAAAAGGGAAGTGAGAAAACTAGCCACCAGGTCCAGTACTCAAACTGTAGTCGGCCATGTGGGAGTCTAGTGCTCTTAACCACCACACCACCTGCCGGCCCTGGCTTAAGTATTTTTATAGGACCATAGAAGATTACTCATTTGGAGAACATCTTCTAAGTCAACATTTAGTTATTCTCAATCCTTTTTTAAAAAAAAACATTTAATTTTACTTATTCATTCTTTTTTTTTTTTTTTTTAATTTGACTTGAGAGAGACACAGAGAAAGAGAGAGGGAAAGTGAGAAAGCAAGCCACCAGGTCCAGGACTTTAACCATGGTCGGCCATGTGGGAGTGTCTAGCAACTTAACCACCACACCACCTGCTGGTCCTAATGTTCTACTTTTGACACCAACTAGTTGTGTAATATTCTGAAAACAGTTGTCATTCCAAGGACATAATGTAATTTTAGCCTTTTAAATGTGTTTTATTTCACCAGCACAATGTAACTATTGTTCACATGCCTGGAAAAAGGCCCTTTGGTCAGAGCCTCGTCTATATCTATGACAATGGACAGCAGAAGGTCTCTGCTCCTCTCAGGTTTCCTGCTATGAACGAGGTAAGCATGTCTAACCTACTCTTCACAGGTCCAATTGATTGAGAATTCTTGAAAATTTTCAATTAACACAGAAGGTTCTGTTTATTCTAAATATATGCTGTAAAATTTTAAAGCTTTTTCTACTAAGACAGTTAAATAATATTCAGTTGTCAGTCTATCATGATAAGATGAAACCAGGTAATGTGTAAAAAAGATAAACAATTCAGGGATGATACAAATATAAATAAAGGCTTGGAAAAAAAAAAATCTTGTAACAGGAAAGCTAAAGAAATGAGTAGAGTAGGCCAAAGTATTGTTTCCTTTATGAGAGTGAGAAAGAAAAAGGGAGAAAGACAGAGATTGGCATTTTTGACAAAGTCTTGCCTTGTCTTAGTTTTCCCACTCTGGGCTTCCAATTAGCTAGGTGTAGTTACAGGCATGCAGCTGCACCTCATACATTCAGGTTGGCCCAGGAACTGAACCTGGGCATCCCATGTAGCTTCCGTCCTCTCAAGTGATGGTATTATCTACTGAGTGCTGAATAATTCTCCAAGTATATGAAACACTTAAAAATTATTACGATGGACTTATTTTCATCTCCCATTAAATTCGAAACAGTAATGAAGAAACTTACAACCTTTCCATTGTAGTTACATATTAGATAGAATTTATTTATTGAGGTGGTTCTTGAAGAATACCAGTATGAAAGTTCTCTGAGGTTTTTGGGTAATTTTGAGAGGACCTTTCTGAAGCAAAAGGAGTGAAGTAGATTATTTTAAAAGACCGAGAATGTGTGCGATTGCTTGTGGCTTTTCTACTCAATGACCATTTCAGTATTTTTGTACATTTTTAAGGGAAAATTTTTCTCTCTTTTAGAATATACTAAAGTTGTTAACATTTTTAGTATAATATGCACTTATTAAAATATTCAGTATTTACCCAAGGATATAAGTGAGTCATAAAAATAATGCATCCAGATTCAATTGGCTGAAGGCAACTTTGGTATTAATTCTTTATCTATGTACATGTCATATTCTAGTAGAAATATAACTGTTTCCATTTTTATTTTCAATTTACTTATTTACTTAATTTTATGTACTATTTCATGAAAAATGTAAGGATAGATTTTAATTAAAATTGTGGGGGTGTTTCTGTTTCTTAATTTTTAGCCGTTTACTTCCTGTTGCATTGGTTCAGCTGGGCAAAGAACTACTACTCCTCCACCATCCCAAATCCCAGACCCACCTTTTTCTTCTCCCATTACCCCTCATCGAACATCATTTGGAGGAATTCTGTCTTCAGCTTCCTGGGGAGGAACAGTTGACAAATCGAAGTTGATTACCAAATTGATATCAGCTGGAACCCAAGACAGTGAATGGGGATGTCCCACATCTCTGGAGGGTCAGCTAGGGTCTGTTATTGTCTTTCATGAAGCACTACAACCTCCTCAGGTGAAATCAATATATTTGGCAGGTGAGCATATATATTTACACTGTTAAATTAAATTTAGAATTTGTTTAGTTGTCTAAATTAAATATATTATGAAATGTATTTTTGATCTGAAGAGTTTGTTTTGTTTTAGTTTCCCTGTAAGGTGTGTGCACTTGCCACAGAGAGGCAGAGACAGAGACAGTCAGAAAAAGAGAGAGAAAGGGAGAAATCACCCCCCCCTCCACCACCGGGGTATGGCAACACTGTAATCTCTTCTCCATTTTCCTCTTGGGATTTTGGGCGTGCACATACATGCACCTGGAGTGACTTTCAAGCTGCTGGGTCTAGGGCTTAAACCACGCAGTTGGCCATGTGGGATCCAGCTGCTCCATCCTCCATGCCATTTGCTGATTTGCTGGCCGCATAGTTTTTTTTTTAATTTTAGGAGAGGTTTTTGCTATAGGGAACACATACTCACTGGAGAGACAGCGAGAAATCACCTCCCAGTAGGGGCAGCCAGCTACAACCCCCTCTCCATTCACTTAATATTTTGGGCATGCATGCACACTCACCTGGCATGAATCTCAAATCTTTGGGTCCAGTCAGCCACATGGGAGTCTAGCACCTCAACCACCATGCCACTTGTGGCCCCAGTTTTTTTGTTTTAATAGAAACTGAAAGGAGCCAACAGGTGATGTAGTGGTTAAGATGCTGGTTTCTCACATGGTCGACCATGGTTCAAGTACTGGATCTGGCAGCTTGAAGCTCATGTTAGATGCGTGTGTGTGCATGCCCAAAATCCTGGAAGAGAAGGGATTGCAATATGTCCATCCTCTCAGGGGTTGATTTTTCTCTTTCTGTCTCTCTAGCGAGCACACATGCCCTATAGCAAAAAAAAAAAAAAAAAAAGAAGAAGCTGAAAGGAAAGAAAAAAATTCACCATATACTATACATTTTTTCCTAAGTATAGGTAAAGCAAACTTCTGGAAATTACTTCATATATCTTTCATAATACTGCCTGTATTAGTCTGTTAGAACTGCTATGACAAATTCTTCAGACTTGGATGGCTCTAACAATACAAATGTATTTGAAACTACAAGTTGATGATCAAGGTGCCATTAGGATTGGTTTCTAGTGAGGCCTCTCATCCTGGCTTGTAGATGGACTCCTTCTCCCTATATTCCCACATAGTCTTTTCTCTGTATGCACAAAGACAGAAGAAACCAGCTGGTTTCTTATCTTTTTCTTATAAGGGACCCTATCAGATTATTATCCCACCCTTATGATTTTTTAGGTTGTTGGAGAAGTTATGATGTATTTTTCTATGTTTTTCAATGCAAAAAATGCTTCATGACTTTTCTTTCATTTCTCCATCCTTTTGAGATTTGGGGCACCTATGCACTTGCACCTGCGCCAAGATTTGATCCACGCAGTTGGACCATGTGGGATCCACTTCTCCTAATCACCAGACATGGGACTATCTGACTACCAGTTCTTTTGACAGAGTTTTTATGAATTGATGAAACAGAATATAGGCATAGTTGCTTATGAAATCATCAGAATGATTGCAAAATCATATGTCTTGTTTTAGAACTTATTATTTTTATAATTGATAGCATATATTGGAAGAATTCATGAAGACTATAAATTATCATTTGTTTTAGCTTTTTCTTTTGACTGTAATTTTAAACATACACCATAATTGTTATTATTGCCTGCTAACTACTTTCAAAATTATATTTGTATTCTAGAAGGATATTTAGAAGTCAAGTCTTTAATAGTCCTGTCCATCAGTTCATTCCTTTAAGAGTCATATCCATGAGTAATAAGAATAGCTTATTATTTGTCAGATTATTTTCGGATGTTACATGGGAGTTTTGTAATGAATGAGTCTATCCAGTCATTCAAAGTTTATATTATAGAACCTTATTATTATTTTGAAACTCACCAGATTATTTGAAGGTGATCTATAATTTAAATAATTTAATAAGGCACATAGTGTCATTATAACTGTGCAGTTTAGATTTTGTTCTTACATTTTTCCTACTTACAATTTTACTTTTTTTTTTTTTTTTTTTAGATGTTTGCCACAGGGCTTGTGAGCTTACCAGAGAGGAGAGACAGAGAGAATAAAAGTGTGGGATCACCCTCCCTCCCCTCCCCCACCAGTGGCATAGCCACACCACAATCCCTTCTCTTCCATTCTCCTCTTGGGATTTAGGCACACATGCACACGTGCCCAGTATGAATCTTAAACCACTAGGTCCAGGGCTTGAACTACAGTTGAGTACATGGGCGTCCAGGGATGTAACAATTACTCCATCTGGTGGCACTTTTTTTTCTTTCGTAAAGAGAGAATTTTACTATAGGGTGCATGTGCTTGCCAGAGAGAGAGAGAGAGAGAAAGAAAGAAATCACTCTCCAAGAGGGATGGCCATGCTGCAATCTTTTCTCTTCCATCACCTTCTCAGGATTTTGGTCATGCATGCATGCATGTGTGCCTGGCGTGAGTTTCATTCAAGTCGCCAGGTTCAGGACTTAAACTGTCATCAGCCATGTGGGAGTCCAGCAACTTAACCACCACTCCACCTGCTAACCCCATTCATGATGCAATTTTGCATAGAAAAACAGAAAAAAATACCTCAGGACTTTTCTGATAACCCAATTCATTGACTAAACGAATAGGTTCTGTTGTATTTTATAATAATTCCTCAACTTTTCTAGGTTTTGGATAAATTGGACTTTACGTATTAATATAAACATTGTATAATACATTTTAGGTAGTTTAGTGTGTGTGAACTGTCACATGAGTAGCTTTGAACAGTTTAATTTTAACTTTTTTTTTTTTTGAGAGATATTTGCCATAGGGCACGTGAGCTCAGCAGAGTGACAGAAAGCAAGAAATCACCCCCTAGCAGGGGTGGCCACACAATCCCTTCTCCTCCATTCTCCTCTCAGATTCTTGGGCACACATGCACATGCGCCCAGTGTAAGTTTTAAGTGCCTGGTTTAAGTTTTAAGCCACTGGGTCTGGGACTCGAACCACAGTTGACTATTTTGGATTGCCATTTGCTGGTCCCTAAATAGCTTAATTTTAAATTTAATTTTGATAATACAGAGCACAGGAGACTATGTATAGTCAATGATGTATGTATTTAAACAATTTTCAGGTCCAAATTGTTTAAGCCCTTGGAAATGTCAAGAATCTGATATGGCCGACCTGCCTGGTAACGTCCTTCTTCACTACACAGCAAAGGTTAGATTGTCCATCTATGTTGTGAACTAAATTAGCTATGTTGTGAACTAAAATGCCTTTTCTATCCCTTTTGTCATTCTACTGGGTAATTAAGGGAGGACTTAAATTGGCATTTAAAAATTACAAATGTTCAAAGAAAGTTGAGTAACAAACAGGTGCACCTCTTCAACTAGGATTCATGTGTTATCATTGTGTCATCTTGATATTATGAACAGGAATGGTTTAATTTAGTTGATTTCAGTAAATGAAACTGTTTGAACTTGTATTCTCCTAATTTTCTGGATAGAGAGATGAAATAGAATCGTGTTCAGCCTTATTTATTTGATTTTTTAATGTGATATTGTTTTAAAATAAAAAGGAATGAAAAGGACAAAAAGACCAAATGTTTCAGGAGAAGAAAGCAACCACCTGTGTACATACTCTGCCTATTCCTTTTCCTTTCAAAAACCTATGTAGTGAAAGTAATTGAGGTCATCAGGGACTGAGGGAAAGAAGATAGAAGGTAAAACCAGAAGGAAGGAAGAGAGCAGTGTCATGAACATCATTATACTCAGTGCTGCACTGATTCATAAGATTCTTTGTGTGAGAGTATACATTATAGAACTCTTTCTATTTTGGCCAGTTAGTATATGATCACAATGTATTACTTTAAAATGTTTGTTTATATCTGACTTAATAAAAATCTGTGTATCAGATTTTATTTCCCCTAACTTTTTGTTTGGATAAACTTCAAAAGAATAGTAAAATGATAAATGATATTCTGTGTACTATTTATCTAAATTCACCAATTATTTAACTTAATCTTTTTTTTTTTTTTTTTTTTTGGCTATAGGGTACATGCGCTTACTGGAGAGAGACATCAAAACAGTGAGAAAGTGAGAAATCACCTTCCCTGTGGGGGATGGCTATGCCAAAGTCCCTTCTCCTCCAGTCTTTTCTCACGATTTTAGGTGTACAATACACACACACCTGGCGTGATTTTCAAGCCACTGAGTTCAAGCCTTGAACCATGGTTGGCCATTTAGGAATCCAGCACCTTAAACATTTCACCACCTGCTGGCACCTAAGTTCACCAGTTATTAATGTTTGCCATACTTACTGATTTTATCTCAAATCATGTGAAAGCAGATTGACCCATTTATCGATATACTTAAACCCTAAATATTTTAATTCTTTTACCTACCTAAGAAAATGATCTAGGGACCAGCAGTTAGCATAATGGCTGTGTCGCTGGACTTCCATGTATTCAACTGTGGTTCGAGTCCCGGACCTGGTGGCTTAGACTCACGCTGGGCGCATGTGTGTGCGTGCTCAAGATCCTGAGAGGAGAATGTAAGAGAAGGGATTGCGGCGTGGCTATCTTCCCTGGGAGGTGATTTCTCGCTTTCTGTCTCTCTGTCTTTCTGGTGAGCGCACACACTCGATAGCAATACCTCTCCCCCCCAAAAAAACACAAAGATCTATAATGTATCTAACATACAATCCACATTCAAAAATTTCTAAAATATTTCTCTTTTTTAACAATTAATTTCAGGGGGCAGCAGGTGGTGTGGTGGTTAAGGGCGCTGGACTTCCACATGGCTGACCTTGGTTTGAGTCCCGGGCAAGGCAACTTGCTTTCTCACGTTCTATCTCTCGCTCTCCCACTCACTCTGTCTCTCTCTGATCAACTTAAAATAAATAAAGTTAAATAAAAAATTTTTTTTAAAAATTAATTTTGAATCTAGTCAGAATTCATGCATTGTATTGGTTATAATTGTCTCTCGAGTCTTACATTGTTTATTTTTCATCTTTTTTTTTCCTGAAGATACGCTTTTTCTTACCTAACTATTTTTCATATTATTCTTGGCAAGGACTACATCTTTTCGTTCTCTACTATCTAATACAGATGGTTAGGAAAAAATAGGATTGAATCCAAATCATGTATCACGTATTTATTGGCATGTTCTAGATGTGTGATGGCTAGCTGGTTTTCTGTTTTGTTTTGACATGATCACTTTTTTTTTTTTTTTTGCTATACATTGTGTGCACTCACAGAAGAAAGACAGAGAGAGGGAAAAATCACCGCCTTGAGGAGTGGGCATGCTGCAATCCTTTTTCCTTTCGCTCTCCTCTCAGGATTTTGGGCATGCACACACACCCAGCATGATTCTAAGCTGCTGGTTTGAGATTTGAACCATGGTCAGCTATGTGAAAATCTAGTGCCTTATCTACCGTGCCACTTGCTGGCACCCAAGTTTGGCCTTTTTTATTACTGAAAGTAAAAAAAGTTCTGGACTATTAGATATAAGAAGTATCACTTTTTTTCCCCCCAAGAAACATGGTATTAGTAATGTATGCAATAAAACAATTTACTGAAGGAATATTGCATTAAAATGGTGGCATGTCATGGTGCAAAGGTTCTGTGGTTAAATAAATGTAGGACACTCTTGTATTTTTTTTATTTCCCTCTTAGAGAGTCATTCACTTTAAAAATCCTACTATAAAGAAACTAGTTTATTATCATTTTATCCTACTGTCTCACCAGTAATTTGACCATAAAATGCTTTTAAACAATAACTCAATTTTAACAATGGTAATTTGGAAAAAGTTACTCTAGAGGATTTTTTTTTTTTTTTTTTGAGAGGTTTTTGCCCTCAGGCACGTGCAGTCACCAGAAAGACAGACAGAAAGTGAGAAGTCACCCCCCCCCCACCCCTGGGGGTTTGGCCATGCCACAATCCCTTCCCCTCCATTTTCCTCTCAGGATCTTGTGCACTCATGCACACCCGCCCGCAGGTCCAGGACTCGAACCACAGTCGAATATATCGGAGTCCAGCAACGTAGCCATTATACCATCTGCTGGTCTCCTAGAGGATTATTTTTAAGTTTGTTTTATTTTATTTATTATATAAGAGGCAGAGAGAGACACACCTAAGATGATCCTGTAGTCTTTCCTGGGACTCTGCCAGCCTGGATCATGAGTGTTTGTGTACCCACTCGCATGTCCACAGAGAGAAACCCTGGACATGATGCCAGAAGCTTCCCATGTGGAACCACCATCACAGAATGTTCTGTGACTGCTATACCGCTGCTGCCAGCTCTCTAGGGGATTTTTTAATAGTCAGCAGTTTTTCATTTTCTTATTTGTAGAAGGTGTTTCAGTTATTGCTTTATTAATAATGTTTATTCAGTGTCTTCTCTGTGTCAAGAAACATGCTAAACTCTGGGTTATAAAGATGAATAAATTAAAATCTATGTCTTTAAGAGATATATAGTCTAAAGTGAAATAAATAAATATGTAAGAGAAAAAGTGCAATGTAGTTTCCTTAGCATTTTTTTATTTACCGTATATTGGATGTTTACAATATATTAAGCCCAGTGTTAAGTGCTTCATGTATATTGTTCTACATAATCTTTACAAAAGTCCTGAGAGTGATGTGATTTTATCTGTATCTTTTTTTTTCTTTTTTAACTTACATTGAATCACTATACATCTTTACAGTGTATAGCAGGGATTTTTCCTAGTATGAATACAATGCATATTAGTCAAGTCAAAGACATTACTATATACGTTATCATCAACTGATAACTTCAAATTTTTGTGTCTATTAAATGATTTTTTTTCCCTTGATCTCCTCCCTCCCATGCCCAATTACTCATCCCTCCCCACACCCCATACTATCTCTGGTATCTACAGTTAACCTTCTTGCTATTACACCTTCCAATCTTTCATTTTTTGTTATAGAGTGTGGTCATTCATTATATATTAAGCAGGGATGTATGGTGCCTGTCTTTTCTATACCTTTTCTAAGCTTTAGTTTTCTGAGGCTCAGTAAAAAATAAGTAACTCTCAGGCCAGTAGGTAGTGTGGAAGTCAGTGTGACTGGATCCCACACAAACCAATTGAGCAGTTCAAGTCCTAGACTTGTTGGCTTGAAAAACACACAGGACACATGTGAATATGTGCCCAGAATCCTGAGAGGAGAATGGAGAAGGGATTGCAGCGTGGCCATTTTCCTGAGGGATGATTTCTCACTTTTCCTCTCTGTCTGTCTCTGTCCTCCAAACACATTTGTGCTATAGCAAGCTGAACAAACAAAAATAAAGCAGTATATTTTTTAATTTGACCAGAGAGGGACAGAGAGAGAGAGGGAAAGTGAGAAAAGTGAACCACCAGGTCCAGGACTTGAACCACAGTTGGCCATGTGGAAGTCCAGCACCCTTAACCACCATGCCCCTTGCTGGCCCCAAATAATTATTTTTTAAAAAAGTTAAGTACATTTCCTAGCTTCATAATTCTAGTGAATGTAATGCTGGAGTGCCCAGCCTATATAATGCATAGTCTTAACCAATACACAATATTTTGTGTTGGAATTACATGCAAAATATAGTGATGGTACAAAGGGGGAGTGGTTTGTTTCTCCAGGAAGTTAGAAGATGGTAAATCTAATCATTTGATTTGTGTTTTAAAAGGCATGGTTGAGGAGGGCTGCTCAGTGAGCAGCATCTCAAAGGCGTAGGCTATAAACCTGGCCTACGTGTATTTGGGTTAGGGCATACTACAGGAGGAGATAGTAGGAAATGAGATAGAGAGCACATGGGGGCCAGATTCTAGCAACCCCCTACAGGCAGGCTCAATAATAACCCATGGATAGAATTTTAAACAAAAGAATTATATCAGGTGTGCATTTCAATAAAAGGTATCAAGTTGCCCTGTGGAAGTTCCATCAGAGGGGTAAGAGACTGAAGGCAGTCATACCATTTGGAAGGTACTGTGTTAGGACAGATGGACAGAGCCCAGACCAAAGCAGTAGCTGAAGGACATTTCTGTCTCTGAGACCAGTAAGGTTTACATTGACTTAAATGTTTTTTGTTTTGTTTTGTTTTATTAAAGCACTTTTTCCTTGGGACCAGCAGATGGTGTAATGGCTGTGTTGCTGGATTCCCATGTAGTCAACCCGGTTTGAGTCCTGGACCCAGTGACTTAAACTCATGGGTGCCCAAGATCCCAAGAAGGAGAATGGAGGAGAAAGGATTGCAGTGCAGCCATCACCCTGGGGGGTGATTTCTCACTTTCTCTCTGTCCCTCTCTGTCTTTCTGGGGAGTGCCTCTCCAAAGCAGTTTTTTCTCAAAGGCTTTAAGAGGAAAGCAGTAGCTGCATCCTGTGTGCTAGAATTTGTGGGTTTCATTCTTCTCTTTTGGAATGGAGGATTAGATTCATGGATACTTTGTTACCTGCAGATTTACAGATAGAGTATGAAATTTTATGTACTCATGAATGAAAATTAACAGATGACTTTGATAATTTCTAGAGTTGTAAACTACTTTTTTTGAAAGAATTATTTAACCTTTCTTTCTTCCTTTGTTTTCTTCCTTCTCTTTCCTTTCCACTAGAGAGGGACAGAGAGAGAGAGGGACAGAGAGAGAGAGAGAGAGAGAGAGAGAGAAAGTAAGTTGAGAAAGCAGAAAGTAAGCCACTGGATCTGGGTCTCTAACCGTAGTTGGCCATGTGGGAGTCCAGTGGTTGAGGGCACATGCCACCTGCTACCCCCCTCCCCTGCTTTTTTCTTCTTCTTTGTTTTTTTTTTTTTTTGTAAAGATTTTTACCTTAGGGCATGTGAGCTCTCCAGAGAGAGGCAGAGACAGTGAGAAAGAAAGTGAGAAATCACCCTCGGGTACGGCCCACACTGTCCTCCTTCATTCTCATCACACCATCTTGGACATGCACACACATACTCCTGTTGTGTGTTTCAAGCCCTTAGGTCCAGGAACTGAAACTGTTACCAGTCATGTGGGAGTCCAGCAATGTAACTGTATGTCATCTGCTGGCCTCTAAAGTATACTTTTAGTCTGAATGAAAACAGAATTGTCTTCTAGTGACATGGAGATAGTGTCTTATGCCTGCTGATTGGATTTTGATATTGATAGATTTTTTTCTGTTCTATGATTTCTCTCATAATCACACATTTCGTGTATATTATGAAATTGTGTCTAGAAAAATACTAATGGGAATAAGATTGATTTTTTTATGAAAGCCAAAAATATGTTGGCATATATTCACTTAAAAAAAGGAGTAACTTAACACTCTGTCACTGGTAAATGACAAATTTTAGATATAGCTTATCTGTTGATGACAGGTATCAGTAACCTGCTTTTGAAGAGTGAGTGCTTGAGAATCTAGTCCCTTTTTTTTTTCTTTCAAGAGACAGAGAAAAATGCTAAAATTCAAATTCTGGAAATCTTATAATTGACTTTGCTACATACATTTTCAAATTATGAAGAGGCATCTTATATATGGTTAAAGTTATGTTTTGTTCTAATTGCACTTAGGTGTTTGCTATACCTTTTCTTTTCTTTCTTTTTATTTTTTAGGCCTGCCAAAATTCAATCTGTCTTGATTTATCTACTAACTGTTTGCATGGAAGATTAACAGGAAACAAAGTCGTGAACTGGGACATTAAGGTAAATTAACAATAAACCATGGGAAACATATTGTGTAAGTTTACTGATCCTTTTAAAATTGTTGTCTTTTAAATACTACCATATGATTTGAATGATAGGTATTAGTTAGAATGGTATGCAAATGTACAGTTTAAAAGAGAAATAAGTAGTCGAATGACTACAGTGGTTGAATGACTGATTTGTTTGAAATTTGGTTCATAAGCTATGCCATGAGCTCAACATTTTCCGTAAGAAAAATGTGCTTTCTTAGTTCTTTGCCTTACTTTTAAGGTATTTATTCCCTAAAACTGTGTGATGGATTTCACTCCCTCCTAGCCCTCTCAGAAACTTCATTGATTATCCATTTTCGTTTGTATCACATACTTCTCCTTCTTTACAGTCTCTCCTACCTGTCAACCTCACACAGATTCAGATCTTCCCTGAGGTCACCCTGAGTAACTTTCCCTCTTCGCATTGCCCTCTAGCTGTCTTGTCTTGTTTGCCTTCTTCATGGCTCTCATAGGTATTTGGAGCTCGAAATGCAGATGCTTCCATCTAGAGGCCCCTACTTACTTGCCAAAACTGTTAACTTTTCTTGCCTGGATATCTGTAGCACTTTATTATTTCACTTATAAGAATGGTAAGTGTTTTACTCTCTAGTAGTTAAGAATTTCAAAGGAGGAACCACTGCTTTTTTCATCAGTGCCTAGTATGGGAATATGCAATAAATAGTTGTTCACTGAGTGATTAAGTTAATAAAAGTTATTTAAGCTAAAATGATAGTCAGAGATAACTCTATTTCTTAAAAACAGTATTTTCTTTCTTTTTTTTGAGGTTTTTGCACATGCGTTCACCAGACAGACAGAGACAGAGAGACAGAAAGCGAGAAATTACCACTCAGGGGGGATGGCCATGCCGTAATCCCTTCTCCATTCTCCTCTTGGAATCTTGGGCACGCATGCACACGTGCCCTGCGTGAGTTTAAGCCACCAGGTCCGGGACTTGAACCGCGGTCGACTACGTGGGAGTCCAGCGACATAGCCATTATGCTAACTGCTGGTCCCAAATACAGTATTTTCTTAAAAGATATCTTAAATATTGGGTTGTTGAAAAAGTCATAATGTATTTATTTATTCTATGCAAAAATGCATCATGACTTTTCTGACAACCCAATAGAAGTTATAGTCTACATAAAATTGAAAGAAATAATAAGGCAACTTGATAAATTAGAAAAACTTTCCTGGTCAGTTAAAACTCATCTGTTAGGATTAAATAGATTGTAGCTGATTTACACACACACACACACGCACACTCAAAATTGTATGTGAGATGGTAGATATATTAATCAACTTCACTGTAGTATCCTTTTGTGTGCATATACCTAAACACACACACACACACACACACACACACACACACACACCATAATATCATGTTGTAAATCTCAAATATACAAAATGAATTTTAGTTTTTTAAGAAAGGACAGAAAGGGGCCATTAGGTGGTATAGTGGCTAAGGCACTGGACTCCCACATGGTCTACTGTGGTTAGAGTCTGGACTCCATGGCTTGAAATTCACACTCGGCACGTATTGCATGCATGCCCAAAATCCTGTTAAGAGAATGGAGAAGGGATTGTGACATAGTCATCCCTCCTGGGGGATGTTTTCTCACTTTCTCTTTCTCTGTTTCTATGTCTCTGGTGAGCCCATAGGCCCTATAGCAAAAATCTCTCTTTAAAAAAAAAAAAAAAAAAAAAAGGGCAAAGACTACGAAGAGGTTGTTTATAGACTTAAATTGGGTCCACATGGCAGATCAGATCAGAACATGTTAGCAGTTAATAATAGCTAGCCTTACATGGCACCCACCATACGTCAGGTACTACTCTTCACATATTACTCACTTAGTCTTCGTAACAACTGTATGGAATAGATATTATTTTAATCTGTATTTTACAGGTGATGATACTAAGCCCTGAGAGACTAGTAACTTATCAAAAAATTTATTGATAGAGATGTTTTATAGGCTATCCAGTATCTCAAACTTTGAGTTTTCCCTGAAGCACCAACTCTGTCTTTTTGCTAACTAAAAGTAGAGAAGTCAGTTATATTTCTACTTTGCCTATGTTTGAAATTCCTATACTTTGGGGAAAAAGGTGCAGTAAAAATTTTGTGGCATGGTCTCTCTTGAGTATTCATTATGGTAACCTCCCCCACCCTGTTATTCTTTAACATGTCTGATCACACAAAGTTTCCTTCAGCTTATTCTATATATTGCTTGAAGGTTTATTTAGCAAGTTGTAATTTTGCGCATGCTATGTAGATACTAAATAACAAAACTGCCCTTTTTTAATGACATTGAAAAATTGTAATTTTCTTTTTAGGATATTATAAACTGTATAGGTGGGTTAAATGTACTATTTCCTTTATTGGAACAAATCAGCCACTTAAGTGATGGACAGATTTCTGAGGGAATGAATACAATCACAGTTCCTGAGTTGATAACAACTGCAGAAGAAGATCGGATGGTATTGACCTCCACGAAGGCATCAGGTATTAAGCTGAAATTAACATAGTATAGTCATTAAGTAATTTGAGGATTAATTGGAAAACAGATTAAAATGTTTTAGCACCATTAGAGAGAAAATAACCATTTTGTAGCTGTAGCAGCTATCCCTGATTTTACTAATATAGTTCAGATTGTAGTATTTTGGACAGAAAAAAAACCCAAAAAACTAAAGATGTTGATTACCTGTAGTTTATACTCTTACTGGAAATATGACCACAACTGTTAAATTTGTGGTACTGAATCAGATTACTTTCTTATGCAGTGTGCATTGTGATGTAGAATGTGATATAAAAGTAATTAGACTAATTATAATAATTAGTGACATATCCCCAATTCTACAGAGTCAAGATTAGAGAGAAATCTAGTCGCAACATTTATCTTGATTGTAAAACACTTTATTCAGAGACATCCTATCAACCAGGATAATCTTATTCACTCCCATGGAGTCGCGACTCTTGGTGCCTTACTTCAGAAGGTGAGCAAGTCTACATTGTTGATATAGTTGATAGTTGTAATTAGCAGTTGGTATTTTTTTTCTTCCCAATAAATTTATTTTTTAAAACTTCAATAGCATAGCTTAAGTTACATTAATGGGTATGATTTGTTTTACAGGCAGCTTTTAAAACTTTTATGGAATAATTTTATACAAGAATTACTTATTTTGTATAACAATGTATGACTTAGTATTTGGGATATTTGAGAAATGTTAAGTAAGAGTGTTTTAGGATGGGACCAGCAGTTGGTGTAATGGCTATGTCACTGTACTCCCATGTAGTTGACCGTGGTTTGAGTCCTGGACCCCGTGGCTTAAACTCATGCCAGGCGCATGTGTGTGTGTGCGTGCCCACGTGCCCAAGATCCCAAGAGGAGAATGGAGAAGAAGGGTTTCCGGCATGGCCATCCCCTCTGGGGATGATTTCTCACTTCCTATCTCTCTATCTTTCTGGCAAGCGCACATGCCCTATAGCAAAAACCTCTCCAAAAAAAGGAGAGTGTTTTAGGACTACCTCATTAGGAAAATAGGTTCTAGTGTTACATTGGGAAATTAAGGCTTATGTTGTTTATATATTTTGAACCTACATATATTTTTAATTAATGTTCTGAACAATTGCTATAAAATTATAGGGTTTTTTTTTTAAAGAGATTTTTGCTATAGGACAGATGTACTTGCTGGAGAGACAGAGAGACACAAAGTAAGAAATCACACCCCCCTGCCCCGGGGTGATTGGCCACGCTGCAATCCATTCTCCTCTCAGGATTTTGAGCACTCACGCACACGTGCCCATCCTAAATTTTAAGGGGCTGGGTCCAAGACTCGAACCACGATCAACTATGTGGGAGTCCAGTGACGTAACCGTTATTCCATCTGCTGGTCCCTGTAGTTTAGTGACATTTATTAAAACTGAGCTTTATAAACCCATATTTGTTTGATTTCAGATGCCAGGTACCTTGATGGATGTTAATGTATTGATGGCAATTCAGTTACTAATTGAGCAGGTATCACTAGAGAAAAATATGCAGCTCCTGCAGCAAATGTACCAATATTTACTCTTTGACTTCCGCATTTGGAACCGTGGAGATTTTCCCTTTCGAATTGGTGAGAACAAGCTGCCAGATAAAATTTTGTAGTTGATTTAGAAATTTGTAACTGCCTATATGAACTTCATTCTAAAATGAAGTATATTATTTACATGTGAACTTTCTATTTTAGGACATATACAGTATCTGTCGACAATTATTAAAGATAGCAGGAGAGTTTTCCGAAAGAAGTATGGTGTGCAATTTCTCCTAGATACACTTAGGATTTATTACGGGTATGATTCCTTGCTCTTTCTGTTTAATATATTCTTATGTCTATTATTTCACTGGAACAAGTGGATTTTTTTTTTGCTTATTAGCAATTCTTTAACTTCAAAGAGGTAGGATAGTGTGGAGGTTGATGAATAATGAATCCATGTACATTGGATTTAAATTTTGAATTGATAAATTGTGTAACTATAGGCAAAATTACTGAACTTCTCTGTGCTTGAGTTTCCTCCTCTCTGAAAAGGAGGTAATAAAACTATGGACTTCCTATGGTGGTTTTGAAAATTAAATTAAATGAGTTAATAATGTGGTAAAGCATTTACAACTGTGTCTGCTATGTAGTACGTGCTGTATAAATGTAAGCTGTTTTAATATTTTTAATTTTTGTTACTGGAACTCTTAATGTCAAAGGTTTTTCTTAAAAAGAAACCAAAAGTACCTTGAATTATAATTATTACATGGATAGATGTTTCTTAAACTGTGAATTCTGTTATATTAAAAAACCTAAAGAAGTAAAAATTTCTATTTCAATTTTTATACTCTTTTCTGTTTCAGAAATGGTTGTAAATATAGTGAACTATCTCAGGATGATATTCGAACAATAAGGACTTCTTTGTATGGATTAATTAAATATTTTCTGAGCAAAGGTGGAACTCATGAAGAGATACAAAGTATTATAGGTTACATAGCTGCTACTAATGAAGAAGAACAGGTATTATGCCTAAGATAAATCTCTTTCTTTTTAATATTTAAGTTGTGGGGCCAGTAGGTGTAGTGGTTAAGGTGCTAAACTCCCATGTGGCCAACTACAGTTCAAGTCCTGGACCTGGCGACTTGAAAATCATGCCTCATGTTTCTCTGTGTGTTCCTAAAATCTCAGGAAGAGAATGAAGGAGAAGGGATTGCAGCGTGGCCATCCCCGGGGAGTGAGTTCTCACTTACTCTCTCACTGTCTCTCTGTCACTCTCTAAAAAGTACACATGCCCTATGGCAAAAACCTTAAAAATCTATATGTATGTGTGTATAAATAAATAAATATATATATATGTACATACACACTTACATATGTATATATGTACATTAAGAGTGAAATGGGAGGGCCAGCAGGTGACATAGTGGTTAAGGTGCTGGACTCCCATGTGGCTGACCACGGTTCAAGCCCCAGACCTGGCAACTTAAAACTCAGTGTCAGGCACGTATGCACCCAAAATTCCAAGAGGAAAATGGAGGAGAAGGGATTGTGGTATGGCCATCTCCTCTAGGGAGTGATTTCTTACTTTCTGTCTGTCTCTGTCTGGAGACCACATGCACTCTATGGCAAAAAATCTCTCTCAAAAAAAAAAGGAATGAAATGTATAAGTGTCATAAAGAATATCGATTTTATCTACTAACTGGAAGATTAATAAAATATTATATGTGGCGATGTAATTTATTTACTAAGCTGGCCAGGAAATGTAAATACGGAAATAGTTGGCTTTATTTGGCAATTCTGAAACCTATTTTTATGGTCCATCTGGTATATTTTACTATAAAAAAAAGTGACTAGATAAGTTGCTAAAATGGATTTTAGTATGATATAGGTTCATAAAATTTTTGCATAGAGGGACTAGCAGAAGGCATAATGATTGGATCACTGGATTCCCATGTAGTCCACTGCTATTTATTGGACCTGGTGGCATAAAACTCATGTTGGGTGTGTGTGCGTGCATGCCCAAGATACCAAAAGGACAATGGAGGAGAAGGGATTGTGACATGGCCACCACCCTGGGGGCTGATTTCTTGCTTACTGTCTTTCTGTCTCTTTCTGTGTCTCAGATGAGCACGTGTACCCTATAGCAAAAATCTCTTTAAAAAATTTGCATAAATTGTAAAATTGTCTAATCCTAAAAACTACTGTCCTTTTTCATTAAAAAAAAAATTTTTTTTTTTGCTACAGGATTCTTCTGCTTGTGGACAGGGTGGGAAGGGGGGGGCAGGGGAGAGAAAGCACCCTTAGGGGGGTGGCCTTGCTGCTTTTTCTTCTTCACTCTCCTTTTAGGATTTTGGACACACACGCATATATTCACAGTGTGAGTTTCAAACTATTGTGTCAAAGACTTGAACTGCACCGTCCAGCACATGGAATCCAGCTGCCTTAACCACCAAACCACCTGATTGACCTGAAAATCACTGTCCTTTAAGGCAGTGGTTCTTAACATAGGGGCCTTGACCAGCTTTACCTGGCAGCTGGTTAGAATTGCAAATACAGTTCTGATTAAACTAGTGAATTAAGCTCTCCAGGTGATGTTGGTGCACTTGATAATATTTGAGAACCACTGATATAAAATATATAGACCAGGAATTATCTTTCCCGTTTATACACTTGAAAATGCATAGAGAGATTATTTTATTTCTGTTAAAAATGGATACATTTTATAAATCTGGAACTAAAACCCAAATGTATTTATCTCTATGCCTGTGCCGTTTCTATGTAACACTCTCAATACCACAGATTAGAACATGCTTAATTTATGTTGACTAAAATAGATGTTTTTTGTATACTCAGTGGTTACATTGCTTTATAATTGATATTATATAAATGTGTTAACTTTGGTTTATTGTAAGGTTGTACTGCTTCAAAAACTCATTATTTTTTTCATGATAGCTATATTCATGATTCATTGCCACTGTTTTTTTTGTTTTTTTTTTTTTGAGAGGTTTTTCACTATAGGGCGCGTGCGCTCGCCAGACAGACAGAGAGACAGACAGAAAGCGAGAAATCACCCCCCTGGGGGGGATGGTCACGCTGCAATCCCCTCTCCTCCATTCTCCTCTCGGGATCCTGGGCACGCACGCACACGCGCCCAGCATGAGCTTCAAGCGAACCATGATCGACCACGTGGGAGTCCAACGACATAGCCATTACGCCAACTGCTGGTTCCCAGCCACTGTTATTTTTCATGATCAGTTCTGTCAATGAGTTATTTGTTGAGAACTCACTAAATATATAGAATACCATTAGACATTGCAGGTAAATATAGTGATGAATTATCAATTGTTTAGCATAATGAGAGCAGAGGTCAACTATAAAGATTCACAAATAACTGTGAAATAGAGGAGAGTATGATAATTTCTATAAAGAGCTATGAGGTTTTTATAGGAAGGTTTTACCTATTGAAAAGACCAGGAAAGGCTTTATGGATGTATGCTTTTTGATATGCACAAAGTGGGATAGGTATTGTTTAAACAGGTGAACATGAATAGCGAGAAGATCTGCAAAAGGAAATAGGGTAAGCCAAAAGCATGTTGAAGGATAAAAAAACTTGATTGGTTGGAGCCAGCAGGTGGAATGGTTAAGATGTAAGGCACTGGAGGGTCACATGGGCAACAGCGATTTGAATTCCAACCCACCGGCTTGAAGATCATGCTGGGCCCTTGTGCATGGGGAATGGAGGGGAAGAGGTTGAGGAGTGGCCAACTACTCAGGGAGTGGTTTCTCATTTTTTCTCTCTATGGTGAGCACACCATCTGGTAAAAACCTTAAAAGAAAAAAAAACGCCAAACAGGGTTCGTTAGGTTATACAGGATTTACTTAAATAGCTGTATGTGGTTTATGACTTTATCTATATGAGTATATAATAGTGTGGTTGTTTTGTGCTGTTTAATTCTAAAAGCTCTTTGGAATTTTGGATGTGCTCTTCAGTCTCCTACGTACCAGCCCAACTAGAGGTCAGCTTTTCTTACTGCTTTTTGAACCAGGAAATGCTGAGATACTTTATGCCTTGCTTTTAAATCAGAAGTACTCTGACAGACTAAGAGAAATCATTTTTAAGGTACAAATATTTCTTAAGTATTTTTACATTTGTGTGCATCTTTGGATATATGAATTTGCTTGCAGTATACCCATTCTATAACTGTAAGCTTTTTATTCATATCTAATTTTAAGTTCTTCAGTTTACTTATTTACTTTACATTTTGGTTGTTTGCATATTTTGAAAACTATATTTTGATCTGATAAGTCGTCTCAGTGGAATATTCTACTTCATCACACCTTCCTCCAACTAAAGCCTCTCATTACCTTTTTGATTACAATGGATTATACTGTGGCAATTCAGAACATTCCAACAGCTAAGTCATAGCTAGCCTTAGGTGACACCCACTGTATCAGGCACTAAGTGCTTTTACATATTAACTTAGTTCTTGCAACAACTTTATGAAGTGGGTTTTGTTATTATCCCCACTTTTCAGATAGGAAACAGGCTACAGGGTCTACTAACTCATTAAAGGATTTGGAATATATTTCATTAAGCTATCCAAAATATATACATCTTTGAACTTTGGCTGAAGCACCCCTCTGCTTTTTTGCTAACCACAGGTAGATGAGTCAGGCATGTATCTATCACAAATGTATTTTTCCCCAAGATTTATTCTCCTGTTCACTATGTCTAATACCAGTAATAGTTGTTCTTAAATTGTTAGAGTTAGGTTACGAAGTTTATTTATAGGGTTGTTTGGATTGCCTATGTTTAAAGTCTCTAAACTTTGGCAAACAGAGGTGCAGTAAAAATGGTCTGGCTTGGTCTCTTTTGAGTGTTCATTATAGTGACCTCAGAGGCTGTTCTTTAAAGCATCTGACCACACTAGGATTCCTTTATGGAGATGAAATGTTACTTCTCTGAAAATGAGGTAGGGATTGCTCTTGACGTTGTTAAGATTACAGCTTCCTTTAGATTGTGAGTATCTCTCTTGAAAAATGCTGCCCTCAACTCTAGAAGCATGGGGCTGTTACTCAGTCCTCCGTTTTAGCATATGGATGGGTTGCTTCACAAATGTCTTCTTGTCCTTGAAAATTATTTTGGTAACTGTTTTATAATTGATCCAGAGATATCTGGACATACCATTGTTCATTTTACAAACTATGTGATTTGTTTCTATATAAGCCTTAGCCATTAAGAAAGAAAATTTAAAATTATTTCTCTTTCATTCCCTATATTTAAGTTAGTTTTAAACATTAGTTATTCAATTATGGATGTGTTTTGGTCCAATATATTCGTAAATCTATTTTTAATGATAGTATGAAGTGTTCCTTCCTATTAGTGTTTTAAATTTTTATGCTTTCAGATAAAAATGACACTCCAAAACTATATATGGTAATATTTTATTCCTTGTTAACCTAAGTGACAAATTGTTCTTTGTTCTCTATGTTAAGTATATTTTACTTGTTGTGACCAGGTTATGGAACAAATGTTGAAATGCACAAATGTTTATGAACGTAGTAAACAGCGTATTCGGCTCAGAGAGGTTGGTTATTCAGGACTGGGACTCCTTCTTAATGAAGCGCCTGTTAATACTTCTCTTATTAAAAACCTTTCCAACCAGATCATTCATACAGGTATGACAAAGGCTAATAATCCTAATGCATTTAAAAAATGTTTTTTTCTGAAGAGTTTTTTCTTTCCTCCTTTTTTCAGGTTGCTTTTGAAGTTACCTGCTTTCGATTCAACAGGACTTTTCTTAGATACTGTACTTTAGGTTTCTGGTTTTGTTTTTAATCTCCTCTGGGCATAGCATAGTACCAACTCTATAACTGATTGAGTGATTAAGTTAATGATTGAACTGACATAACTAGAAAAGGACACTAGAGAAAATATGTATAGCAGTTCGATCATTTTTTTTTTTTTTAATTTTTGCTAGAAGACACCAGAGAGAGATGGGATGAAGTGTTGAGGGGATTGAGAAAGTACCCATGGGGAATGGTCATGCTGCAGTCCCTTCTCCATTTGTCATACCTTTTGGGATTTTGGGCATGCATGCACATGAACCTAGTATGTTTTCCAGGTTAGCGGGTCTGGGTCTCAACTGTAGTTGACCATATATGATCCAGCTGCCTTAACTACCACGCCACCTGCTGGCTTAAGGAGCTTCAATGTTTAGAGCAAAATGAAAACCATTATAAATTTAGATATGCTTTTTTGATTCTAAATTTTTTTAAAACCGGATTTTACTATGTTGCCATATCTTCCCACCTTCACCTCCTGAGTCACTGAGATTAATCACTGGAACTGTAGGCTGTGTCTGACTTTTAGACGGTCAGGAAGTTGCAGCCAGGCCTCCCATGTGGCCTTAGTATGCTGAGTAGTGGCACCTATTAGCACACACTACCACAGCTAGGGTTTTTTTCTTATTTTTTAATAGTTTTTTTTCAGTACCTACCACAAACTATGTTATTTATGCAACATACTAGAGCTTTTGAGTTTAAGATAAGATTCTTTATCTTGAGTGGTTTACAGTTTCATTGATAAGAGCCCTGCAGTGTGGCTAGTATGTTCATGTATCCAAAGAAAAGAATATTTACTTAGCATTGACTCGGGAAAGCATAAAGCATTCAAAAACCTATTTTATAAAATAGAATTTAAATGTATTTATAATTCTTAATTTTAAAGTGAAGCAATTATTTTAGCTTTTACCACAAATATTACCTACAGTTTTTTCTTTGGTTATCTCTGAGATTTAATTTTGACTTTTTTCCCCCCACCATAGATCCTGTTATTAATTTCAAAGATCTGTTATCTGTGGTATATATATCTCACAGAGCACATTTAAATGTCAGAGTGATCATCTGCAGAAAGGTTAGTAAACTTTTAGGATGTATTTTAACAGTAGCATCATCATTATATTGTGGATAACTTTTCATTAAGTATTTTGCAGCAGATAGAAGTTTTCTTTTCTTTTATAAATAACATAATTTAATAAATAACAGTATCCTTTTTGAATTATGCTCTTTTTTGCCATACCTGAGACCTTAGAGAATAGTTAGTAGAGAATAGTTTCTCTATCAAAACCTTCAATAATTGTGACCATTTCTATTTCATGTACAATATTCTAGGTTTCTGAATCTTTTGAACTTTTGACAGAATTTCCTTAATTTGTGTATGGGTATTCTAACAATGATATGTCTTCAGTACACATATAACCTTTAAGTCAAAATATATAGTTATTCCGCGTGCCCCGTTTTTATCATAATTCTTTTTCTCCTCCACTGGTACCTACTGATGTGTCTATTTAAGTTGTCTCCTTGCTTTTTGCTTTTGATTTTATATCCTAATTATTTCACAGTACTTATCTCTTAGTTCAAAAAACAGATCTTTTTCTTAAATGGCTCTAACTTTTCCTTCTATGGCTATTATAATTTTTTTGCCTGGTAATTTACTAATACAAATTAGGTTGTTTCTAGTTTTTACTTTTTTTTTTTTTCCATGTAATAAGCAGCTATTAAGAATATCCTTTTAGGGGCCAGCTAGTGGCATGGTGGTTGAGGTGGCTGAATCTCACCTAGCAGTTGTGCAGTTCAAGACCTAGAACTGGCAGCTTAAAAGACACGTGAGGTACGTGTGTGTGTGTATGCCCAAAATCCTGAGAGGAGAAGAAAAATGCAGCGTGGCTATCCCCCAGGGGGTGCTTTCTCACTTTTCCTCTCTCGTTTTCTCTTTCTCTCTCTCTGTAAGAGCATTTGGCCTACAACGAACTTTTTTCTATTTTTTAAATGAATTGACCTTTTTGTCCCCACTGCTATGGCACAGTGTTAATACCTGTGTCTTGCGACTAGAAACCTTGTAGCCAATCCTGGGTTCAGATCTCCAGGTCAGCTTGAAAATATGAAATATGACAGATGTACATATGAACTCAGAATCCTCAGGAGCTAGAGGGCTGGGGAAAGGGAGTCACAGTATGACAAGACCCTGTCAAGGGTGCTTCGTTCTCTTTCTCACATGTATATGTACATATTATCATAAAAAAGTCTGTGTATCTTCGTCTTTGTATGATTCTCTATCTCTAGAATGTACTCTGTGAAGTGGATTTGCTGCATCATAGGATTTTATATTTTATATTTTGAAAGATTTTGCTGTATTCTTCAGAATCCCTGTACTGGTTTACGTTTCCACAAACTGTGACAGTGACTGAGAATTTGAAGTAGATCATATAAATTGACCCTTTCCTTTTAGTATGCCATTAAGTAGAAACTGCTCTCAGTGTAGTTTGGGTTTTATCTGTTTTATGTACATAAAATAAATCTTTCTTTATGGAAACTTTAAAGTAAAAAAAAAATCATGAAATTTCCTTGCCAAGCAAAGCTTACTTTGGAAGGGAAGCAAAATGGTGTTCTTCACCATAGCATAACGTTAGCTCACTGGCTGATAGCATTAGTGTAGAAAGAAACTTCATACGTCACTTTCTATATCAGCATATGTTAGTATTGTTTGTGGTGAAGTCCTTACTCATGTTCTGTTGTTATTCATGTCCTGTTAAGAAACTTACCAGAGTTAGAACTTCTTTTATGAGTTATTTAAAACTCTAGGAGCCAAAGTTTCTTTCATCTATATAGAGGTTTATTGAGTTTGTGATAATAGTGTCTTAAACTAAATTGCTGATGACTTTTAAGAACTTGTTTTTATCCAAAAAAAAAATTGAAGTCATTCAGATAGTAGAGGTCATTGCCATGTCAGTGTCTACTTTTTAATCTCAGCTTCTTAATGCTGGTGAAGCAGTGACATTTTCTTACTGGAATTTACTTTTGTAATTAAATTTTAGTTTTTGTTTTGTTTGTACAGTATAGACTTAATGTTACTGAAAAAAGTTTTTGCAAAAGCAAAAACCGGTACCTTTGCCTGATAAAAAAAATGAAATGGGAAAATAGTATTCTTGGTCTACCCAGATTCCATCAAAGGTTTTTGTGTGTCCTACTCACTCCCCTATCCCTTGGATCTGGAATGGTGCCCAATACATAGTCGATATTAATTCATATTTGCTGAACAATGTGGTAGGTTAATGGAAAGTAGTATGTTGAGAGGATATCACTCTATTCATTTTACATATACCATTATGTTCTTTATATTTTCTGACTGACTGCAAGTTAAATTGATAGCATGTGTTGGAGCAGCAGATGGCAGGGAGGTTGAGGCAGCTAGATTCCATGTGGCCAACTGTGCAGTTTGAGTCCTGGACCCAGTATTTTGAAAATAATGCTCTGCATGTGTGTGTATGTGTGTGTGTGCATGCCCAAAATCTGAGAGGAGAATGGAGGAGAAGGGATTGCAGCATGGCACTCTCTCCCCTAGGAGGGGATAATTTTTCACTTTCCCTCTCACTCTCTCTGTCACACTGTTTAGCACGTGTGCCCTATAGCAAAACTAAAAAAATAAGTAACATGTGCCTTGATATATTTATATATATAGAGAGGATCATTTTAGTTTTTTTTTTTTTTAGTCTTTCAGCAAATAGTTTAGTACATCCCTACTTTGTACCATGAGTAATATATAGAGGTTCATTTTAGTTTTCTTTTTTAATCTTTCAGCAAATATTTTAGTGCATCCCAACTTTGTACCATGAATAATATGCAGATTAGTTGGAAATATAATTTTAGTCCTCCAGTTAGTTTATATTCTAATTAAAACCTTTATCTTTTGAAAGTGTATCTTCCACAGTTTCTCATTAAATTACTTGTCATTAAAATAACTGAGAACTATTTTAATATAAAGTACTGTGTACTTTTTTAAAGAATATTGTATTCTTAATTTCTTTGCAGATTTTACAGATTTTGCATTCCCAACCAGATGCAGCACATCAAATATCACAACAAGTAGGTTGGCAAGACACCTTTATTAGGCTTTTTTTGAAAGCAAATTTTGATAATGAAAATACTCCTAATAAGCCCAGTAGAGCTGTATTAATGAAAGACAATGATAAACATATGTCAACTGAAGATATCAAGAGGAACTTTGATGAAAAGACAGATGAAGAAAAAACCAGCTCTTTTGCCTCTACTAATGCTTCATCAGATCAGTGGAGTTTGGAGGATAGACGATCTCTAGACTCAAACACACCATTATTTCAAGAAGATAGCTCTGTGGGAGAATTGTCTTTCAAATCAGAGAATCAGGAAGAATTCTGGCACGGTAACCCTTCACATTTGAGTTTAGATTTCGGTGGAATTGACTCATGTGAACTGAGTGATAGTGGAAGTCAAATGCCAGACAGCCTGCCTAGCACGCCATCCCCAGTGGAGTCTGCTAAGTCATTTTCTGTGCAGTCTGACAAAGAAAGCAGCATCACACATGACATGGGCTCTAGTGATGACTCCTCTTTATTGGAAAGCCAAGAGGTAAATTTTCTTATGCCTTTCATTTTCATGTCTGTTAGATACTTCTAATCCTTAGAAATGCGTGGGCACTTGTGGACACTTTCATATTAGTGTATGTGCTAAGACTCATGATCTAAGATTTAGAAGCCCTAGAAGTCACTAGATTATATCTTGAGAGCAAAGCCAGTGTCTGATTCAACTTGTACAGTATCTCTAGGGTCTTAAAAAGTTTTGAGTTCATCAAGGCACTGAAAAGATACTTTAAACGGTTACAGTCAGTATCTGTGATGGTTCTTAGGATGTTCTTTTAACACCTCCTCCTCCCACTAATTCAGTATTACCTTATCTTTTTTTATAGAGATGTGAGGAGGAGCTTTTTCAGTTATTGACAAATATATTAAATTATGTAATGTGTAAGGGACTAGAAAAGTCTGATGATGATGCTTGGATCGAACGGGGACAAGTGTTTTCAGCACTAACTAAACCGGGGATATCCAGTGAACTACTTCGACCATCAGATGAAATAAAACTAACGTAAGCATTCTGTTAGTGATTTCTCTGCTTTTGGGATGACCAGGAATCTAAAATAATACTAGTTAGTGTACACTTACTCAGAATTCATTGGATATAGAGAGAGAAAAGGAAAAGCTTTGTGTTTCTTTTCTTTTCCCATGTTTTGCCATTGACTTTAGATCTAGAGCAAAGTCTAAAACTAACTCCAATGTGAAGGGATTTTAATCTTAAATAAATTTGGGTTTTAAGTGACGACAGATTCCTTGTGTAAATTGTTTTCTGTACATCTGATGACTTCATGCTTTGTGTTCTGTAGGCTTATCTAAACTTGAGTGTTTGTGGGCTAAAGGAAATGAGAATTACTTCCCCAAGTAGATGAGAAGACTGTTCATAGCGGCACACTAGGGAAGATTTATCTCTTTGTTTTTCCTTGGGGCTAGACCTTCTGTAAGACACAGTAGGGCTCATGGAGAGTGGAATGTGAATTACTGTCATAGTTTCTTTTTTATAGTCAAGTAAACCAGGTAACTTTTATTTTGACTTTTAATATTACTTACATTAAAGATAGATACACCACACATAAAAGGTTGTTCTATTTCCATCCACAGCATCTTAGTGATAGCTGCCAGAATCTTTGGAGATATGGTGTTTCTAATAAATAATTGTTTTTTTTTTTTTTTTCCCATGTCCTAGTATCTTTCTAAGCTTACAGTGGTTTTAATTGGACTTTGTTTTACACTTAGTTTGCTACAGAAGATGTTAGAATGGACAGTCACAGAAAACAGAGAGTCAAAAATGAATCCAGTGTCTGCTGAAAATGCCTTCCGCCTCATGCTGATCATACAGGATTTTCTGCAATCAGAAGGACTAGTTAATTCAAACATGTGGACTGAGAAGGTACAGTAACATCCCTGTGGAGTTAAATATTGCGTAGTTAGGTACTTCATTCATAGCAAGAAATTTTGCACTCCCTTTTTTTAAAGCATTGATATTATATTTAATCAGATGCAATAAACAGAAAAGGTAAAGTAATAAATAGTCACAGATTTTGCTAGCCATTACCATGATGATTATTTTTGGCTTCCTCCAACTGAATGTTAAATGGTTTTGAAATATTTATGATGTATATTGGTGTTGGGAAAACCTTATAATCAGATTGAAAAACTAAATGTCTTTATTTCCTGATTTTGCCTTTGTAATAGCTTTTGGAAGATATGACGCTGCTCTTTGACTGTCTTTCAGTCTGGTATAATGAAAGTCCAGTGTGGGTAAAACTCTCTCAGATTCAGATCCAGTTGCTTCTAGGATTCATTGGAAGGGGTACTTTGCAGGTTTGTCAATTCTTTTACATTATTTCTATTTATTTGCATGCAGTACAGGTTATGTTTTTATGTGATAACTAAATGACTTTTCAGTACTTTAATTATTTTTTTAGAATTATTTTATTTATCATTATTTATTTATTTATGTTAATTTGACCAGAGAGGAACAGAGAAAGAGAAAGTGAGAAAGCAAGCTGCCAGCTGGGTCTAGGATTCACATTGTGGTTGGCCATGCGGGACTCCAGCACTCTTAACCACCACACCACTGGCTGGCCTTTTAATTCTTTCATTAGTTCAAAAAATATCCATGATTTCAATTGCAGTTCAGTTATATTTATTTAGAGGTTTTTTTACTTTAGAGCACATGTGCTCACAGGAGAGAGAGACAGAGACAGTGAGAGAGAAATTGAGAAATCACCCTTCAGGAGGATGGCCATGCCACAATCCCTTCTCCATTCCTCCTCCTGGGATCTTTCACACTGACACACACATGCCTGGCTTGAGTTCACTGGGTCCAGGACTTGAACCATGGTCGGCCATGTGTGAGTCCAGTGATATAACTGCTATGCCATCTGCTGGCTCTTCAGAGTTCAGTTTTATCAGATCAGACAGGGACTTGAGAGGCAAGTAATGATTTTTTCCTGAATTTATGACTTCATGTAATTTAAAAGTTTATTTTTATGGGATTTACACATAGCTTATGTTAGACATATTAGTCACATAAAGTAGGACTGTATGATTGGTTCATTTTCCTTTTTTTTATTACCCTGGATGAAAGAAGGAGAGAATTGGGAGGAGGAAAGTGAGAGAGAGGTGCTTTTGATGTGCTTGCCAGAGAGAGAGACAGAGAAAGAGGGAAAGTGAGAAGTTACCCCCTGCAGGGGGGATGGCCAGGGCACAGTCCCTTCTCCTCCATTCTCCTCCTGGGATCTTGGGCACACATGAATACACCTAGTGTGATTTTCAAGTCACTGGGTCCTGGACTCAAACCATGGTCGGCCAGATGGGAGTCCACTATACCATCTGCTGGCCCTTGTATGTTTTTTAAATAAATGTCTGAACAGTTTATTTAATGCTATAATATTAAGCTAAAAGCAAAGCACTGAAAAAAAAAAAAGCAAAGCATTGGACATTCAACTTTGTATGTAAATATTATTTCTAAAAACACTTATAAAAAACTTCAAATATTAATATTGGTATTTCCTGATTGTAGTTTTTAATTTTTTTTTCTTTTATCATTGGTCTCTGTTGGAATTTTGTTCCTTTAGTCATAATCAAAGACTAAAGTGAGAAAAAGAATTGGGGAAAATAGGAGGAGGTGGAGAAGCGTTACTTTCTAGAAGAGGTATTAAAGATGTGAGACATCATTTTTTTTTTAATAAGAATTATTTAACTTTATTTGTTTGTTTATTTAAATTTGACCAGAGAGGGACAGAGCAAGAAAGAAAGGTGGGGGGGGGGAGAGAAAGTGAGAAAGCAAGCCGCCAAGTCCAGGACTCAGACCACAGTCAGCCATGCAGAAGTCCAGCACCCTTATACCATGCCACCTGCTGGCCCTGGGTGTGAACCATCTTATAGATTGTTTCTCCAGTGATATGCAAGTCCTTGTTAAGATTTGCATAAAAAGACTACATAGGATCTCTTTGTTATCCTGGCCTGGAATGACCTGTGTGTGCAGCCCAGGCCAGCTTTTGCAAAAATACAATTCTGATACTTTGTTATTTTCTTTTGCTTTTCTTTATTTGCAAAATAAGAAGATACAAAATAAGTATATAGGGCTAAGGGAAAGTAAGTATAGTCTGTTATTTTTCCTACTTTGGTTTTGAGACTTAGATCTCAGATCTTTCTCTAAGGAGAGCCATTTTAGTCGATCTAGTTTAACTTTTCATGTTGGGGTATAGGACCAAAGCTTAAGAGTAAAATAGATTATCCCTTTGCCAGGGCTTGTGCCCTGAATATGTATTTTTCTTAGGAACATTCAGAGTAGTTAATTTTCTTATCAAGGACTTGGACTCTTAAATACCTGTCCTTTATGAATATAGTCATCCATTGCTGTCCATGAGGGTATTGGTTCCAAGAGAACCCCTCTCCCACTGTTAACAAACTGTATGGATGCTCAAGTTCCTTGTATAAAATGGCATAGTATTTGCTTATAACCTACACATATACTCCCATATACTTTATTTTAGCCAAAGGGCATGTGTACCTGCCATACATAGAAAGACAGAGGAAGAGGGAGAAAACATTCCCCATGAGGAATGATCACTCCACGATTCCTTTGCTTCCATTGCTCCACCATTCTGGGCACACATGAACATGTACCCAGCATGTTTCTCAAGCCACTGAGTCCAGGAAACAAACTATATGGTTGGCCATGTGGCATCTGGCTGCCCTAACTACCAAGTGACAGAGCTGGCCCACCTTCTATATACTTTAATCATTCCTAGATTATTTATAATATCTAATATGATGAGATACCATGTAAATAGTTGTTATATTGTACTATTTAGAGAATATGTCAGGCAAAAAATCTGTGCATATTCAATACAAGTACAGCTGTCATAGACCTGACTCTATACTACATATCAGCCACAGCCTAACATTTTCAGTCTATAGTTGGTTGAATCCAAGAATGTGAAACCTGCAAATGCAGAGAACTGAGTATGTTTTATATTCCAAATAACAGAAACACTATCTTAAACTGACTTAGTTAAGAAGATTGATTGGCTCATACCATTGAGAATTCCATAGTGGCGTTCAAGGCACGGTTCATTCAGGGCTGTTTCCATTTGTTTGCTGTTCTCATAGCTTGTCTTAAGCCAGCTTCCCTGATGGACACAAAATGGCTGCCAGCAGCAACTGGGGCTTTGTGCTACCTCTTTCATATCCAGGGAAAGA
>NW_006159858.1:5482500-5490719 GCF_000334495.1 Tupaia belangeri chinensis
AAAGAGAGTGCTTCTTCCTGCTGTCATTGTTGGTAGATGGTTTTCCATTGGTCTCTCATGTTTCTGCCTGTCTTATGAATGGAGATTCTACCTTTTCTATCAGCTAACTCTTTAAGATTTTTTTAATATAGTGAACAACTTTGGAAAATAAAAGTCATATCTCTCTCTGGCACAGATTGCAGAATTATTGACTGCTTTGTGTAGTGAATATAATGTCTCCCTCCGTGTCAAAAATAGGCAGACTTCCTGTGCATTATGAAATGCTCAGGTTCCCTGTGGTCGGGGTCCCTCACCTGTAATGGTACCACAATGTGTGCAGGCATCATCTAGTATTCTCCATCTCTCACCGTGGGAGTTGTAGTTTGGGAAACCAGTACAGATGCTGTTACTGGCTATTACCATTACTGTTGCTGTAGATATTTGTCTCTGACTCCGAGTCTCATGTCTTCTGCTGACAACTATGAAACTGTGGCAGGCTAACTTGTTAGCTTGAGGGAAAGGTGAGAACAGTGTTTGGCAGTTATTGTATAAGAGTTCTGAATGTGCAGAACCAAGTAGAACTTTTGTTGTTATTAAATGTTTGCTTTAGTCTGCTCGTTCTCATCTAAACTATTTTCTTCCAGGTTTGTGCAATGGCATCAGCTAAGCTAAATACCCTTCTTCAGACCAAAGTGATTGAAAATCAGGATGAAGCATGTTACATTTTAGGGAAATTGGAACATGTTCTAAGTCAATCGATCAAGGAACAGACTGAAATCTATTCCTTTCTGATTCCCCTTGTCCGTACTCTGGTTTCCAAAATTTACGAGCTTCTCTTCATGAACTTACACCTCCCTTCTTTACCTTTTACCAATGGCAGCTCTTCATTTTTTGAAGATTTTCAAGAATATTGTAGTTCAAATGAATGGCAAGTTTACATTGAAAAATACGTAAGTTTTATCTTTTTTAAGCAAGATTTTTCTACTAATTTTCATTTCTATAGAAATATATATTAAGTTTTGTATATTTCTTTTTTTATAAGATTGTACCTTATATGAAGCAATATGAGACTCATACATTTTATGATGGGCATGAGAATATGGCACTTTATTGGAAGGATTGTTATGAAGCCTTAATGGTGAATATGCATAGACGAGACCGGGAAGGAGGGGAAAGCAAGCTCAAGTTTCAGGTAAATGTATTAAACATTTTAATATCTAATATTGCACAATGACCTCAGGCATTTAATTTTCAGCCAGAGGAATGTCAAACTTGAAATTAGAAAATATAATAAGTAGTATTCCTATTGTTTATCTGAAAATTATTTCAGAATTAAAAGAAAAAAACAGCTAATCAGCAATAAATTAATAGTAAAATGTTCTATACATGTGCTTATGTTAAAAGCCTATTAAGTTGAAGGTACATTAGTAGATAACTCTAAGGAGGCTAGGTATGTAACAATGCTTAGAAGGAAATTTGTAATACTAAATTAAATGCCTATGTTAGATAGTAAAAAGGCTTCAAATGAAAAGTTTAAGTTTCTACCTTTAGAAACTAGGAAAAGAAAAGAAATATAAACTTATAACAAGCAAAATTAAGAAACAAAAATAGGAACAGAAGTCAATAAAATTAAAAGCAGAAAAAAGGGGCCTGGCAGCAGTGGCATGCTGCAGTTTGGGACACGAAGGGCCTGGTTTTGATTCCCAGTCCAATCTGAAAGCTAGGCGCGTTGCGTTCACCTGTAATCTGAAATCGACTCAGATGACTGAAGCAGGAGGACCACAGGCTTGTGGCTGGCCTAAACAACATAGACTCAGAGAGCCATGCATAGTGGTGCACATCTGTGGTTCCAGCTATTCAGGAGGCCCAAGGATTATGTTGCAAAAAGATACTGTCTTTAAAAGGGAAAAAAAAAAGAGTAGAAAAACAGTACAGAAAATTAGTGAAACTAAAATTTAGTTCTTCAGAATATCAGTAAAATGGACAAACTTCTAGCCAGACTGACAACTCAAAAAAGAAAAAATGCAAAATGACTTACTGATAGACACATATTTCAAAAACGAACTCAAGAGTAAGTAGAGGGACTGGCAGGTGGCGTGGTGGTTAAGGGCCTGGACTCCTGCCTGGCCGACAGTGGTTCAAGTCCTGGACCTGAAAGAGAGAGAGAAAAAGAGAGGAAAGAGAGAAAGAGAGGAAGGGAGAGAAGAAGAGAGAGAGAAAGTTAAATAAAATAATTCTTAAAAAAAAAAAAAGTAGATAACCTGTGTAATCAATATCTACTAAAAATTTGAATTTATAGTTTAAAACCTTCCGAAAGTGAAAGCTCTAGTCCCATGTGATTTCACTGGCAAAGTCTACTAAATGCTTAATGGAGAAATTATGCCAGTTCTTCACAGTCTCTTCAGAATGTGGGAAAGCAGGGCCCTGCCTCCATGATGCTAGTGGTAGCTGCAGCACAATACTGGATCCATATGGAAGGCCCAGGTTCTGATCCCAGGTTGCCCAAACACACCAGACATGCCCACACATGCCTATGATCTTAGTTAGCTAAGAGGCTGTGGAGGAAGATTACAGCCTGGTGAGACCCTATTAAAGGGGTGTGTGTGTGTGTGTGTGTGCTTTTTTTTTTCTCTCTCTCTCATGAAAAGAGAAATAAAAACCTGACAACCTAGAATTCTGTACCTGGCAAAAATATTCAAATATGTTATTACCTGCTGTTGCTGCTGGTTCCTGCTACCCACGTAGCAGGATGTGGACTTAAGGACATCCGCCAGTTCAGATGCAGGCTGGACCCTGTGTCACAGCCGTGGGTGCATGGAAGGCTATGGTAGCTGCCACAGAAGGAGTAAGTCCTCAACTGTAAGTACACATGTGAGGGTCCAGCTCGCCACAGCATTCTTTCTGTTTGGCATGAAAGCCTGCTTCAACTGGAAAGAGTTGTTTGTCTTTGTTTTTACCACCAATCAAATACATATTCTAGAAGAGTGTTTTGTAGAAATTTTGTGGCATATCAGAAGATCCAGAAATACCATAGAATTTTCCAAGACAAAACAGATCAATGGTTCTTTGAAGATCAATGATTCTTAAATCTTTTTGTCACCTTAGCATTCTTTGTCAGAGCAGAATAGTTTATAGCTTTTCAGTGAAAATGTTTTAGTTCAAAGTTTTAAAAATGAGGGACCAGCAGATGGCATAATGGTTGCTTCACTGGACTCCCACTTAGTTGACCATAGTTCTAGTGAATCTAGTGGAGTCCTGGATCTAGTAGCTTAAAACTCACACCAAGTGCGTGTGTGTGTGTGTGTGTGTGCACAAGATCCCGAGGGGAAAATGGAGAAGGGGTTGCGACATGGCCATAACTCTTGGGTGGGTGATTTCTTGCTTTCTCTCTTTCTGTCAAGCACACACGCCCTATAGCAGAAATCTCTCTTTAAAAAAAAGGCAAAAACAACAACAAAAATGGCTTCTTCAGAGAGCCAGCAGGTGGTGGTTAGGGCACTGGACTCCCACATGGCCGACTGTGGTTTGAGTCCTGGACCTGGCAACTTTCTTTCTTTCTTTCTCTCTGTCTCTCTCTGGTGAGTGCACATATCCTATAGCAAATTTTAAAATACAATAATAAATAAAATTAAATACTTTTCTAAAACGAATGATTTCATATTATTATAGTCTATCGACCAACTGACAAAGTTAGTGACATAGTCAAAATCAACCTAATGGCAGAAGAATTATTAAATATGTTTGGAAGCCAAAGATCTTCCTTTATGGCTCAACGTCTTTGGCATGTTTTTGGTCAGTTCAGTGTAGCAAACAGTGAACTGTTCTGTTAGTTAGCTGTAACAGAGATCACGAGACAAGGCCTTAGACTGCCTTTCAACATAACCATCTGCTCCTAACTCACCTACATGAGTCTATATTAACTTTATTTTCTTTTTTGCTAGAGAGAGAGGGAGAAAGCATTGTCTTCCTTTCTGGATTTTGGGCACATGTCCCTAGTGTGTGTTTTTTCTTCGAGACTCTGGGTCCAGTACTTAAACCACTGAATTGGCCATGTAGGATCCAGCTGCCTTAATCACCACACCACCTGTCTAGTCCACTTGTAAATAAGAGGCATGAAGTCAATGAACATTGACTGTACTTTGAGGGGTGTTTGTCTACATGAATTACAGTGGATAGTTCAGCATCAGCAAGGGACCATGACCTGTCCAAGCTAAAAATCTTCCAGAAGTTGAAGTAATTCATAACTTCAAGGCTGAGGACTTGAAATTCAAAAATTTCATTTCTTATCCAGCTCTCAAAATAGCTATTGAAGGTGCCTTTTGGGGTCTAGCAGATGGCATAATGGTTATGGCACTGAATTCCCACATGGTGACCACAGTTCAAGTCCCAGACCTGGTGGCTTGAAAATCACGCCCCACGCTAGTGCGTGTGTGTTCTCAAAATTCCAGAAGAAGAATGGAGGAGAGGGCATTATGGCATGGCCATCCCCCCCGAAAGGTGATTTCTTACATTCCACTCTCACTTTCTCTGTCTCTCTCCAGTAAGCACACATGCCCTATGGCAATAAAAGATATTTTTTGAAAAGAAAAGTAAAAAAAATCCTCAAAACTTCAAAAAGAAAAGAAATTGCCTTTAAAGGAGCTCTGTTTCAACAGTGTTAAATCTTTTAAGCGTTAGATTGGCTGGCCTATAATGTTTCTTTTTGTCAAAAATGGCTAGGTCTGTCAAATGTAATTAGACACTGCTCATCATTCCAAACTATTGTTAGGGACTTTGTGAAAAAATATACCAGCAAAGTAACTAAATTCGTTATATAGGTAATAAAAGATATTGAGCATGTCCAAATATTTATTAGAACAGTTAGAGATTTTTATGAAATAGAAAAGAAAGTATAACCTCTAGCAAAGGTCTGTGCATATAGTTGAAGCATTTCAAATTACGTTTTTCTCTGAAGGGTTTTCTCCCTAGAGTTCATTTTTATTGACTCCTTAAGGCTCCTAAAAATAATACTTTACTATCCCACATTCCTATAATGTTGCCTGTCACCTGCTTGAAGGAACAGCTGAGAAATCTGATTTATAGTATCAGCTATCTTACTTATAAGCTAGATGATCAGAGAAGCAAACCACTTAATTTCTCTGGGCTCCGCTTTCCCTATCTGTAAAACATGGAGTTTGGACTAGATTATGTTTAATGATTTTTGCTGTCTATTGCTTAATTTTTATTGCTAGGCAAATTTAAAAATTTAAATAATTTAAAAAGTTACTAGGCTAGCTCCATGGCCTTTGGTTAAAGCAGCTGGATCTTACATGACTGACCATGTGGTTCAAGTCCTAGACCTAGCAGTTTGAGAAACACGCTAAGCAGGTATGCCCCAAATCCCAAAAGGCTAGAGAATTGGCAGAGAAGGGATTGTGGCATAACTGTCATAACAAAACAAACAAAAAATTCATAAAAGTTGTTATAGTGATAGGGCTAGCAGGTGGTGTGGTGGTTAAGGTGCTGGATTCCTGCATGGCCCACTGCAATGGTTGAGTCCTGGATGCAGCAACTTGAAAAACATGCCAGGCATGTGTGTGTTTGTGTCCAGAATCTCCAGTGGAGAATGAAGAAAGGATTGTGCCATGGTCTCTGCTCTGACAGGATGATTTCTCACTTTCCCTCTTTTTGTGTTAATCCATCTCTTTCCAATGAGTGAATGCACCCTATGGCAAAAATCTAAAAAAATAAAAAAGTTAATAAAATATGTCATATGTGGTTATAAAGTGATGTGTAGGACTAGTTGGTGGAGTGGTGGTTAAGCAGCTGGATTCCATTTGCCTGACTTCCCAGTTTGAGTCCCAGAACCAGTGGCTTGAAAAACATGCTAGATGCATATGTGTGCATTCCCAAAACCCCAAGAGGAGAAATGGAGGAGAAGGGATTGCAGTGTGACCATTCCCTATGTAGGGTGCTTTCCCACTTTCCTTTCTCTCTCTTTCTAACGAGCACATGTATGCTATAAAAGGTTTTATTTTTTCATGTAAATATTCCTGTAAATTTATGATGCAATGTTCTTGTTTATTGTTTCTTTCAGGAGAATTTTGTGGAGCCATTTAATCGAAAAACACGTCAAGAGAACTTGAGGTATAATAATATGCTTAAACAACTAAGCAGTCAACAGTCAACAACTCTTAGACGTTGGAAGGCAATACAACTCTATCTTAAATGTGAAAGGGGACCTTGGGCTGAAAGGTAGGAGTATATCATTTACTAATTAATTTTTTTCTTTAGTGCTCTGGTCTGATATTTTTGACCCAATGTCATCTTCATGCCAGCTTTTTAAGTGTTCAATTTGTAAGAGTGCTTTTTCATTAATTTTATTGTCCTTAAGTGATTTATAGGTGTGGGTTGGTTAGAGGTGTGTGTGTATATATATCTATATATTTTTTTAATTATGTATTTTCCATTTTACCCCATGATATGAAGTTTATTAGACTTAGATCATCTATCAGTGAATTTTGAACCAGTTTACTTGTGTCTTTCTGACACTACCTCTTTGAGGTAGAATTAATAATCCTAGATGTGATTGAATGTTTTATAATTTATATAACTGACCCTAGGTAATTTTGTTTAACTAAATTGTATTACCAGTTTTCATTTATTTTTAAAATTTCCTATAGGGCATGTGCTCTTACCAGAGAGAAAGTGAGATAGAGAAATAGGGAAAATGAGAAAGCACCCCCAAAGGTTCATGGCTATGCCACAGTCCCTTTTCCATTCTCCTCTTGGATTTCAGGCACTTACTTGGTATGCTTTTCAGGCTACCAGGTTAGGCATTCAAACCATGCAGTTTGCCATGCGTGATCCAGCACTTTAACCACTGTGCCACTGCCTGGACCTTTACAGCTCCTTTTTATTAATGTGATAAAATAACACATAACATAAAATTCACTATTTTAAAATATATAATTTAACGGTCTAGCCAGTGGCATGATAGTTAAGGCAGCTGGGTCCCTCATGGTTGACTGCACGGCTACTTGAAAAACACTTGAGGCATGTGTGCATGTGTGCCCAGAATCTCAAATGGAGAAATGGAGAAGGGTTTGCAGCATAACCATCCCCCTTGGGGGATACTTTATCATTTCTCTCTCTCCATCTCTCTCCAGCGAGTGCATGCACCCTCTAGCAGACTTAAAATAGACACACACGCACATACATACACACACGTTTTAGTGGCATTAAACACACTCACAATGTTATGCAGTGATCACCACTGTCCAGCTTCAGATTATTCTTATCACCCCGATAGGCAACCTTGTACCTCTTCCCGTTTTTCTCCCCCTAAATCCCTCACAAGATCTTTCTGTTTGTATCATTTGTATATTGCACATATTTAATACAAATAATGTCATAAATATGTGGCCTTTTGTGTTTGTTTTCTTTCACTTAGCATAATGTTTTCATTATGTTGGATATAGTGTGCTTCAGTATTTCATTCTTTTATATAGCCAGATAACAGTCAGTTGTATCAATGGATATACCATCTTTGTTTATTTATTTGTAAGCTCATAGACATTTGAGTTTTCTATTTTTTACTATTATGAAGAGTTCTGCTGTAAGCATTAGTATACAAGTGCTTGTTTGAACACCATTTTTAAATTCTCTTGTATATATACCTACAAGTGGAACTACTACTGGGTCATGTGATGACTTAATGTTCAACTTACTGAGGAATCACCAGTTTTCCACAACTATATCATTTTATGTTCCTACCAGCAATATATGAGGGTTCTGATTTTTCCACATCCTTATTAGTATTTGTTATTTTCTGATTTTTTTATTATGAACCTCCTGTTGAGTATGAAGTGGTACTCGATGATTTTGTTTTCCATTTTCCTAATGACTTATGATGTTGAGTATGTTTTCATGTGCTTGTTGGTTATACATGTATCTTCTATGGAGAAATGTCTACTTAACTCATTTTTTGACTGGGTTCTTTGGCTTTTTGTTGAGTCATCAGAGTTTTATGTAATCTCAGCAATAGAAATCAAATACATAGTCTGCAAATATAGGATTATCTTTTCACTGTCTTGATAGTGGCCTTTGATGCACAGAAGTTTTTAATTTTGATGATGTTCAATTTGTATTTTTTTCTCATTTATTGTGTTTTCTGTTTTTTGGTTTTTTGTCGCTGCCCGTGACGCTGCCGCGAACAAAGGACACACACCAAGCGGTTTCTTCCTTTCGTCCCTTTATTT
>NW_006159858.1:5491627-5526432 GCF_000334495.1 Tupaia belangeri chinensis
TGGAGAGGTTTTTGCTATAGGGCGCATGCGCTCGCCAGACAGACAGAGAGAGACAGAGAGACAGAAAGCGAGAAATCACCCCCCAGGGGGGATGGCCACGCCGCAATCCCTTCTCCTCCATTCTCCTCTCGGGATCTTGGGCACATACGCACATGCGCCCGGCGTGAGTTTTAGCCACCAGGTCCAGGATGTGAACCGTGGTCGACTACGTGGGAGTCCAGTGACATAGCCATTATGCTAACTGCTGGTCCCTGTTTTTGGTTTTGTAGGTAAGAAACCATTCACAAGTCCAAGATCATAGATTTATCCCTATCTTTTCTTTTGAGAGTTTTGTGGGTTTAGCTTTTGTATTTAGGTCTTTGATTCATTTGCAATTATATTACATTTATTCGTAATGGAATTATTTTATTTTATTTATTTTTTTTGAAGAGGTTTTTGCTATCGGGCACGTGTGCTTGCCAGACAGATAAGAGAGAGACAGAGAGACAGAAAGTGAGAAATCACCCCCTCAGGGGGGATGGCCATGCCGCAATCCCTTCTCCTCTGTTCTCCTCTCGGGATCTTGGGCACACACACACACGCGCCTGGCATGAGTTTAAGCCACCGGGTCCGGGACACGAACCGCAGTTGGCTACATGGGAGTCCAGCGACATAGCCATTACACTAACTGCTGGTTCCAAATTATTTAATTTTGAAAACTGTACTTGGAGATAAAAAATCGCATTGCCAGTTAACTTCTATCTAACAGTAGAAGAGAAAAGGTATTAAGCTATAAGTATGAAAGTCCATGTTCAAATTATATTTCTGCCCTCTGTAAACCTCAGGACATCTTTTGCAAACTATTTAGCCTGATGATCCTCCTATATAGACTGAAGCTATGTATACTTTGTACCATAAGGGTTGTTTGGATCAAGTGTGGTAGTAAACATGAACATTTTAATAATATGGTGCTAAACTTTCAGAGTACTTGATACTATCAATCAATTGGTCTTTGTAATTTTAAGCTCAATGATTACACTGTTTGTTTATGATTATTTTTAGGAAACGAAATCCAATTCACTGGAAACTAGCTAATGTAGAAAATTATTCCCGCATGAGACTTAAACTGGTGCCGAATTATAATTTCAAAACCCATGAGGAAGCTAGTGCCTTGAGAGATAATCTAGGTGAGTTCCAATGACTGTTTAATAATTTGCAGATGATAGTGAGGGTGTTGGTGGAGTTGGTTATAGTTGTTTTAATTGTTTTAAAATTGTTTGTTCATGAGTCCCGCTGTAGGTGTGGTAGTTGGGGCTGCTGATCTCACATGGCCAACTACATGGTTCAAGTTCTGGACCTGGCAGCTTGAAAAACATGCCTGGTGTGTATGTGTGTGCATATCCAAAGTCCCGAGAGGAGAGTGGAAGAGAAGAGATCGCAGTGTAGCTGTTCTCTCTAGGGGATGCTTTCTCACTCTTCCTAGCTTTCTCTTTCTCTTTTTTGAGTGCCCTATAGCAAGACTTAAAAAAAAAAAAAAAAAAGAGAAAGAAAAAAGAAAGAAAGAAAGAAAGAAATTGTTTGCTCAGGAAGGAAGGGTGACATTTTATAGTTCATACGTAAATGGTTGTATGTGTTCCGTGCTGTCACATTTGATGATACCTAATACTTAAGGATCTCACGTTGTAAAATAAATTAAATGACTTAATATTTTCATGGAGTCTACTTTCTTAAGGAAAAACAAGTTTTTAATTGTAAAATTATACTGAACTGTATAAGAACACCTGTGTCTCCTGGGAATTAATGTACCTTTCCCTTCATTTTTTTTGCTTATCAACTCTGAGGCTAATGTTAATATTAGAGATAATTAGTATTCTTAATACTCATTTAGGCCTTTTTTTAATAACTATTTTTATAGATTCTTATTATCTTAGATGGGCCAATGCCTTTTTCTACAAAAAAGTTCTTAAAAATATTGAGGTTTGCCAACTCTTTAAGAATTCCTTCCTTTATAACTATCTCATTTGTCATCTCTCCTTTTTTCCTTTTTAAAGTTTTTGTCATAGAGCATGTGTGGTTGCCAGAGAGAGACGAGAGAGAGAAAGTGAGAAACCACCCTCCCTAGGAGGATGGTCACACTGTAATCCCTTTTCCTCCATTCTCCTCCTGGGCTTTTGAGCACCCACACATACATGCCCAGTGAGATTTTCAAGCCACCAGGTCTGAGATTCAGACTGGACAGCCATGTGGGAATCCAGCGTTTCAACTTCCATACCACCTGCTGGCCCACACCTCTCCCTCCCTTTTTCAAGATCAATCTGTGAAATACCCCAAAATGTTTGTGAAGAGTTACCGGCAGTCATGTGTATACTAAATTGTAGTTCCTTTGCCATAGCCAACTCTGCACCTGGTGTTCAGTGACTGGGTTATGGATGATACGTTTAGATCTTATTTTTAAATTGCTTTATTATATCAGCCAGTACCTGTGATACCATAAGATTAATCAAGAGAGCCATGATGCCAAATACTTAAGGATCTCACATTCTAAAGTAAATTAAATATAATAGATGATTTTATCAATGAAAAATAATGATCCTGTCGATGATAATAATGTGAGTGTATCTTACATAGCAAAAGCCAGTAATCGTGTATACCTTCTCCTCTCTGTAAGACTGTTAATCTCCTCTCTGTCCTAAGACTGTTATACTTTCTCTGTCCTTGTAATTTAACTATCTTTATCATCCAGCAAACATCTTTTTGTAAGTGACTTCAGTCTAGTAGTTATTTAAGGAACAGTTTTCTCTATTATTTTCTTTTCTTATGCCAAGAAATGCTGCCCTAGGAAATTGCTTCTCTCTCCCTCTCCTTCTCAGTCTTCCATGTATCCAGATTTAATCTTGTAGCTCCTCTTCTTGGGCTTAGTTCTTTTAAGTATAGGGAAAACCATTTGCTATATGACATTGTTGAAACTGAATTCTTTGTCTTTTTTTCATTTGCCTACTTCTTATCCTAAATTCTGCTTTTCTTGTATCTTGTATTATAGTTATCAGTGTCTCCATAAATTAGTTCCTTTATTTTTAAAGATTTTTATAATAGGGTGCCTGTGCTTGCCAGAGAGAGAGAGAGAAGGTGAGAGATCACCACACACACACACACACACACACACACACACACACACAGGGGGAAAAGCCATATTGTAATCCTTCCTCCCATCTCTTGGGATTTGGGGCCTGCATGCACATGTGTCCTGCATGTTTTTCAAGTTGTCAGGTCTGGGATTCGAACCCGAGTTGGCCATGTGTAATCCAGCACCTGCTGGCCACCTGCTGGACCCCCAATGCTTTTTTGTAAATCTCAGTTTTTCTCATGACTTGTTTTTAAAACATAGCAAGTAAAAAAAGTGATAAGCTATACAGATGAAAAAAATTATAAATTCTAAAGTGAAATTGGAAACAGTAACAAACTAGTGGCATCAGTACATTTTTTGGGAACACTTCCACTTGTGAAATCCGAGTACATAAAAGGAAGGTATATTTGTAAACATCATTAAGATACAGGGAATTTCAAAAAGTTTGTGGGAAAATGGAATTGAAGGATGAATTTATTTAATGACAAATTTTGAAATTTGTGCATAGGTTTTCATAATATGCATTTTCCTCGAATTCTTTGGGGACTCGCCTCTACTATTTGTTCTAAGAAAATTATTTTGTTTATAAGTTTTTCATTAGACATGCTCTTTTCTAGTTGCTAAATTCAAGAGTTTAGTTTTAGTCCTTACACTGCTTCTGTTTTTTTCCCCTTAACTCTTCTACTTAACCTCCTACTTTATTACCAATCTGTAGTCTTTTTTTCTAAAACCTTTTCACATTTCACATGACCATGTTCCCAGATTTATATACCTTGCCATTTGGGCTTTTACCTATGCTCTCTGTGATGATCTCATGGCTTCACCACTGAACATGTAATGATACTTTGCTATCTATATTTCTAGTTCTAACCTTCATTTTGAACTCCATAGTAGTGTTTCTAATTTCCTACTGGGATATCTCTTCAATAGTATCTGTATGACATTTTCAAAACTGAATTCATTGTCTTTTATTCATTTGCCTACTTCTTACCCTCAATTCTGCTTTTCTTGTATCTTGTATTATAGTTATCAGTATCTCCATAAATTAGTTCCTCAAGTTAAATTCCATATTATTCCTGAGTCTATCCTGAGCTCTCTTAATCATCTTCATGTAATAGCTCTTTAGGTATAATATCCTGTTGATTCTATCTTTTGTGTATTTTTTATTTATTTTTTCTTATTTTTGTTCTCTTTTCTATAGCTATGGCTTGGCTTAGTGCTGTATTTGCCCAAACTTGAAATAGCTTCCCAAGTGGCCTCCTTGCTAGAGTCTCTCATCCTTCATTTTCTGCCAGTCTTTCATCAGATTCTCATTTAGAGTAGCATCATAACATCTACATAAAATCAGTTCTCTGTTTGTATCAGATTATCTAGACTCCTGCTTTTCGAGTTTTATTGTATTTTCATGTGTTTTGTTTAATGAAATATTTTAACGAAACATTTTAATTTATTTTAGACGTTACGAAAAAACATGTCCAATAGAAATATCTGTTATCTTATTCTAGGGAAAATATGAGCTGGGCTAGCCTGGTGACTGAATACTTAAGAGAACTAGATCCCACTTGGTCATTTGTAGTTTGAATTCCTGACCCAGCAGCTTGAAAAACAGTCTGGTGTGTGTGCATGCAGGCCCCCCAAATCGCGAAAGGATGGAGAAATGGAGAAGGGATTACTATGTACTTTCTCCCTCTCCTTCTCTATCTCTCTCTCTGGGGAGTACATATGCCCTCTGTCAGTTACAAGTAGATAAGCAAACAAATAAATAAAAGAAAGTAAACCCTTTACTTTCCAGTATAGAGGAAGATATGATCAAAGCAGACTTACTTAGAAAAATCCAACTTATCATTATGTTGATTCAAATGTTTGATAAATAATACCTTTTAAGAAGTGATGATTTTCATCTTTACAGTGTTCTGTTATTTATAGTATTATTCATAGTTATTGAATGTTCTGTTATTTACCATGAATTGTTATTTTCCGTAAATGAAATGTCTTTATTCATAGTTACATATTATTTTTTCAGTCCTACATATAAGTTATGTATTTGTATTTTTGTACCCTTTATTTGTATTCTTTATTACAGTCAAATAGCTAGAAGATGCATGTATATTAATAATACCTACCTTAGTTAATTCATTTATTTTAGGTTTTTGTCATAGGGTACATTTGTTTGCCAGGAAAGCAGACAGAGACAGTGAGAGGGAAAGTGAGAAATCACTTCCTGGGAGGAATGGCCATTGGAATCCCTTATCCTCTGTTCCCCCCTGGGATTTTAGGCAAGCACACACACATGCCCAGCGTGATTTTTGGCTGCCAGGTCCAGGACTTGAATCACAGTTGGCCATGTGGGAGTCTAGTGCCTTAATCACCACACCACCTGCTGGCATCCCTACCATTCACCAGTGGTGAATTCTTCATTTCACAGATAAGAAAACAGGTTCAGAGGGCTCTATGGCTAATGAAAGGCAGAACAACATTTGAAATGTAGGCCTTCCATTTCACAGTCCATGTCCTTTCTATTGCACCAGCCCTGCCTTCCCACAAAATACTTAGTTCATAGAAAACATTGCTTATTGTTTATTATATATGGATCAGAATTACTTATTGAGTTTTATATGCCCCAGAAAGTAACACGTTAGCTCTTGATCTATGTGAAATCTTCCACTTAACAAAGGTTTATCAAATGGTCTTTCTTAATATTCTTTAATATAAATAATTAATATAGTGGAAAGAGTTCTTTTACATTATTATATTGAGAATAATGCTTTCTTTGGCTTAATTATTGACATATTTTAGAATTAAATATGATTAAAGAGAATATATGGCCTGTTTTTGAAACAAAACTATCATTAAAAATAGATACTGGGGCCAACAGATGGTGTAGCAGTTATGTTGCTGGACTCCCACATGGTCAACCACAGTTTGAGTCCTGGACCTGGTGCTTTGAAATTCGTGTTGGGTGTGTGTACATGTGTGCCCAAGAGCCCAGGAGGAGAATGGAGGTGAAAGGATTGCGGTGTGGCCATTCCCCCTGGGGGGTGATTTCTCATTTCCTTCTTATTGTCTACTGTCTCTCTCTCTCTCTCTCCAGTGAGCACTTACACTCAAAGACAAGAACCTCTACCAAAAAAAAAAAAAAGATACTGTATTTTTAAATATTTATTCTTTTTACCACATGTATAATAATTTTTTAAAAACATCATCAAACATCATACCTTACTCTAAATCACATTACCTTCTTTATACTACATTTATTGTTATCATATAATTAAGTGAGAAACTATAGAAGGGCTATAATTTATTTTACTTTATATTTAATGAATATTTTGTGTTTTAACAGGTATCCAACATTCTCAGCCTTCTAGTGACTCATTACTTTTTGAAGTAGTGAAACAAGTAAAAGTTAGTGATATGGAAGAGGATAAATTAGACCTTCCTGAAGAGGACATGACAGCCAGAGTAAATATGTATGTATAAGTATTTGAAAGATTTCAAAATTATTTCATTGTGAGAAATTAAATTACAAATTTGTAAAAGATATTTACTTTGAGATTCAAATTCTGTGTACTATTGCCAAGGTCCAACAGTTAATAGGTACATTAACTATTAGGAGTCCATCAGTGTTAACTTGAGATATTGAAGAAAGCTTAGAGTTGGGATAACTTTGGAGCTGAACCTCGAAATTTAAAAATATTTTGGGACCAGCAGGTGGTATAATGGTTTCATTGCTGGACTCTTATGTAGTTGACCGTGGTTTGAGTCCCAGACTTGGCAGCTCAAAACTCATGCTGGGCATGTGTGCATGCATATCCAAGATCCCTGGAGGAGAATGGAGGAGAAGGGATTGTAACATGGCCATCTCCTCTGAAGTGAGGGTGGGGAGAATGTAATTTTTTGCTTTCTGTCTCTCTATTTCTCTGTTTCTCTGGTGAGTGCATGCACCCTATAGCAAAAATCTCTCTTAAAAAAAAAAAAGATTACTAACAATTCTAAGTTAATAAATATGAGAATTTGACTGGAACAATTTTTTTTTTTTTTGAGAGGTTTTTTGCTGTAGAGCGCATATGCTTGCCAGAAAGACAGAGGGAGACAGAGAGACAGAAAGCAAGAAATCACCCCTCGGGGGGGATGACCACGCTGCTATCCCTTCTCCTCCATTATCCTCTTGGGATCTTGGGCACGCACGCACATACGCCCAGTGTGAGTTTAAGCCACCAGGTCTGGACTCGAACCGTGGTCGACTACATGGGAATTCAGCAACATAGCCATTACGCTAACTGCTGGTCCCTGGAAAAAAAAATTTTTTTTTTTTTTGGAGAGGTTTTTGCTATAGGGTGCATGTGCGTGCCAGAAAGACAGAGAGATAGAAAGCAAGAAATCACCCCCTCAGAGGGGTTGGCCACACTGTAATCTCTTCTCATCCATTCTCCTCTCAGGATCTTGGGCACACACGCACACATGCCTGGCATGAGTTTAAGCCACTGGGTCCGGGACTTGAACTGTGGTCGACTACATGGGAGTTCAGCGACATAGCCATTACACTAATTGCTGGTCCCAGAACAAATTTCTTGAAAGATACAAATTACCAAACCTTCATCATGAAAAAAATAGATAACTTGCATAGCTTTAAATATGGAATTTGCAGTTTTAAAATGAAAATTTGCAGTTTTAAAATGGAAATTTTCCTTAAACAATTATAAAATATATTCAATTCCTCATCTCCTCCTTGAGTTACTATTATATATTAGATCTTTATATATTGAATGACTTTCTGTATTATTTTTTTGTAAGGAAGGTCTGATAACCACAAGTTCTCTCAGTCTGTGTCCAGACAGGTCTGGTTTTTTTGTTTTTGTTTTTAAATCAAGATATACTTTTCATAACATAAAATTTACCATTTTAAAATGTACAATTCAGGGACCAGCAGTTAGCATAAGGCTATGTCGCTGGACTCCCATGTAGTCGACCACAGTTTGAGTCCCGGACCCGGTGACTTAAACTCACGCCGGGCGCGTGTGCGTGCATGCCCAAGATCCTGAGAGGAGAATGGAGGAGAAGGGATTGCGGCATGGCCATCCCCCCTGGGGGATGATTTCTCACTTTCTATCTTTCTGTCTCTCTCTGTCTGTCTGGCGAGCACACGCACCCTATAGCAAAAACCTCTCCAAAAAATAAAAAATGTACAGTTCAATTTTTTCTTAATATATTCACTAGGTTATGCAACCATCACCACTCTGTAATTCCACAACAATTCTATCGCTCAAGAAAGAAGTCCTGTGCCTTGTAGTAATCAATGTAGATTTTCCTCTCCCCACATGCCCTGGCCACCTAATTTTATTTCTTCTCTATGGATTTGTCTATTTCAGACATTTCAAGCTGCCAGATTCGAGACTCCAACCACGATCGACTATGTGGGAGTCTTGCACCTTAACCACTGCGCCACCTCGTGGCCTCTCCTATAGAGGTTTTTGTGTGAACATATGTTTTTAATAGTTATCTAGGGTTTTTATCCAGCAGTGGAATAGCTGAGTTATATGGTAATTTTGTTTAACATTTTGAGGAATTGCCAAATATTTTTACAATTACTTTGCCATTTTATAGACCTGACAGCAATTTACAAAGATTCTAATTTCGTCACATCCACTCCCACTCTTCCTATTTTCCTTGTGCTTTTTTTTTTTTTTTTCTTTAAGGTATTTTGCCATATGGTACCCATGCTTGCTGACAATAGACAAGATAGCGTCAGAGAGAGGGAGAAAGTAAGAAATCACCCCTGAAGGAATGGCCACACACAATCCCTTCTCCTCCCTTCTCCTCCCTTCTCCTCTCAGGATTATGGGCATGCACACACACATATCCGAAGTGTTTTTCAAGCTGCCGAGTCCTAGATTCAAACCACGAAGTCAACCATGTAGGATCCAGAGTCTTAATCACCATGCTACCTGCTAGCCCCTTTCTTGTACTTTTTAAATTTTATTCTAGCCTTCCTAGAGAGTTTGAAATTGTATGAAAGTACTTTTCCAGAAGTTCTTGGAAAAATTAAAGTATGAGTTTATTTTTGTACAAAAATATTTTTAAATACACACTTTTTTTTTTTCAGTCTGCTATAGGGCATGTGCACTCACCAGAGAGAGACATGGAGGGGTGGGAGGGAGGAGAAAGAAAGAAATCGTCCCCTTAAAGGGGTGATCACGCCACAATCTCTTCTCTTTCATTCTCCTCTCTGTATTTTGGCATGCATGCACACATACCTGTTGTGTTTTTTGAGCCTCCAGGTCTGGGACTCAAACCGCGAAGTTGGCCATGTGGAATCCAGCCTCCTTAACCTGCATAACTCTTACTGGTTCTGTATTTTTTTTTCATAATACACATTTTCCATATACTTTTTGAAGACCACCCTTATATTTCATTTGCAGTTCTCTGATGACTTATGATGTTAAACATCTCTTCATATGTACATTGACTATATATTTTCTTTTGAGAAATATCTAGGTGAATCTTTGGGCCATTTCCTCTTTAAGAGGGAGAGAACAGGAGAGAGAAAGAAAAGGAAAGAGAGGTACTGTCAGAGATACGTATTCCGACCTGTCTCTCTCCTTTGAGATCCTTTTGCCCCAACCTCCCAATTAGCTAGGAGTATAGGTTAGCCTTAATTTTTTAAAAGTCGCAGTCCTTTAATGTAGCTTCTAGCCTTCTAGGTGATAATACACTTGGCTGTGCACTGCCATGACTGTTGCTCTTTTTTCTTTTTTTGTAAATTTATTTATTTCCTGAGAAGGAATGTGAGAAAGGGAGGGATAAAGGGAAGGCAGTATAGATCCCGTGACAGGGTCTTTAGTGTGGTACTTACACTTGTGCCCAGTATATTGAGTAGACACAGGACATGAACCCAGAATCTCCAGCACTGTGCAGCAACATAGCACCCAGCATGAGTTTCAAGCTGCTGGGTCCAAGACTCAAATCATGGTTGGCCATGTGGGAGTCCAGTACCTTAACCACTATGCCACCTGCTTGCTCCATTCTTACTGAGTTTTAAGGTGTCTTTGTTTTCTGTTGCTATAACAATACCTGATGCTAGGTAATTTATAAAGAAAGAGATTTATTTTGATTTATGATTTTGGAGGCTGGGAAGTCCAAGGTCAGGTGGCAACATCTGGCAAGGACCATGCGCTGTTTCATCTCATAGCAGAAAGGCAGGAGGACAAGCAGGTACATACAAAAGAGAAAAGGGAAAGGCTAGGCTTCCTCTTTTGTAATGATAAAATATATGTTACCCATTTCTACAGTAATTAACCCACTCTCTCAAGACTGGCATTAATCCACCCGTGAGAATAGAGCTGTTGTGATCTGGTCAGCTCCCTTTAGGACCTGATTCCCATTACCATCTTTCTAGGACCAAGTTTCAACATGAATTTTAATGGACACAAACTATATTTAAAGCACTGCACCAGGGTTCTTTACATATTACAGATAGAAATCTCTGATAACATATATGTTACAAATATTACCTCCCATCAACTGGGTTGTCTTTCACTCTTTTTTTATTAGAATTTAGTATACTTTTCTAGTTTAGCAAAATAAGTTGAGTGTGCTTTGTTTTGTTTTTACAGTGATGAGAAAGAAGAACAGGACCAAAAAGAAAAATTAGTATTGACAGAAGACTGTGAACTCATTACGATAATTGACGTCATTCCTGGCAGATTAGAGATCACTACTCAGCATATTTACTTCTATGATGGCAGCATTGAAAAAGAAGATGGTAAGGAGTTCTGGGAGAGAGAAGAATTTCTGTTTTGTTCAATTAATAAAGTATCCAGTTTTAGCAGTCCTGAATGAGAAGAAGAAAGGACTAAGGCCAGTGAAGTTGTAGTCTTAGGATAAAAAGGAGAAATGGTAATTCATTATGAGATTAAACTTATTATTCAATAATGTGTTGAAAGGAATAACTATTAATGTATTTTAAAGGGTTTGGTTATAAACCTTCTAAAATAGGATTACTAGAAACTTCAGTTTTAAAATAAAATCTTTTTCTTTTTTTAATGCCAGAGAGGCACATGCATGATGAGCGAGAGAGTGCACGCACACAAACAAGCACTTCCCTAGTAGGCCCTGGTCACATCACAGGCCTTTTTTTTCCCTTTATTTCTCCATCCTGTCGGAATTCTGAGCATACATATATGTGCCCGATGTGTTTTTCAAGCTCTCAGACAATGATTTCAACTGAGGTTGGCCACGTGGGATCTGCCATTCTGCACAGTGCTTTTCTGCTATGCTCAGAGGCCAGCCCAGATCCAATCTTAATTGTATTATACCTTGTATATATACTTATTCCTGTGGGCCTCTCACCTAATCCTTTCTATGATAATAAAAGGATGATTGGCATGCCAACATAAAAAGGAAAGGAAAACCATTTTTTATATACAATATTCAGAATTATTCTGTATTCTCTTGGGAAAGCAGCATAAATAGCAGTAGAATTTTAAAAGAGTTTTAAAAGAAGCAGGTGGCCAGCAAGTGGTGTGATGGTTAAGGCACTGGATGCCACCTAACTGCCTGTGCAGTTTGTGTCCCAGGCAGGGCAGCTTGAGAATCACGCCGGGTGTGGGTGCGTACGCCCAAAATCCCAAGAGGAGACTGGAAGAGAAGGAATTGCAGCATGGCCAGCCCCCCCAGGGCAAAGGGGACACTTTCTCACTTTCTCTCTCTGTCTTTCTGTCTCTGTCTCTAGCAAGTGCATGTGCCCTATGGTAAACTTTGAAAAAGAAGCAATTTAAACATGTAACAAGCGGTATATATAATACAGGGATTGAATTCCTTTTCCCTTAAAGGTACTGTTGTCAGGAACTAGGAAATACTTTCAGCATAACATGGGTAACTTTATATAGTACCTCTGTCATAAAATCTCTCTGTTTTCAGGAGTAGGCTTTGATTTCAAGTGGCCTCATTCTCAAGTTCGAGAGATTCACTTACGGCGTTATAATTTAAGGAGATCAGCCCTTGAGATTTTTCATGTTGATCAATCCAACTACTTTCTCAATTTCAAAAAAGAGGTATGTAATATGCTCTCTTGCTAAAAATCCCAAAATATTTAGCTTAAAATAACATTCCAGCTAGTGAGTGCTAATGGAACTTTGGACTATTATGTCAAGAGAGAATATTTGAGGAAAAATATATACCTTATGGCTAACCAGTATATGAGTTTTTACTGGGATTTATGTTTCAATGTTAGGAAGGGGGCATTGATTTCAGTTTTTATGTATATGTGGATAAATAAAGCACTCAGTAAAATATTGAAGATCAGCAAACAGGTGCCTCACAGTACCAAATGTTCAGTATGTAGGATATGACTCAGGATCAGCAGATGGCGTAATGGTTATGTTGCTGGACTCTCATGTAGCCTACTGCAGTTCGAGTCCCAGACCCAGTGGCTTCAAACTCATGCTGGGTGTGTGTGCGTGAATGCCCAAAATCCCAAGAGGAGAATGGAGGAGAACAGATTGTGGCATGGCCATGTACCCTGAGGGATGATTTCTTGTTTCCTGTTTCTGTCTCTTTCTGCTCTTCCTGGCAAGCATGTGTGCTGTATGTATAGCAAAAATCTCTCTCTCAAAAAGAAGAAGAAAAAAAAGATATGACTGAATTTATTCGGTTAGGTTGGATGCAAATTCAATAATAATGGGACATCTGTTCCTTCTAGGAATACAGTGAATTCTTAAATATGTAAAGTGATTGAGCTCTGAAACTGGATTACGTGGGTTTAAATATTAGTTGCACTGTTAGCTGTGTAACCTTGGACAGTTACTTAGAATACTTGACCCCAGCCTTTTTTTCTCATTCACTTGGACAGACTACAATTATGGTCTGACTCTCCTGACTTTGTCCACGTCTCCCATTTCAACTCATAGGCATCTCCCCTAACAAAATCCTTGCTCTGTCTTGGCATCTCCTCAGAAGACCTGGATTAGCATAGGCAATAAGTATCTATTCCTCTGTGGGACCCAGGTTTACTTTATGGACTATTTGATTCAGATGTTTAAAGAGTATAGTTGCTCTTCTTATAAGTGGCCCAAGGTAATCTTTGAAAATGGTTCTCTATTCACTTGCTCAGAGAACCTCACAAAATCATGGAAATCAGGAGGTTCGAATCTTCATGTTCACTTTGAGAACACCCTTGAAACTGCCCAGGTTGTCAGGGGTATGCATATCCAAAAAACTGCCAAGTCTCTGAAAGATGTCACTTTACAGAAGCAATGTATGCCATTCCATCGTTAAAATGGTGGAGTTGGTACATGTGCCCAGGCCCAGCAGTGGGGCCCCAAAAGAGTGCTGAGTATTTTCTGCACATGCTTAAAATGCAGTGAGTAATGCTAAACGTAAGGGTTTAGATGTGGGTTCTGTGGTCATTGCACATCTTCTGGTGAACAAGGCACCCACGAGGCATCACAGAGCTCATAGTTAGATTAACTTATATGTGAGCTCCCCCTGCCAAATCAAGGTGATGTGTACTGAAAGGAACAAAGTGTTCCTAAACCAGAAGAGGAGGCTTCCCAGAAGGAAAAAAAATCTCTGAAGAAACACAAACTTATGGCATGGGCATAAATTCACCAGAAAGTAAACATGAATAACAGTTTAAAAAAATGTATTTCCTGTTTTTACAAAAAAGTTTTCTTTTGTTTTTTTTGGTTTGTTTGTTTTTTTACTATTGAAAATAAATTTTGGGGCTAGCCAGGTAGTATGGTGGTAAGGTGGCAGGATCCCACCTAGCCAGTTTGTGCATCGTTTGAATCCTGGGCCCAGCTGCTTAAACCACCAGGCACGTATGTGTGCATGCCCAAAATCCTGAAAAGAGAGTGGAAAAGAAGGGATTGTGGCATGGTCATTCCTCGTGAGGGGCGCTTTCTCACTTTCCATATCTCTCTCTAGCAAGCATATGCACATTAGGTATTGTTTTAAGAATAAGGGGCCAGCAGATGGAGTAATGGCTATGTCACTGGACTTTCATGTAGTCGACTGCGGTTTGCGTCCTGGACCCGGTGGCTTAGACTCACACCAGGCGCGTGTGCATGCCTGCCTAAGATTCCGAGAGGAGAATGGAGGAGAAGGGATTGCAGCGTGGCCATCCCCCTGGGGGGTGAGTTCTCTCTTTCTGTCTCTCTCTCTCTCTGTCTTTCTGGCGAGTATATGCACTCTATAGCAAAAATCTCTCAAAAAAAAAAAAAGAGAAAGAATTATTAATTTAATTTATTATTATTATTACTAATTTGCTATAGGGTACATGCACTCATCAGAGAGAAACATGGAGAGAGGGAAAGTGAGAAAGCAAGCCACCAGGTCTGGGAGTTTTTAAAGCACATTTGTGTATGGAATTTACTATTTTGACAACCTGGGACTTAGTTGACCATGCGAGAGTCCAGCACCTTAACCACCACACTGTTGGCCCCCAGTTGTATATTTGAAGAAACAAACAAACAAACAAAAACAAGGAGGTAGCAGGACATGGTAGTTAAGGAGCTAGACTCCCACATGGGTGACCAGGTCCCAGACAGTGTCTTGCCTTTTCTCTTTCTCTCTCTCCTCTCTCTACCTGCCCCCTACCCCAGACATGGTGTCTTGCTTTATCGCTCTCTCTTTCTCTGGTGAGCACATGTGCCCTGTAGCAAAACTTTTTTAAAAATAATAAAATAAGTAATTAATTTAAAAATAATGAAAGAAAGAAAATTTTTTCTTCATGAGGAGAGTATAAACCAGTTTTCCTCTATTAATTGCCAGAGGATGTATGTGCTTGCTGTAGAGAAACAGGGAGGAGGGGGTGAATGGCTAGAAAGCAGCACCCCAATGGAACGTGGCTGTGCTGTAATTTCTCCATTTCATCACCCCATTGGGATTTTAAGTGTAATGCGCCATGCGCACATGCATACACACACACATACACACATACACACTCACAAACACACACACATACACACATACACACTCACAAACACACACCTGGTATGTTGTTCAACCTGTTTGGGGCCCCAGATTTGAACTGTAATTAGCCACGTGGGATCTTGCTTCTTTAACTATTAGGCTTCAGGGTCTACCTCAAAACACATGTTTTATGGAATACTGTCCATGTAATTAAATTAAGTCTTCCACTGCTAGATACTTAACACGTGTATAACTTCACAATTTTTAAAGCACATTTGTGTATGGTATTTATAATTTTGACAATCTTGAGATTAAATAGGGCAAATTCCATTATTCCTATTTTTTTATAGATGAGGAAGATAAAATCCTTTTTTTAAAGAGATTTTTGCCTTAGGGCATGTGTACTCTCTGGAGAGAGAGAGGGAGAGACAGAGATAGTGAGAGGGAAAGTGAGAAATCACTTCTCAGAGAGGATGGCCATGCCACAATCCCTTCTCCTCCATTCTCCTCCCAGATTCTTGGGCATGCATGCACACATACTCCAGTGTGAGTTTCAGGCCACCATGTCTAGGATTTGAACTGTGGTTGGCCATGTGGGAGTCCAGCGACGTAACTGCTACGCCATCTGCTGGCCCCTGGAATCTAAAATTCTAAATTGAATCTTAATACTTTACATTTTATAGTCTTGAGTAGTTCACAAACTGTAAAGGTATACATTGTGTTTAATTTACAGATAAGACTCAGTATATTAATTGATTTGCCATGATGATTAGTAAATGGCAGAACTAAATTTGAAGTAGACTTGAGCAAGTTTTCTGATTCAAATAATGAGCTTTCAGTTACATAGAATAACTTTCACAAAAGATACATGGTTTGACTTCACCAAGTACAGTGGAGTTAAAACCGTAATCTATTGTTTATATGAAATGTCCAGAATAGCCAAATTCACAGAGAAAGATAGATTAGTGGTTGACAAGGAATGGATAGGAGATCGATTTTGGGAGTAATTTTTAGTGAGTAGTTTCTTTTTAGAGTAATGAAAGCTTTCTAGAGTTAGATAATGGTGATAACTTCACAACTCTTGAATATACTAAAAAAACCACATAAATTGTTTACTTTAAAAGCATGAATTGTATCTCAATAATGCAGTAACAGATATCAAGTTTGTCTTGATCAATTTTTAAACTCTAAAATCTTGGTTTTTTTTTTCATAGGTTCGAAACAAAGTGTATAGTAGACTATTGTCACTTCATTCTCCCAATAGTTATGGAACCCGATCACCACAGGAGTTATTCAAAGCATCAGGATTGACCCAGGTAGGAGATTTTAGCTGTCGTTTTGTTGGTGTTAATCTATCTTAGATTTTAGTTTGAAAGTAAAACGGGCTTCTTCTACTTATTTTTGATAACTGCAACTGCTATTCTTACATTCAACTGATCTTTGGAATTATCTTTGAATTTTTGTTTGCTTTTCTTTTTTTTAATGGAAGATTTTTTTATTTAAGTTTATTTATTTATATTCATTCACTGTTCATCATTACAACATACAAAATGAGATTTTCCATCCAGAGTACACTGTATATTGGCTCAGTCAAGCACATCAACATACATGTTACTGTCAACAAATAATTTTCCATTTCTTGTTTCCCTGTATGTTTTGCTTTTTTTTCCTCATCCTTGATTCCCTATCTCTTACCCTCTGCCTTGTTTGCTTTTCTAAAATGGTGCCCTCCCCCAACCTCCTTCAGTTCATGGGTATATCATTCAATAATTTTCTTATTTAAAAAATAATATGAGGGTTCTTTTTTTCCTAACAAAAATAACCCATGCATAAGGTAAAAACGAACAAGAAAATACAAAAAAATGCTGGAGAGGGGGAAAGAAGGAGAAAAAAGCTATTCGTCTGCAATCCAGTTGTGCTATTTTGAGTTATTTCCTTTCTTATATCCCAGTATCTCTTGAATTTGTACTTCAGGGATGAAAGAAAGGCCATTGTTTTTTGCTTTCCAAAACTGTTAGTAGTCTTTTGGTCAGGATCTCTACCTCCTGGCTCTCTTCTTCCTCCTACATATCAGGAATTGTTTAAGTGTTTCTCTTAATTCAAGAGCCATCAGCAATGGTAAAGATACCATTGCCAATAAAATAAGTTTTATTTTATAAAGTACATTCCCTATTACCTGTGTAATAAACATTGTTCATTAAGTACTGGTTCCTCATCTTGGCACTCAAGAACAATTGGACTTTCTGTAAGAAATATGTACAATACATTCATTTTATTTCTCACTATTCCCCATAAATAAATCCTTTGCTTAAGGCACACAATCAACTTAAAAATGAATGTGAATCTATCAGCAAAATTTTTTAGCACATTACCCACTAAGTAAAGTAATACATTAAGGTAATTAATAGGAAATAAAGATTATCTTTCTTTAGGAAATTTTGTATGTAATATAGCAAAATCCCTTCTACCATTGCCCTGTAAAAGGTAGTTCTCTGAGAACAGTTATATAATGTTTCACAAGAATTTTGGATGAGTTTTAGTATATTAAAAGAATATTTTAAATTAAGTATACTTAGGAAAATTTCAGTTTATAACAAAATCTTTAAAGTAGGACAGTCCTAGAATTTAAAATGTTAAGGTTATTCAAATATTTACTTGATTTAAAAAAATACTTAATTTTTACCAGGACCTTTTAGACCATATTACAAGATTCATGTTGAATTTTCTGTTTCTTTATAAGGACCAAGTTTTAAAAGGAAGTGTATTGATTTGTCTCCTTGTAAAACATTTTTTTTAAGCCACATTCCTTTTATCATGTAACTGGTAAACATAATGTTTACTAAATTTGTGTAGTTGGTCCTATCAGTAATAGTTGCCAATTTCTGCAAGATGTAGATGATCTAATTTGATATTGTACTTTTCTGTGATGTTTAGAAATGGGTGAACAGAGAGATATCAAATTTTGACTATCTCATTCAAATAAATACAATGGCAGGACGGACCTATAATGACCTTGCACAGTATCCTGTGGTAAGTGTATATGCATCTCATGTGCCTTAAAGTTTATAATATACAAGAGTATATACTTGGCATTTATTTTTATTTTAAAAATGTAAAAACCTATTTTTGTGTGTGTGTCGTCTACCATGTAATTTTCCAGAAGTATATAAACATCAGGCCAGCCAGTAGCACAGCAGTACCACAATTCTTCATGAGGCTAGACATACCTGAAAGGTCTTGGCTTTGGACCTGAATCTTCCCTGTGTATACTAGGAGTATATATCTGTGATCCAAGCAGACTAAGACCAGGGATATGATGTCATATGGAAACCTCTTTGGAGGTCTCTCTCCCTTCCTCCTTCTCTCATGGAAGAAGTAAATTGATACAGAAAAATTTTTTAAGGGGAAATATTTTTTAAACTCTTCCTGTGGACCAGCTCCTCGGTCTGGTGGTTAAGGGAAACATATCCCACTTGGCTGGTTTGTGTCCCAGCCCCAGTGGCTTGAAAAATATGCAAGACACACATGCATGTATGCCCCAAACCTTGGCAGGATGGAGAGATGAAGGAGAAGGGATTTTGGCATGACAACACCCTATTCAGGATGCTTTCTCACTCTTCCTCTCAGTCTTTCTTTAGTAAGCACACAAGCTCTCTGGCAAAATTTAAAAGAAAAGGAAGACTATCACTTTTTGTTTTTAGAAAAGCAATTGTTATCAGATATGAGGAGTAACTTTTCTAGGATAGATTGTCTAATTGTCAACTGTGGCTCTTTTAGTTTCCTTGGATTTTACAAGATTATACTTCAGAAGAGCTGGACTTTAATAACCCTGCTGTATTCCGAGATCTTTCCAAACCAATTGGGGTAGTTAATGATAAAAATGCCAAAGTTATGCGAGAAAAGTAAGTGCTTTTTATCCCTTTCGAAAGATACCTATTCTTGTTGATTTCTACTATGGCCATCCAATTTTTGTTTGTTTAATGCACAACTACTTTTTATGATCAATCTGATAATTATGTCGCTAAGTTTTCTTGAAATATCTCAGTTGTCCTTTAAATTTCTTAACTGCAGTTCTTTTGATTACTGTTTTTTTTATTAAATTTAAATTGATGTTCCTCAAAATTTCTTTTTGCCTTGTAATAGATAAGTGCTTGGGGCCGGCAGGTGGCGTGGTGGTTAAGGTGCTGGACTCCCATATGGCCTACTGCATTCAAGTCCCAGACCTGGTGGCTTGCTTTCTCACTTTCTCCCCCTCTTTCTATTTCTCTCTCTTTGGTGAGTGCATATGTCCTATAGCAAATTAAAAAATAATAATAATAATTTTATTTTATTCATTATCATAATTTTTTTAATTTGACCAGAAAGAGACAGAGAGAAGGAGAGAGAGGGAAGGTGAGAAGGCAAGTTACCAGGTCCTGGACTCAAACTGTGGTCAGCCATATGGGAGTCCAGTGCCTTAATCACCATGCCACCTGCCAGGCCCTGTAGCAAGTTTTTAAATTGGTGTAATGGTTACATTGCTCAACTCCCACATGGCCGGTTGTGGTTCGGGTCCTGGACCTGGTGACATGAAACTCATGCCAGACTCATGTGCATACATGCCCAAAATTCCTAGAGGAGACTGGAAAGGAAGGGACTGCCGCATGGCCATCCTCCCTGAGGAATAATTTCTCACTTTCTGTCTCTCTGGGGAGTACATGTGCCCTATGCCAAAAATCTCTACAAGAAGGAAGAAAGGAAGGAAAAAAGAGAAAACATTAATAATAAATAAGATTAAATAATTCCTTAAACAAAAATAAGTACTAGAGTGTAATAGTTTCTTGAAATTTTTCTTACCAGATATTTCAGACTTCATATCCACTAATCTAACATGTAAAAATATCCATCTAACATAATATTTTGGCAGATATAAAAATTATAATACTAACCTATTATTCAACAATAATGTGAATGAATAGCAACAAAAAAATGTGGAAATTGACAAGCTATAATATGAAGGGAAATTTTTATAATTCTGTTTATTTATGATCCACCCTGTCAACTTCTGACAATTTTTTTTTTTTTTGAAGCAAGATGCTCACAGGCAAAAATTAATCTGATTTTAATTTCAGAACTTCTCTCTCCGTGTGAACTTCTGGCTGACTTTTCAGTTACAACTTCTCATAATGAGAACAATAAACTACTTTCCAAACTAACTTAATTATAGATTTATTTCAAGGTCTTTTTTTGTTTGTTTTACATTTTTGTCGGAAATCATCCTCTAAACTTTATTTTAAAAGATTCTTTCTTCCTTTCCTTTCCTTTCCTTTCCTTTCCTTTCCTTTCCTTTCCTTTCCTCTTTCTTCTTCCTTTCTTTCTTTCTTTTTTTCTTCTTTCTTTTCATTTGACTAGAAAGAGAGGGAAAGTAAGAAAGAAGCTGCCAGGTCCAGGACTCAAACCTCATTCAGCCGTGTGGGAGTCCAGCGCCCTTAACCACCACACCATCTATCGGCCCCATCTCCTGAACTTTTTGCAATGTTTAAAATGTATAATACTTAATTTTATTTGCTAGAGGATCTTTGCTCTGTATGTATGTACTCTGTCTACTCTGTCGTTGGTCAAGCTTTTTTTTTTTTTTTTTTTTTTTTTAAAATTCTAAAAAAGTTTTCTCTCTTTTTTTTTTTGGAAACAATGTTCTGCAGGAAATACCTATATAAATAAGTCATTTTTTGGAAGTCAGAGAAACAAGTTGTTTTAAATTTTAATGGTAGGGCCGGCTAGCTTGGTGGCACAGTGATAATGTGCTGCTTGAGAGAAGCCAGGTCCCATAATTGGTGAACATGGTTCAAATCCCAGCCCACTGAGGCTGGCAGGTGGGACAGTGGTTAAGGTGCTAGACTCCCACATGGCCGACCACGGTTCAAGTCCCACCCTGGTGACTTGCTTTCTCACTTGCCCTTTCTCTCTCTCAGGTCAAATTAAAATAATAATAATAATAACAAATAAAATAAATAATTATTTTTAAAAAACAACAATAAAAACAAATCCCTACCCATTCAGTCTAAAAATGCTAAGCATGCATCTAAGTGTCCAAGATCTAACAGGCTGAAAGACTTACTGTCACAAGGTGACCAGGCTCTCTGCAGGGTGCTCCTGGCTCCTTCTCTCACTCTCAGTGTTCATTAATACAAACTCATAAATAAAAAGGATAACTTAAAAAAATTTTACTGGTATATTTTTGTATAGGTACACATTTCTCTGATTTCTTTTTAAGAATTATTTAATTGTATTAATCATCATTATTATTTTTTAATTTGACCAGAATGGGACATAGAGGGATAGTGAGATAGCAAGTTACCAGGTCTGGGACTTGAACCATGGTTAGCCACATGGGAGTCCAGTGCTCCAACCACCATGCCACCCACTGAATTTTTAAAAATTCCCCTCAGTATTAATAATTACTGTGTGAAAGGAAATTGGTCTTAGTTTGATGAACTGGTTACTTTCTTTTTTTAAAAAATCCAGCATGTTGCCTCTAGAAACTTTTATTAATTCTTACTATATTTTATCAACGCTGATTCAGATGTCACCATTCGGCCCAATTACCCAGCAATAGAACTTGGAGAATCACCTATATCCTTTGCTAATAATCTGATTTGGGCTTTTTTCCTATCCACCACCTCCTTTTTTTCTTTTACTTTTAGATTACTAGGCATTAATTTCCACAAATCTTCACTGGACCATCATGGTTTTTTCCATTACCTCAGTCACAGAAACATGTCTAATTATCACCTGCTTATAGTAGCAGAAAAATGTAAACAATCAGAATGACTAAAAGTAAAAAAATACTTAAATTATGGTATATCCAGACAATGAAATACCATTCATCTGTTAAGAATAGACTATTCTGAGACCAGCAGATAGAGTAATGGTTATGTCATTGGACTCCCACATAGTTGACTGTGGTTCAAGTCCTGGACCTGGCAGTTAAAACTCACACTGGGCATGTGTCCATCCCCAAAATCCTGAGAGGAGAATAGAAGAGAAGGGGAACCAGCAGTTAGCGTAATGGCTATGTCGCTGAACTCCCACGTAGTCGACTGCGGTTCACATCCCGGACCCAGTGGCTTAGAACTCACGCTGGGCGCGTGTGCGTGCGTGCCCAAGATCCTGAGAGAATGGAGGAGAAGGGATTGCGGCGTGACCATCCCCCTGGGGGGTGATTTCTCACTTTCTGTCTCTATGTCTCTCTTTGTCTGTCTGGCGAGCGCACGCACCCTATAGCGAAAACCTCTCCAAAAAAAAAAAAAGAGAGAGAATAGAAGAGAAGGAATTGCGGTGTGTCCATCCCCCACCCCCACCAAGAGATGATTTCTTGCTTTCTGTCTCTCTATTTGGCAAGCACACACACCCTATATCAGAAATCTCTCTAAAAAAAAGCCTATTCAGTCATTTGGGAGGATGTTCAGATAATTATTCATGAAAAAAATAAATTGTGAACAGTATACTATATACAACACTTATGTAAAACTGAATTTGTACACTAGTTTATATGTTAAGGTAGTCAGATATTCATTAGCTAGTTAATAACGATTATCTCTGGGAAGTGGAATTATAGTCAATTAAAAATTTCTGTTTTAATTCTCTGTTTTCCAGTTTTTCTACAGTGTACATGTAGTATTATTGCATAATACAGAATTCTTCCAGAATACTGTATTACCGTCATTTTATTGTTCAGAAAAAGAGTATTAAGAAATAAATATAGTCCAGCCCGTGGCATGGTGGTTAAAGCAGCTGGATCCCATATGGCCGACTGCATGGTTTGAGTCCTAAACTCTAAAGCTTGAGAAATACGCCAAGCATGTGTGCGTGCATGCCCAAAATCCTGAAAGGAGGGAAAGATGGAGGAAAAGGGATTGTGGCGTGACCATTCCCCATAAGGGGTGCTTCCTTACTTTCTCTGTCTCTCTTTGGCAAGCAAACATGCCCTCTAGCAAAATCTTTTTTTTTTTAATTTAACAATACCATGTGATACCAATATATAGTTTAATAATAACAATGTGAGCAAAGAATAACTTTTAAAAATTCTGTTTTTAGCGTTTTAATAAAACATATATGCCCTCTTGTATTATTTTACTTTTCTGGTTATAAAACTTTGTTGCCTTTTTCAGGTATGAAAATTTTGAGGACCCTATGGGGACTATTGATAAGTTTCATTATGGTACGCACTATTCAAATTCTGCAGGAGTCATGCACTATCTCATTCGTGTGGAACCATTCACCACCCTCCACATCCAGCTGCAAAGTGGAAGGTACGTTTTGAGTAATAAGCTATTTTTTTTTTTAAATGACTGTTAATGTTAAAAACTGTTCAACCTCATATCATATACTGTATAACAGGGCCCTGTTGGGCCAGCCTGTGACATGGTGGTTAAGGCAGCTGGATCCCACATGGCTCACTATGTGGTTCAGTACCTGGACCCAGCATCTTGAGAAACACACTAGGCACAGGTGTGTACATGCCCAAGATCCAGAAAGGAGGGAGAAGTAGAGAAAGGATTGCAGCAGGTCCATTCCTCATGGGGAGGTGCTTTGTCACTTTCCCTGTCTTTTTTTCTCTGGTGAACATAGGCACTCTGATAAAATTGTTGGGAAAACAAATCTCAGAGCCATGACTTTTAAATTTTTTTTGTCAGATTTTGATTCAGATAATAACAGCAAAACCAGTTTAAGAATAAATTACTCAAAATGACTCATACAAATGACTTTTAAGGAGAATTCCTTTTTTGTTATCTTCATACTTTGTGATTTTTACTGTCTGAAGATTCTGCCAGAAATTTAGAATTGGCTATGAGTTAGAGTTAAATCTCTTTTTTTAAAGGTTTTAAATATCATTTTATTCATCAAATCAGGTTTTTTACTTGAAGCAAGTTAGAGTTAAATCTAAGATACCTACCAGTTTAACTTAACCAATGTCATGTAGTCCTCCTAAAAATAATTACCAAGAGGAATGTAAAATGAGAGCGGTGAGGGACTTGCATTATAACATACAGTCCAGCAGGTCTGTACTCACATGTATAGCATAGTTCCTGTGAGTATTATAACTTACCTCTGTTTCACATTTTCCTACTACTCTGAGGAAACTAACTTCTCCATAAATTCTCTGTTCCTCAGTGTATCCTCCAGGTAGCTTCCTGCTTACAGGCATTTTGTCTCTCTGTTGCTTTATTCTTTAACCTTATCATTTTGTATTTCCCACCTAATCAAGAGCTATATTGCCTATTCTATTCCCTTTCCATGTAACTTCTATCTGACAATTAGCTTGGGTCCCTTCTCCCTTTCTTAAAAAGGGAGCCAAGGCCTTCAATAAGAGATTGTAGCCCCAAGATCAATAAATATCCTCAGAAGTTGCATTTGTTATGAGAGCAAGCCATTCTCTCTCTCTCTCTCTCTCTCACACACACACACACACACACACACACACACACCTGCCCCATAAAATGCAATAACTTGTAACTGGGTCCTTTCAATTTTTAATGATTTTTATGAATAAATTGTTTTTTTAAAGCTTCAGAAATGGATTCTGTGCTTCAGAGTATACATCAAGCAAGTGAAAACCATATATTTCATGAGGGGCTTATATTTATAATGCATAAAGAACCCTTATAACTAAATAATACAAAGACAACCTACTTAAAAAATTGAGAAAGGTTCTGAATATACATTTGTCTAAAGTAGATACATAAATGTCCAACGAGGACATGAAAAGATGCTTAATATTATTTTCATCAGGGAAATTCATACAGTGAAATACTACTTTGTACCCACTAGGATGACTATAATGAGAAACAGGTAAGAATTTATGTTGATGAGCATGTTGAGAAAGCAGAGCTCTCTCTTATTTAGAATTATTTATTTAATTTTATTTATCATTATTATTATGTTTTAATTTGCTACAGGGCTCATGTGCTCACCAGACAGAGAAACCAAAAGTAAGAAAGCAAGCTGCCAGGTCAGCAGCCATGCCTCCTGCTGACCATATAAGTATTGTGCAGCCTTTGCAGAAAACAGTATGCCCATTCCTCAGAAGGTCAAATGTAGAGCCATCTGTAGGAGTCCATGGTAGATAATACTGCTTAGCAAGCTGAGGCCATGTAAGAGGCCTGCATCTGATTTCTGGCCCACACTTAAAAGTTTGTTATGGTGGCAGATGTCTGGAGTCCTGACTACTTAGGGGGATCACAACATAGCAAGACCCAATCAAAGGGGCTGGCAGGTGGCATGGTGGTTGAGGCACTGGACTTCTACATGGCTGACTGCGTTTCAAGTCCCATACCTGGCAACTTGGCTTTCTCACCTTCTCTTTTTCTCTCTGATCAAATTGAAGGAAAATAATAATAACAATAACAAATACAATTAATAAATAATTCTTTTAAAAAAAGACCCAATCAAAAAGGAAAGATACCACACATACACACACACCAAAAAAAGTTAAATTATCATATGTTCTTACATTTCCACTCCTAGATACATACTCAAGATAATTAAAGATGTAAGTTTACCCAAAAACTTGTACGTGAATATTTATAACAACATTATTTATGATAACCAAGAAATAATAACCAATCTAAATGTCTGTCTACTTACAAATTAATAAATGAGGGGTATCCTTACAATGGAATATTGTTTGACTGTGAATTAATAAAGGAATGAATTATTAATATGCTACATGACAGGGCCAGCCGTTGATGTGGTGGTTAGAGATGCTGGACTCCATCATGACTGATTGTGGTTCGAGTCTTGGAACTACCAGCTTGCTTTCTCATTTTCTCTTTGTCTTTCTCTATCTTTCTCTGGTCAAATTTAAAAAATAATAATAAATAAAGTTAAGTACAATAATTTTTTTTAAAAAATGCTGCATGACAGATGAACTTTGAAAACATTTGTTGAATGAAACAGATCAGACGCAAAAGGCCATACTACATGTTTTACCTAAGTGTCCAAAAAAGGCAAATCCATAGGGACAGAAAGATTTCTAATAGGTTGTTGGAAAAGTCACGATGTATTTTTCTGTGTCTTTCTATGCAAAAATGCATCGTGACTTTTCCTGATGACCCCATAGTTAAAAGGGGTTAAGAGTGACTTCCAGTACAGCCTTTTTAAAAGAAAGTCATAAAATTGATCATGGCAATGCTTGCACAACCACAAATATTCCAATTTAAACCATTGAATTACCCACTTGAGTGAATTACATAGTATGTTAATTTTATTTCAATTAAAATTAATTTTTTAAAGAATTATTTCCTTTATTTTATTATTGTGTTATTTTTCAATTTGACCATAACAAGACACAGAGAGAGAGAGAGAGAGAGAAAGCGAGCACACGAGCTGCCACGTTCAGGACTCAAACCGTGGCTAACCATGTGAGAGTCTAGCACCTTTAATCACCACGCCACCTGATGGACCCTCAATTAAAATGAATTTTATTATGAACTTTATTAAAGGTAAAATGTAATGGAAGTATATCCACCTCTAAATTACTTGAATGTAAATTTATCTCCATTAGACTTTTTAGATAGCCCAATGTCTGTCTATAATTCAAAATTCTGCTAGAATTGGCTCTGCCTCAAACTAAGAATAGTAGGCATACAAAAAGTAATCACAGTGCCAGTAGGTGGCATAGTGGCTAAGGCGCTGGACTCCCACATGGCTGACTACAGTTAGGGCTCCAGACCTAGCAGCTTGAAAATCATAGTGGGTGCATGTGCATGTGTGCCCAAAAATCCCAGGAGGAGAATGGAGTGCAGCGTGGCTGTTCCCACCCTTCTGGGGATGATTTCTTTCTTTCTTTCTCTCTGTCTGCCTGTCTCCAGTGAGTACATGCATCCCATGGCAAAAACCTGGACAAAAAGAAAAGGTCGTCTAGGACCAGCACCATGCACAATAGAAATGTACTGCTGAAGAGGAGCTGGGTCCCACATGATGACTACAGTTTCAGTCCCCAGCCTAAGACACACTGAGCACATGTGCAAGTGCACAATAGCAAGTGGGCTGGCAGACTGGAGGAAGGGGATCATGGCATGACCAGAGTCTGTGGTCATCTCTGTCCCCATCTTTCTCCTTCACTTTCATGTGTGCACATGTGCCCCATTATGAATAAAGAAAAAAATATGTAGTCAGGTTAATCATCAGTATCACATGTTTTCCTTATAGTTTGTTTTTACCTTTTCAGACTCAGAGCCATTACTCTCTAAATAAATGCAGGAAAACAACATCCAAGGAAGCAAAAGAGAAAGATTTTTTACTTTTCATGTTTGGGGAAAGCATAATAAATACAGTTGCATCATGACCACTTTAGTTTCTCCCAACTGCTAGAGGCTCTGATAGGACTTGGTGAAACTTAATATAAATAATAAATTTAAAGTTGAATAAAATAAGATAATAATATGTGTAAGTTAAAAGATTTAGGGGACCAGCAGATGATGTAACAATTTTGTTGCTGGGCTCCCACATAATCACTTGTGGTTCAAGCTCCGGACCTGGTGGCTTCAAACTCACATTGGATGCTTGTACATGTGTGTCCAAAATCCTGAGAGGAAACTGGAGGGGAAGGGATTATGGCGTGGCCATATCTCCTGGGGGGGGGGTGATTTCTCGCTTTCCGTCTCTGGCGAGTACACACACCCTATAGCAAAAATCTCTCTTAAAAATTAACAAAAAGAAGAAAAAAAAAGAAAAGCTTTAGTCACAAACCTATTTCCTAACTTACCCTCTGTTTTTTGTTTAGTTTTGTTTTTTTAAGAATTATTTACTTTATTCATGAACATTATTATCTTTTTAATTTGATGAGAGAGAGAGAGAGAAAGGGAGAAAGCAAATTGCTAGGACTGGGATTCGGACCACAGTCAAACATGTGGGAATCCAATTCCTCAACCATCACGCCACTTTCTGGTTCCTGCCCTCTGGTTTTGAGCAGATGAGTTTGTAAAGATATTTATATATTGAGAATTTAATCAGCAGCATTCATATCGATCAAGTTACAAAGCGTACTAATGCTATAGCATTTAGAGTTACATACATACATATTTTTTATTTACTTTTTTAAGGGGTAGGGAGATTTTTGCTATAGGACTTGTGTACTCACCAGAGAGACAGAGAGACAAAAAGTGAGAAATCATCCCCCAGGGAAATGGCCATGCCTATAACCTCTTCTCCATTCCTCTCTTGGGATTGTTGGGCATGTACATACATGCACCCAGCGTATGTTTCAAGCCTAAACTTTGGTCAGCCACATGGGAGTCTAGCACCTTACCCACCACAGCACCTACTGACCCCCTAGAGTTATATTTAAACTCTGAATTTCAAATACCCAAATAATAGTCATTCTTTGTAATGTACCTTACTTAGCAAAAGTTCTCTTTTTTTTGGAGAGGTTTTCGCTATAGGGCGCGTGCGCTCGCCAGACAGACAGAGAGAGAGAGACATAGAGACAGAAAGCGAGAAATCACCCCTCAGAGGGGATGGTCACGCCGCAATCCCTTCTCCATTCTCCTCTCGGGATCTTGGGCACGCACGCACACGCGCCCAGCATGAGTTTAAGCCACCAAGTCCGGGACGCGAACCGCGGTCGACTACGTGGGAGTCCAGCGACATAGCCATTACGCTAACTGCTGGTTCCCAAGTTCTCATTTTTTAAAAAAGTCAATATTGTATTTATTTTATTTGAAAATTTTCTCCAGTATGATTTGGTTGTCAACTGTTCTTACTAAAATAATAATGATTATTAAAATTAATGGTATTTAGTTCCTGACAACAAAATATGAAATGATGAATTATCATCATGAGAAAAGCAAATTGTGTTTCTAGCTATTAAACAGAAATATCAAAAGTACTTCTATTGTTTTTAGGAGGGGAAGAGGGTTTGCTGTTGGATGGGTGTGTTCACCAGAGAGAGAGGGAAAGTGAGAAATCACCCCCTGGGGGGTGGACACACCGCAGTCTCTTCTCCATTTTTCTCCTCGGATTTTGGGCATGCACACACACATACCCAGCATGATTTTCAAGCCACCAGGTCTTTCTTAGATTCAAACCGCGGTTGACCATATGTGAGTCCAGGCCTTTGACCACCATGTCACCTGCTGGTCCCAAGAGTAAGTCTATTACTATTAATCCTGAGGGAATGTAAAGGTTTAATTTCATGCCTTGTTGTCCTCATTTAATATTTATTGTTCTCCTTAAATTCTGCATGCAGGTTTGACTGTGCGGATCGACAGTTCCATTCCATCCCTGCTACCTGGCAAGCTCTCATGGATAACCCATATGATGTCAAAGAACTTATTCCTGAATTCTTCTATTTCCCAGAGTTTTTAGAAAATCAAAATCGTAAGAAATAGGGGATTGAAATTTTTGACTCAGCAGGGCCAGCAGGTGGCGTGGTGGTTGGGACACTGGATTCCCACCATGGCTGGCCATCGTTGAGTCCTGGACCTGGTGGCTTGCTTTCTTACTTTCCTTTTCTCTTTCTCTGTCTCTCTCTGATCAAATTTAAAAATAATAATAATAACAAATAAAATTAAATAAATAATTATTTAAGGGAAAATTTGACTCAGCATTTCCTGATGCGGAGCCTAGAAAATTGTCTTTCAGAACATTTTTGTGATATACTGATTTTTTAAGGTTCATTCTGTCTGTGAATTAACAATAGTACCAGTCTTAAATTCCAAGAAAATGCTATTTAGAGGGCTAAGATAAATGAGACAAATTTGGACTGAGGTCCAGCCATGTGATGTAGTCCACAGCTTACTAGACTACGGTACTTACTGGACTACAATACTTAAAGTACTGAAAGCCATATGGCTAGTTGTAGGTTTGAATCCCCAGGTTGGCCATATCAAATCGGGCAGGTATATAAGTACCCTAGATCATGAGAAGCTGGAGGGCTAAGGAAAGGGGATTATAGTGTGAAAAGATCTGCTTGGTCAGTGGTGCATTTTCTCTCACTCTCATATGTGCATGCCCTCTAGCATTAAAAAAAAAAAAAAAGATTGGGGGCCAGCAGGTGGTGTGGTGGTTAAGGCACTGGACACTTTCACATGGCTGACCACAGTTCAAGTCCTGGACCTGGTGGTTCCCTCTCTCTCTCTCTCTCTCTCTCTCTCTCTGTCAAATTAAAATAAATGAATGAATAAATAAAATTAAATAAGTAATTATTTTTAAAAACATTGAATTGGTGAGAGAATTTATCAGAGGACAATGTTTACTAGACAAGTAAAATAGCCTATGCCATTTCAGCCATATACCCCAGTTACATTAAGAATCTTAGATAAGGTGAAGATCTCAACCATGGAGAGCAAACCACAGGTCCATGGATGAATCCATCACCAAACTCATGTTTTTATAAATGGTGTTTCCTTCAAATGTGGCTGGCCATTTTACTTATGTATAACCTATATAGAGGTACTTTCTTTTCTTTTTTTTTTTTAGAGAGGTTTTTGCTATGGGGCACATGTGCTCACCAGAGAGACAGAAAGCAAGAAATCACCCTCCAGGGGGGATGGCCACACCGCAGTCCCTTCTCCTCCATTCTCCTCTCTGGATCTTGGGCATGCACGTACACGTGTGTGGCATGAGTTTTAAGCCCCTGGGTCCGGGACGCGAACCGCAGTCAGCTACGTGGGAGTCCAGCGACATAGCCATTACGCTAACTGCTGGTCCCTCGAGGTACTTTCAAAGTAAACTGGCATAGTTGAGTAGTTGCAGTGGAGACCTTACTACTTACAAAGCCAAAATATTTATTCTTTGACCTTTTTTTCAAAAAAAGCTTGCCAATTCCTGATTTAAAGTATAAGAGAAGAAGCAAATTAAAAATCATGATGACTAGGTATAAGTTATATACAACAGTGTTCCAAATTTTTTATTTTATTTTTGAAGTAGAGAATCATAGAACTAAATGTGTTCTTTAAAAATATCAAACTACTGGAGCCATAGGCGGTGTGGTGGTTAAGGCTCTGGACCACCATGTTGCTGACTATAGTTTGAGTTTACCCCAGCCTTAGCCAGCCAGGGTCCCAGCACATGAACCTGGGACCTTCTCAAATGGCTTCAGCATCACAGAGCATTGCTTTGCCATTGTACAGTAGCATTGTACAGAAGGTCTCTTGTGTAAACACTTTTCCTTCCACATTGTGTGAATAAGGAAACCTCGTATTTGAAAAATAATTGTCAAAATGTCATGTTTTAACTATATGAGCAAATCTTTATTATGTTCTACTTAGAATAGTGTTATATAAATACATTATTTGGGCCAGCCCCACAGCCTACTGGTGGAGGGAGCTGGATCCCTCATGGCTGACCGCAGTTTAAATCCTGGCCCCAGTGCTTGAGAAATGCATCAGATGTGTGTTTGTCCAAATTCTGACAAGATGGAGAAATGGAGAGGGATTGCAGCTGGCCATGCTCTATTAGAGGGTGCTTTCTCCCTCTCTCTTTGTCTCTCTGATGAGTGCACATACACTATGGCAATTACAGAAATATATTATTCTTCCCTAAGACAAACACAACTCTTCCAGTGAATGAGTTTAAAGTATAAGTTACACTGGGGCCAGCAGGTGGCGAAGTGGTTGGGGATGCTGTGACTCCCATGTAGCCAACTGCAGTTTGGGTCCTGGACCTGGCAGCTTTCTCTCTCTCACCTTTCTCCTCTCTCTCTCTCTCTCTGGTCAAATTAAAAATAATGAAACAAATCTTTATTATGTTCTACTTAGAATAGTGTTATATAAATACATTATTTGGGCCAGCCCCACAGCCTACTGGTGGAGGGAGCTGGATCCCTCATGGCTGACCGCAGTTTAAATCCTGGCCCCAGTGCTTGAGAAATGCATCAGATGTGTGTTTGTCCAAATTCTGACAAGATGGAGAAATGGAGAGGGATTGCAGCTGGCCATGCTCTATTAGAGGGTGCTTTCTCCCTCTCTCTTTGTCTCTCTGATGAGTGCACATACACTATGGCAATTACAGAAATATATTATTCTTCCCTAAGACAAACACAACTCTTCCAGTGAATGAGTTTAAAGTATAAGTTACACTGGGGCCAGCAGGTGGCGAAGTGGTTGGGGATGCTGTGACTCCCATGTAGCCAACTGCAGTTTGGGTCCTGGACCTGGCAGCTTTCTCTCTCTCACCTTTCTCCTCTCTCTCTCTCTCTCTGGTCAAATTAAAAATAATGAAATAATAATTTTTTTTTAAAGTGTAAGTTAAACCAAATAATGCTGAGAAATCATATTTTTGTAAATTAACCTTTGGAGAAACTGTTACTTATTTTTAGTATAAGGAAAATACTTAATGTTTACTTTTAAAAATATTTATTCCTTCCATAAGAGAAGGAGACAGGCATTCCCAACAGGCTCTTTTTGCCACCACTCACCCACAGTTGACCCAGATCATAGGCATGTGTGCACCCAGAGCACTCAGGAGGGTCCTAGGACACAACTCACATGGGTCCAAGACATTATCATTGCACCATCGCCCGGCCCCAATGTTTGTTTTTATTCAGATGAAGATGAAGAGTTTAACTATAGTTTCTCACACTTTTCTCAGCAAAAAGACTAATTCTTATTCTGATTTACCTTGTAATAATAATATGAAACTATGAGTGTACTCCCAATAGATAAGAATTAAAGGTGACAAATCTCATTTGCTTAGGAATGTATCCTCATTTGTGTTCTATTAATTTTATTTATTTAAACCTAAAACGATTTGATATGTTTATCTTTTACATGTCTTAGAATTTAATTTGGGTCGTCTCCAAGTTTCCAAAGAACTAGTAAATGATGTCATTCTCCCCAAATGGGCTAAATCAGCCGAAGATTTCATCTATAAACATAGGAAAGCTCTGGTAAGATTTTTGTGTTTATTTAATAGACAGGTAATGAGATAAAGATGTGTTTTCCAGAGAATGGGTTAAAGTATATCTGACTGTTAATTATTTTTCTAGATTAATTTGTAATCTATTATATATGCCATTTTTAGAATGTACACTCTCAGTGAGAGAAATAATTCGCAGCTATCTTTAATCACCATACAATCTGCCCTCTGGTTACAAATTATTATTTTTTTAACCCTTGTTTCATTTTTTATCTTCTGTGATAGAGAGGATTGGGAAGAGAGGGACTAGAAACCCCAGCACAATCTTCATGTCACACTTTACCCCTAGCCTCAGCAAGCCAGAATCATGGCACACAAGCAGGTGGCCAGCATGTATGGGAGAGTCTCTAGATGGAAACCTAGGACCTTTTCATGCAGAATCTTGCACTCCTGCTGCACCACCTCTGCAGGCCCTGGCCACAAGTTATTTACACTCCTCTGCATGCAAACTATATTCACATCCTCTTAACCCCCACCCTAACTAGATCTCATCTCAGTAATGCAGGGATTGGCAAACATTTTTGGTAAAGGACCAAATAATAAATATTTTGGCTTTGTTGTCCGTACGGTCTGTGCCACAATTACAGTAAGTTGGAAGTCAAAGGTTTCTCGTTTTTTGAACAGTTTTAATCTCTTTCTAGTTCAGCTAATTAGTTTAAAAACACCATGGATTGGGGCCAGCAAGTGACGTGGTGGTTAAGGGCACTGGACTCCCACATGGCCGACCACAGTTCAAGTCCTGGACGTGGTGGCTTGCTTTCTCACTTTCTGTCTCTCTCTCTCGCTCTTGCTCTCACTCTGTCTCTCTCTGGTCAAATCAATATAAAGTTAAATAAAATAATCCTTTAAAAAAAAAACTTCCTTGCAAGTTGTTTTATTTGGAAATGCAATTGATAAAGTAATACAAGATATTAATAATATATTGCATAAGTGTTTTAAAATATAGATGCATAATTGGAACATTTAGCCTCACTAGGATAGCTTTTACCACCAATACACTATTAATAAAATATTACATATTATTTTATACAGTCATAAAAAAGTTTCAAAAGTACAAAATTAAACAAAGAGAACCACATACTTTCCAATCCAAGTCACTGCACTTCTAATAACCTTTGATAACAGTTTGGTATGTACTTTTCTAAATAGATAAAATATATATTTGTTTGATAGGTAGGTAGATAGAGATAGGTGAATGAATACATATCCTTTTTGTAAATTATCACCAAGACTTTGAATATAATCCTTTAAAAAATAAATAAAAATTAAAAAAAAACCACCATGGATTTTCTTATGTATCAATTCTATTAGACAAAAGTCCTTCTATATTACTTTATAAAACAATCTCTTCTCTACTTTGAGCCTTATGGGAGGCTACTTTGGAAAAATGCCCTTAAGACCATTAGATATTATTTTCTAGTTGAATGAATTTATGAGGTGTAACCTTAAACCTTTCTGAGATTTTTTTATAGCGAACCCTTGAACTAAACTTTTGCCTAAGGCCGTATTTTAAGAGTGGTCATCTGGGGACCAATTGATGGGATGATAGTTAAGGCACTGGACTCCGACATAGTTCATGGTTCAAATACCAGACCTGGCGGTTTGCTTTCTCACTTTTTTCTTCTTTCTCTGGCGAGTGCATGTGCCCTAAAACAAATTAAATAATAATAATAAATAAAATTAAACAAATATTTCTTTGGGGAAAAAAATGGTTTCGGGAACCAGCAGTTAATGTAATGGCTATATCGCTGGACTCCCGCGTAGTTGACCGCGGTTCGCGTGTCGGACCCGGTGGCTTAAAACTCACGCCGGGCACATGTGCGTGCGTGCACAAAATCCCGAGAGGAGAATGGAGGAGAAGGGATTGCGGCGTGACCATCCCCCCTAGGGG
>NW_006159858.1:5526528-5543125 GCF_000334495.1 Tupaia belangeri chinensis
AAAAAAAAAAAGGTTGAATTAAAAAAAAAAAAAGAGTGATTGTCCAATTTGGTCATCCAGTTCTCATTTTAAGAGTTTTTGCTCTCTCGAGATCCTAGAAATAAGAAATAGTTTTATTGGGACCAGCAGGTAGCATAGTGGCTGGGGGGGGAGACTCCCATATGACCGGTCACTTTCCTTCTCTCTCTCTTTCTGATGACTACAGCAATTTTAATAATAATAATAAAAACAAATAATTCTTGGGACCAGCAGGTGGCGTGGTGATTAAGGTGCTGGACATTCTCACATGGCCAACCGCGGTTCAAGTCCTGGACCTGGTGGCTTGCTTTCTCAATTTCCATCTCTCTCTCTGTGTGTCTCTCTATGGTCAAATTAAAATAAATGACTGAATAAATAAAATTAAATAGTTTTTAAAAAATAATAATATTTCTTTTAAATTAAAAAAAGAAATAGTTTCTTTTAAACTTTGAACCAATAGCACCTATCTCTTCTATATTTTCTTTAAATTATTTTTAAAAATTGAGTAAGGGGGCCAGCAGGTGGCATAGAGTTAAGGCACTGGACTCCCACATAGCCAACCACTGTTTAAGTCTTGGACCCCGTGACTTGAAACTCATGCTGGGTGCATGTGTGTACATGCCCCAAATCCCAAGAAGAGAATGGAGGACAAGGGGTTGCGATGTGGCCATCTCCCAGAGGGGGGAGAGATTTCTTACTTTCTGTCTCTGTCTCTCTGGCATGCACACACACCTTATAGCAAAAATTTCTCTCGAAAAAAAATTGAATAACTCTGCTGGCTACATGCCTTGGTGGTTAAGACAGCCAGATCTCATATGACTGACTATGCAATTCAGGTCCTGTACCTGGTGGATTGAGAAACATGCCAGGTGCATGTGTGTGCCCAAAATCCCAAAAGGAGGGAGAGAGGGAGCAGAAGAGGCTGTAGCATGACCATTCCCCTTGTATGTGTGTGGGGAGAGGTGCTTTCTGCTCTCTCTTCCTCTTCTGCCAACTGTATATGCCCTCAAGCACACACGTGCACATAAAATCCAATAGCTCTTTTTTTTTTTTTTTAAGCTCTTCTTACTTCTACATTTTATCATAGAGGCAGCTTTTTTGAAAAACTGATTTGTACTTTAAAGTGTTCTGTCTGGAAGTTCCCACACTCAGACCCATGAGTTCATTAGATATTCTATTTTTCACCTATCTGTGGTGACAATTAATTCACCATCTTTTAATCCAGTAGATGCATCCTCCTCATCTACTTCTTGGTGGATGAATAAAGTGTATGGCAGTGTGGGGGAAGAGGTATAATTTGTAGGCTTTTTCTTCTGCCCCTCATGTGATTGCATTGTTTCCTTGAATTGAATTTTTTTTTCTTGGATTGAATTTCTAGACAATTATTTCAATAGGAATTTTACTACAAAGATGCATTCCATACTACTCTTTTCATTGTCTGTATTTGGGTTCCTATTAGCATATTTATTATTTTCTTCACCTATTAGTTAGAAGATACACATAACAGGGACCAGCAGATGGCCTAATGGCTTCGTCACTGGACTCCCATGTAGTTGACCACAGTTCGAGTCCCGAACCCGGTGGCTTAAACTCACACCTGGCATGTGTGTGTATGTGTCCAAGATCCTGAGAGGAGGGTGGAGGAGAGGGGATTGCGACATGGCCATCCCCACTGGGGGGTGATTTCTTGCTTTCTATCTCTCTGTGTCTGTTTTTCTGGTGAGTGCATGCGCTCTATAGCAAATACTTCTCAAAATTATTTTTTAAAAAGGAGATCATATAACTAATCAATAAATGTAGTAGATATCAAATACATATTTAGCATGATTTTGAAAGAATTTCATTAACAACCAGAATTATGTGTGTATAGAAACATTTCATTTGCTTTCACTTTTTAAAAGAAGTTAAATTCACATTTTAGTTGGAAGATATCTGTATATTAATTACCAAATTTGTTCTTTTTCTAGGAGTCCGAATATGTTTCTTCTCATCTTCACGAATGGATAGATCTGATTTTTGGCTATAAACAGAGGGGGCCAGCTGCAGTGGAGGCACTCAATGTTTTCTATTACTGTAGTTATGAAGGTATAATTTGTTTTGCATTATTTTGATAGGAACTGTTATTTAGTAGGTGTTTACACATGAGGGGGACACGGGGGTGTGGAGGTTAGGGAGGTGGATCCCACATGGCTGACTACAGTTTGTGTCCTGGACCCAGTGGCTGGAAACTCACACTGGGCTGTGTACATGTGTGCCCAAAATCCCAGGAAGAGAATGGGGGAGAGGGAATTGAAGTATAGCTATCTCCCCTGGAGGATAATATCCCAGTTTTCTTCTCTCTCACTTTTTCTCTCTTTGTCTTTGTCTTTGTCTGGCAAGTGCACGCACCCTATTGCAAATTTTTAAAAAAAAGATATTTTGGGCCTAACTATATATTTAATAGGAGAATGAAAACATTAAAACAACAGGTTCCTATTTGAAAAATTAAAAAACTACTTTTTTGGTAATGGGAGAATATTTATATGCAAACCCAACTATAAATGTCAGTTATTACAGTTTTTAGATTTTTGCAATAGGATGTGTGCACTCACTGCAGAGAAAGAGAAGGAAAGTGAAAAATGATTCCTCAGAGGAATGGCTGCACTGTACTCCCTTCTTCTCCATTTTCCCTTTGGGATTCTTGGCCCAATGTGCCTTTTAAGCCACCGGGTCGGGAACCAAACCATAAAACTGGCCATGTGGGCTCCAGTGCCTTAATCACCAAACCAGCTGCTGGCCCCATAAAAGTTTTTAATCTCTGTTATATGTGTCTTGTTCAGTCAGGTCCTACATTAAATATTATTAGCATCTTTTAAAAGCAGGCCTTTATAATTACAAATAACAAATTCTTCAAATGATGAAGTGACTTCTGGTAGAAAAACAAGCATATTTTTACCATGCTATCTCCATTCAGGTAAAGGATTTGGAGAAGGGTTTGTTTTGAGCAGTAAGTTAAAGCAGTATATTTCTATTGTTATTGGTCTTGTTTGAGCTTGACTATCTAGAAGAAAGCAGTTAGTCACTTATGAGTATAGTTTGTATTTTTCCAAAAGAAACTTTGCTACAATACCAGTTAACATTTAATTGTTCAAAAACAATGGAGGAGAGAAGATTGTGGCATGGTCATCCCACTGGGGGGTGATTTCTTGCTTTCTGTCTCTCTGGTGAGTACACATGCCCTATAGCACAAATCTCTCTTAAAAAAAGAAAAATTGGGGGACCAGCAGGTGACATGGTGGTTAAGGTGCTGGACACTCCCATGTGGCTGACCACTGGACCTGGTGTCTTGATTTCTCACTCTCTCTCTCTCTGGTCAAATTAAAATAAACAAATTAATAAATAAAATTAAATATATAATTTAAAAAAAAATTGGAACTGGCAGGTTGCACAGTGGTTAAGAGTGCTGGACTCCCACATGGTTGACTGCTGCTTGAGTCCCAGACCTAGTGGCTTGCTTTTTCACTCTATCTCACTCTGTCCCTCTCTGGTCAAATTAAAAATAAATAACTAAATTAAGTTAAATAAAATAATGTTTTTAAAAAAACAATGGATGGAATTTATTTTTATGAGTAATGTTCAAAGATTTTTTTTAATTGCATTTTCACCATGTTCCTATAAAGAATGGAATAGTATTTTGTTGAAAATATACTTACCATTTTCTGATGTATTAACCAGTGATATGGCTTGTTGGTTTGTTTTCCTCCTGTAGTGAGTTAACTGTTTCTTCTGGTTTTAGGAGCTGTGGATCTGGATGCTTTAACAGATGAGAAAGAGAGAAAAGCCTTAGAAGGGATGATTAATAATTTTGGGCAAACACCTTGTCAGCTGTTAAAGGTAAATCTGTAAATTATTGACAACTCAAGAAGCTAGAATTGAATTGCTAAAGAATAGTACTAGTATTTTAAAGAATTTTAATGATTTAAAACCCATGTCAGAATTATCATCTGGATTTTGGAAATACTTATACTAGATTTAGGTGATTGTTCCTATTTTTAAATAACAAATTTTCATCGTCAAGATCTGTATTTATAGCAAGTTACTCTAAATCACAGAAGAATTTATATTTACTCAGAAAGTCAATCACCTTCATTATTTCTAAAAGAGGAAAATGATATACCAACTTGTGTATGGCATTAAAACTGTCCTTATATTGGGACTTGTTCTGTATGTAAAACTTACAGTATCTGACATTTGCTAGAAGAGGAACCATTTAGAGCTCAGATTCAATGCTAAACAGCAAATTATAGAACACATAAAATATAAAAACAAATTGTTGGGACCCGCAGATGGCATAATGGTTGTATCGCTGAACTCCCATGTAGTTAACTGCAGTTCAAGTTCTAGACCAAATGACTTAAAACTCATGCTGGATGTGTGTGTGTGCATGCCCAAGATCCTGAGAGGAGACAGGGAAGAAGGGATTGTGGTGTGGCTATCCCCTCTGCGGGTGATTTCTCACCTCTTTGTCTCTGCAGCAAGTGCAAGTGCCTTATAACAAAAACCTCTTTTTTTTTTTTGGAGAGGTTGTTGCTATAAGGTACATGCGCTCGCCAGAAAGATAGAAACAGAGAGACAGAAAGCAAGAACTCACCCTCCAGGGGGGATGGCCAAACCCCAGTCCCTTCTCCTCCATTCTCCTCTTGGGATCTTGGGCACGCATGCACACATGCCCAGAGTGAGTTTAAGCCACTGGGACTCGAACTGTGGTTGACTACATGGGCTTCCAGCAACATAGCCATGCATTACACCACCTGTTGGTCCCAGCAAAAACCTCTCTTACCTGCCCCCCAAAAAAAGAAGTTAATATAAAGTTTTAAAAATATTTTGATCTTTGTTGTAGTAAATGAATTTAGAGATTAAGACAATACACACTCTGTTAGATGATTTATCTAACCTTCACAGTAAATATCCAATCACATTTAGTTTTTTTTGTTTGTTTTTTTTTTTTTGGATGATAAAGCTCCCCCTCCACAGAAAGTAAAATTTTTTTTCTAAGTTTACCCAACTGGAAAGTGACTGGAATAGGATTTATATACATGATCATCTAACTCCAAAGCTTTTCTACCATGCCATTTTCCCTGCGATTGAGTAGCTGTAAGCCCTCCGTTAAACTAGCTCTTTTTGTGTGTCTTTTCTCAGACTTTTATTTATAGCCCAATCATGAAGTTTATGTTTCAAATTTAAAAAACAAGCAAAAAAATTTTAACATATTGCTGAACCTACCAACAGCTCAGTAGAAAGCAAAATCCTTAAATCTGTAAAAGAAAACATAGTAAAAAAAATCAGTACTGTTTTAGTCAAAAGTAACATTCTATTTCACCAGTTCAGTCTCATATAGTCTCTCTCCTGTTGAATTTGTAGTGTTAAAATTTAAAAGATAAATAAAATTTAGGAGATGGGGGCAAGCCCATGGCATGGTAGTTAGGGTGCTGGACTCCCACATGACCAATCACAGCTCAAGTCACAGACTTGACAGCTTGCTTTCTCATTTTCCCTCTCTCTTTCTCTCTCCCTCTCTCTCTCTTTCTCTCTGTCTCTCTCTGGTGAGTGTATGCGTCCTATAGCAAATTAAATAATCATAATAAAGAAAAATAAAATTAAATTTAAAAAGATACTGTAGAAACAAGCCTTTGATTTTAAAAGTGAATTATTTTTTAAAGAATTATTTTATTTAATTTTTAATTGATTAATTAATTTAAATTTGACCAGAGAGGGACAGAGAGAAAGAGAGAGAGAAAGCCACCAGGTCTGGGACTCAAACCAGAGCTCTTAACCACTACGCCACCTACTGGTCCCAGTAAAATGAATATTATTAACAAGTGAATCTTTAGGTGCTTACTATACCTGTCACTTCTGTTGCCTGTTATTCAGTAATTGTTATGGAGATGCAAAATTCTCCTTTAAATAGATTCTGGTCTGCATTTTCACTGTGACTTTAGAAATCCTCAGGGGGGATGGCCACGCCGCAATCCCTTCTCCTCTCGGGATCTTGGGCATGCACGCACACGTGCCCAGTATGAGTTTAAGCCACCGGGTCCGGGACTTGAACCTCGGTCAACTACATGGGAGTCCAGCGACATAGTCATTACCTACATGGGAGCGACATAGCCATTACACCAGGTGCTGGTCCCACTGGTCCCCATTTTCTTCTTCTTCTTTTTTTTTTTTATATAAGTGATAACTGTTCTGTATTTCTGACATAGCAGAGTTAGTTATAATAACTTATTTGAAAAGTGTGTAGCAGTGTCTATAACTTATTTCTGAAAATATTGACTTTTTAATCTTGTTTTAAGAATTAAAGAGTCACCCAAATTAAACAATACATTTAAAATATTTTTTGCAACAATATGTAGGGGGAGATGATATATTGTTTAAACAATTATTTAACTTTATTATTATTTTCCAGTTTGATCAGAGACAGAGAGGGAAAGTGAGAAAGCAAGTCACCAGGTCTGGGACTTGAACTGCAGTTGGCCATGTGAGGGTCCAGTGCCTTCAACCACCATGCCACCTGCCAGCCCCTGGAGATGATATTTTAGTAACTCTTTATTATACCTGCTCATATAGTCCAATAAATAAGACTGCTTATTGATAATATCAGAAGTAGTAGTCAAGTAAAACAGAAGCAGATAATACAGAAATTGAAGGGAGTATCTTTAAATTAAAATAAATTCAAATATTTAAATATACTTACTAAATTGTTTTAAATTTTGAGTAATGCTTTTAGTTATGCTAAATATTTACTAAACACCTACCATGTTAAGATAATGTTCTATGTGTTGAAAAATCCAAAACTACTATATACACCTATAGTAGTTGGGGAACACAGATTATATGTAATCTGGTATAGAAAGCAGTATTAAATAACCTGCTAAATACTAAATATGAAATTGACTGTGGAAAACGATAAAAGTGAGCAATTCATTCTGACTTAGAAATTTAGGAGAGGTTTTCAGTGAGAAAAATTTCAAAACAGAGGGGAGTTTCCATATAAAGGAAGAGTGTAGCAACGCTCCTAGGAATAACCTGAGCCATTCCTAGCGTTGTTTGTTGACAGTGCATAGTATATAAGCTGTTGAACCTAGAGCACAGTGCGTATAAAAGAAAGAGTAAGAGCTATTTTGATGTAATTATGAAATTATTATTTCTCAAAATTTTCTTTAAGGAACCACACCCTCCTAGATTATCAGCAGAGGAAGCATTGCAGAAGCAGACCAAATCAGACACTTCAACTCTAAACCTATTTCAACACCTTCCTGAACTCAAGTCGTTTTTTATAGAGGTATATTCACCTTGGTAATATCAAAAGTGCTGTCTGTGAATTCTGTATACTTTAATGTTAATTTTATTCTCTAGTGGGGGGAGATTATAATATTTAACCCCAAATAATAAATTATACTGCAATAATCAATTCTTGCATTTAAAAAATATTTTTATTGAAAGCTTTTGTTTGCAACTGAGTGGTAGTCTAGACTATTTTTCTTGGCTTTCTTCTACACATTTTCTTGACAGGGAAGAATAAACTTAAAATATTTTTTGTGACAATTGATATGTAAAGGGAGATATTTTAATTACTCTTTATTATATGTGCTCATATAGTCCAGTAAGTAAGACTGCTAATTGATAGTATCTAAAGGAGTAGTCAAGTTAAACAAATAGTTAATGCTGAAATTGAAGGAAATATCTTTAAATTAAAATTAAAAATTAAAATATTTAGGGACCAGCAGTTAGTGTAGTGGCTATGTCACTGGACTCTCACGTAGTCCACTGCGGTTCAAGTCCTGGACCCAATGGCTTAAACTCATGCCGGGCGCGTGTGCATGCGTGCCCAAGGTCCCGAGAGGAGAATGGAGGAGAAGGGATTGTGGTGTGGCCATCCCCGCTGGGAGGTGATTTCTCGCTTTCTGTCTCTCTGTCTCTGTCTTTCTGGCAAGCGCACGCACCCTATAGCAAAAAACCTCTCCAAAAAAAAAAAAAAAATTAAAATATTTAAAAGTACTTACTGAATTATTTTAAATAGTTTAGAATGTGATTTAAAAGTGCATTTATACCTGTAAATTTGTCTAGGAAAGATAATCTTAACTCTATTGGCAAAAGGCAAAATGAAGATACAGAGTTATTAAGAATAGTTTGGGGGGGCAGCTGGTGATACAGTAGTTAAGGCAGCTGGATTCCACATGGGCAGCTGCATGGTTTGAGTACTGGACCAGCAGCTTGGAAAACATGCCAGGCAGGAGTACATGCGTGCCCAAATCCTGAATGTTGGGGGAAATGAGGAATGTATTATAGTGTGACCATCACCCATGGGCAGTGCTTTCTTACTCCTCTCTCTCTTTCTCTTTCTCTCTCTCTGGCATGCACAATCCTTCTGGCAAATTAAAATAAAGAGAGAGAGAGAGACTAGTTTGGAAATATACATATACCAAACAGCCTCTCACTTGATACAGTAGAGGTTGGTGAACTTTTTTTTTAATGGGTCAGATTTTGGGCTTTGTAGACCAGGAGGCAAAATGAAGGATATTATGTAGGTACATATATAACCACCCAAAATATAACCTTTAAAAATTAAAAACCATTCTTAGCTCATCCACTGCTTACAAAACAAAACAAGTAGTGGAACTGGATTTATTCCACAGACCATGGTTTGTAAATCCCTGTGTTAGGATATCACTGTAATGTGGTTCTTAAGTTAAATACTATAGGAAATGTTACAGAAATTTTTGACAATTCAGGGTAAAAAAAAATTTATGAGCTTATAACAGTTATAGCTTTATAATGATGTTTTTTAAATGTGCCATAGAGAGAATGGGCTTGCTTTGTTGGGGGGATGGTCACGCCGCAATCCCTTCTCCTCCATTCTCCTCTCGGGATTGTCCTCTTGAGAATGGGGGCACATGCTCCCACACACATACACACACACATATACACTCTTGGCTTGTTTTTCAAGCCACAGGGTCTGGGACTTTTACTACACAGTGGACATATGGGATCTAGCCACCTTAACCACCACACCACCTCCTGACCCTACTTTATAATACATTTTAATCAAGGGACTATGTTGTAGTCAGTGCTACTGTATTTTAATATAGATATGTTTTCACAAGTTTATGAACTTCAAAAATGATCTGCTGGGACCAACAGTTGGCGTAATGGCTATGTCGCTGGACTCCCATGTAGTCAACCATGGTTCGCACCCCAGACCCAGTGGCTTAAAACTCACGCTGGGTGCATGTGCGTGCGTGCCCAAGATCCCAAGAGTAGAATGGAGAAGAAGGGATTGTGACGTGGCCATCCCCCCGTGGGTGATTTCTCACTTTCTGTCTTTCTCTCTCTATCTCTCCAGCAAGCGCATATACCCTGTAGCAAAAAATCTCTCAAAAAAGAAAAATACATGTATAGTTGTACCAGCAGAGATTTATTACAGTGAAAGGATACAAAGCAACATTAGAAAAAGAAAAAAGCCTCATGGGGCCAAGTCCAAAGGAAGCCAGGTACAAGCCTTTAAGAGTCTTCTCACAGTGGTCTCACAGAGTCATACAGACATGCTTACTTCTTCTGGTAATGAAATGTGAGAACATACTTTGGTCTACCGAGGATGCTCATTAGAGGGCATCCAAGATTTTTATTGGAGCTGATTCCAGATGCACACCTATGCTTAGCGCATACCAAAATTCCAGACTCTAGAAGAAAAAAAATGTGTTCAGTGTAAACCATCCTGTTTGCACAACAGTCTGTACAGAGTGAGCTGTCCTTACCATCGAGGGAAGGTTTTATGTCCGTGTCAGGAACTATTTGCTAGCCATGTCCTAACTACTGGCCAAGGGCCGATCTTGCAAACAGGCCTTTCTAAGTAAAGCAGTCTCAGACCTGCTATGTTAACTTTCTTTACTATATAAAATAATCCTGTTTGACCCATAATCTGATGAACATGCAGTACTATAGTTACTGTATAATGCCTATAGAACTACTTTATTATATCTGCTCATTTATGACATCGTTTTAATAGGATAGTATATTTCCAAGTTTCATCTAGCTGCAGTGAGACATTTGCCCCTCTGTACCCACTGTGTTGACATGGTAGCTTTCTGCAGGAGCAGTATCTAGAGCAGGATAAAAAACATGCTACAGAGAACCAGCAGTTAGCGTAATGGCTATGTCGCTGGACTCCCACGTAGTCGACCGCGGTTCGTGTCCCGGACCCGGTGGCTTAAAACTCACGCCGGGCGCGTGTGCGTGCGTGCCCAAGATCCCGAGAGGAGAATGGAGGAGAAGGGATTGTGGTGTGACCATCCCCCCTGGGGGGTGATTTCTCGCTTTCTGTCTCTATGTCTCTCTCTGTCTGTCTGGCGAGCGCACGTGCCCTACAGTGAAAATCTCTCCAAAAAAAACATGCTACAGGGACCAGCAGATGGCGTAATCGTTATGTCACTGCTGGACTCCCACATAGTCTCAGACCCAGCAGCTTCAAACTCACACTGGGCATGTGTGTGTGCATGCCCAAGATCCTGAGAGGAGAATAGAGGAGAAGGGATGGCAGTGTGGCCATCCCCTCTAGGGGGTGGTTTCTCGCTTTCTGTCTTTCTGTCTCTCCAGCAAACACACATGCCCTATAGCAAAAATCTCTCTCTAAAAAAAAAAAAAAAGATATATATCCTTGGGTATCCATAACCTATTCATCTCTTTTCATCATGACAAGAAGTGTTTTTTCACTTACATGAAAAGAAAAGGTCTTCTGTTGGTTATCTCTCTTCTTAAGTATTAACACAGTGAAAAAAATGACAGTAATCATTTTTCTCATAAACAACTCAGTGTGAAGAAAAAAGATAAGCACTAACTTTTTATAATTTTGTAAATTATAAAGAATTTGGTAATTCATTAGCTAGTTCCCATGAAGTTGTTAGAAAGACATCTACCTAGTGCTTAGTTTATATCCAATAATGGTAGGTTATCATTTGGCCAACAAATATTAAGTATCTTTTATGAATTACTGTCACATCAAGGATTTGAATTCAGATCATTCTTCCCTTTCACACTGTAATGAGATAATGGATATGTTTTGAGACCTGCCTTTATCTTCTGGTTGTTTCGTAACTTTCAGGGAGTACCTTAGTTAATGGAGTAGACCTTTTTTTGAAAGTTACACTCAAAGGAAATTTATATCCCATTTGACTTATCTGAGAAAAGCATTCTTATATAATCCGTATTTTTCACATCACACTCATGTCAATATAGCAAGGGAAAAGAAATGATCCTAAGTCACTGGCTATTAAGATGTGAAATGCTTGCTGCTCCTTGAAATCTACACCTCTGTTTAACAGCAGAGTGGTGGAATAGAAGAAGGTGCTCAGTTTCAGAAGTTTCAAGTGTGCCCTCCAGACATAGTATATAATTTCTTTACCACATTTTAAATGAAATGGTTATAAGCCTCAGTAGAGTAGAATTCTGTATCACAGGGTTCATCTTTGTGTAAACAATTAGAAGTTTCCAGTAATGTGTATCTACTAAAGATGGTTACAGAAGCAACCACTTAACTTCTTTTATTTTATAGGGAATTAGTGATGGTGTTCCACTGTTAAAGGCCATCGTTCCTAAAAATCAGTCTCGTTCTTTTATGTCTCAAGGCAGCCCGGAGTTACTGGTAAGTCATCTTCAACCTTTTTCACACTGCCATGACCGTGTTCATTACAACTTATCAAACAATGAAGAAAAGACCGTTCTAAGAAGCCATTTTTTACAAATAACAGAGAGGCCAAATAGTGGCACAGTGGTAATACAGGTAGTTGTAGGGTCACATCCTGGGACTTCTTGTAGCACATAGGGTTTGTACACACATGCCTATGATCCAGGCTGGATGTTGGTGGGGGTGCGTTACAGTGAAAGGACCCTGTGGGGAGTGCCTCTCTCTTTCTCTCTCCCGGTAAATAAACTTAAAGAAAGAGAATTTGGAGGGAATTAATTTGACCATGTCCAAAAACATATCTTCTATTTACACAGGTTTTAAGTAGTTACTATAATTCCAAAGTTTATCTAGAAGAATATATATAGGAAAATAGCAAGGAAATTTTATAGAAGAAAAATAAGGGGTAAATTTTTATTTTAAAATTTATTGGAACCAGTGGATGGTGTAATGGTTATGACACTGAACTCCCACATAGTCAACCGTGGTTCAAGTCTCAGGCCCGGTGGCTTAAAACTCACACCAGGCACATGTGCATGCGTGCCCCACATCCCAAGACAAGAATGGAGGAGATGGGATTGCAGCATGGCCATCCCTCACGGGGGGGTGATTTCTTGCTTTCTGTCTCTCTGTCTTGCTAATGAGCACATACGCCCTATAACAAACTCTCTCTTAAAAAAAATTATTATAAAGTTGTAATAATGACAATGGGAAACAATACAGGGTCATTGGAAAAGTCATGAAATATATTTCTGTTTTCCTATACAAAAATGCATCATGACTTTTCCAGTGACCCAATACATGTAGCTCACATTAGTATCTTACATGAGTTTTTCATTTAGACCACTCGGGTTTGTGAGAGAGGCAGTATTATTATTTCTTTTTTATAGATGAAAAATTAAAACTCTGAGAAGTAACTTGCCCATTGCCACAAAACTACCACTCCTAGGTCTGTCTTATTCTAATTTTATTCCTTAGAAATGACAAAATGAGGGAACAGCAGTTGGTATAATGGCTGTGTTGCTGGACTACGATGTAGTCGACCATGGTTCGAGGCCTGGACCCGGTGGTTTAAACTCATGCTGGGCGTGTGTGTGTGCATATCCAAAATCCCAAGAGGAAAATGGAAGAGAAGGGATTGTGGTGTGGCCATCCTCCCCCAGGGATGGGGAGGGGGTGATTTCTCACTTTCTGTCTCTCTTTCTCTGTCTCTCCAGCAAGCACATGCACCCTGTCAAAAAAATCTCTTTTAAAAAAAAAAGTTAAATTAGTAATTATTTAAAAAAAGAAGTGATAAAATGGAGTATTAGCATAGTGAATAGTAGTGAAGAATTAGGCCTATTTTTAAAATTATATGTGTAGAGTTTGCTTAGGAAAAGTCTAGAAGATATATTAAAATAATAGTATTTTTTGATTGATGGAATTCTCATGATTTGGGGTTATAATAGCTGTGTTTTTTGTTTGTTTTTCCTTTTTTATAGGAATTATTTTATTTAACTTTATTTATTTATCTATTTATTTATTGTAATTTGACTAGAGAGGGACAGAGTGAGGGAGAGATAGAGATGGAAAGTTAGAAAGCAAGCTGCCAGTTTCTGGACTCAAACTGTGACTGGCTATGTGAGAGTCCAGTGCCCTTAACCACCATGCCACCTGCTGGCCCAGTACCTGTGTTTTTTTAAGTTACCTGAATTTTTTAAGAGGAGAGGGAATAATCTGTTACTTTTATAATTATGGGGATAAAAACCTATTCTTTTAGCAAAGAAAATATTCATTATGACTGTCGCAGGGAAATCATAACAGATCATGATAAATTCTACTTCTGATTTAAGTTTTAAGACTATATCACATTTTTACGGTAAGACTTGACCCTGAATTTTCTGACTGCCAATTAGTAGGTACTAATAAACTTAAGAGAAATAGAAGGGAAAAAAATCTTACTAAATTATGATACTTTTGATAATTTTTCTATAAGATAAAGAGCGTTTCCATTTTCCATTTGAATTAAAACTTTCTCCTTTTTTTTTTTTTTTTTTTTTTGGCTTTTGCCATAGGAGTGTACACTTGACAAAGACAGACAAAAAGAGAAAGAGAAAGTGAGAAATCACCCCACAGAGGGGATGGTCATGCCACATTCCCTTTTCCTTTATTTTTCTCTCGGGATTTTGGGCATGCACACACATGTGCCCAGCATGATTTTCAAGCTGCCGTGTCCAGGACTTGAACCATGGTTGACCCTGTAGGAGTCCAGCATCTTAATCACCATGCCACCTATTGGCCCCAAATTAAGACTTTCTTGATGAATTTCATATTTTAAGTATTCAATGCCACAGTATTTCACAAGTAATACCATCATTTGTGTATCTGATTATTCCGTGTTGCTTTCTTTAAACTTTAGTTTACTTTGACCCTCTCATTCTTTTCCAGATAACAGTAAGCAAGAATTATATTATTGGGACCCATGGATGGCTTCCTTATGACAGAAACATCTCTAATTACTTTACGTTTATCAAGGATCAAACTGTGACAAATCCAAAGTGAGTGCTGTAAATCAACATTTAAAGCAAAACAGCTACAGCAAGTTTCATTGCCAGGAAAACAACTAGATTAATTGATTCATGTCACTTTGAATGTAACGTTTTTTAAAAAGAATTATTTTACCTAATTTTATTTATTATTGTTTGACCAAAGAGAGAGAGAGAGAGAGAGAGAGCGAGCGCAAGCCTCCAGCCCTGGGACTCAAACTGCAGTTGGCCACGTATGAGTCCAGCACCTTATCCATCATGCCACCCTGCCAGCCCCAAAAGTAATGTGTGTGTGTGTTTTTTTTTCTTTTCCTGTTTGTTTCTGGAGAGGTTTTTGCTATAGGGCGCGTGCACTCTCCAGAAAGAAAGAGAGAGACAGAGAGACAGGAGGTGAGACTCCCCCACCCACCCCCCGGGGAGGTGGCCACACCACAATCTATTCTCCTCCATTCCCCTCTCAGGATTTTGGGCACACACTCACATGAGCCCCCTGTGAATTTTAAGCTTCCAGATCGATGACTCAAACCATGGTCAATTACATAGGAGTCCAGTGACATAACCATTTCGCCATCTGCTGGTCTCAAAAGTATCATTTTTTAATAGACATTTCAAATAGAACCCTTGAGACTTACTTTTGATTTTAGAAAGATTAGAAAGTTATTGGTATAAGTGATCTTTTAAGAAAAACTCTAATATTTCATTATATTTACAGAACTCAGCGTAGTATGAATGGTCCTTTTGCCCCAGGGCTGGAGGTCACTTCTAAGCTGTTCGTAGTATCACATGATGCAAAGTTGCTCTTCAGTGCTGGGCACTGGGACAATAGCATTCAAGTGATGTCACTTACAAAAGGAAAAATTATCTCTCACAACATCAGACATATGGGTAAGTACTAACCTTTTTATCAATTAAAATTCATCTTTTTTCTAACTATAGATACAGGACATGCTCCTTGTAAAAAGCATTAAATATCTTAAAAACTACATAAACTTTTTAAAAGAACTATTTATTTAATTTTATTTATCATTATTATTTTTAATTTGCTACAGGGTGCATGCACTCATCAGAGAGAGAAAGACACACGGAGAGAGAGGGAAAGCGATAAAGGAAGCCACCAGGTCCAGGACTCGAACAACAGTCGGCCATTTGGGCATCCAGCACCTTAACCATCACACCACCTGTTGGCCACCTGATTAAACTTTCTAATAGTTTAGTTTTATAAATACTACACATTTTGGGACCAGCAGTTAGCATAATAGCTATGTCACTGGACTCCCACGTAGTCAACTGCAGTTCAAGTCCCGGACCCGGTGGCTTAAACTCACGCCAGGCGCGCATGTGTTTGTGCCCAAGATCCGGAGAGGAGAATGGAGGAGAAGGGATTGCTGTATGGCCATCCCCCCTGGGGTGTGATTTCTCGCTTTCTACCTCTCTGTTTCTCTCTGTCTGTCTGGCAAGCGCATGTGCCCTATAGCAAAAACCTCTCCAAAAAAAAAAAAAAACTACATATTTTCTATAAGAGTGTATAATGTATTTTGGGCATACTTAAGCATTGTATAAATTAAATATGACTTTATAATATCTTGAAGATGTTAGGCTGGATCTTTTTTTTTTTTTTTTTTTTTTTTTAGCTCGGCGGCCCGCCCGCAGAGGGGAGCTCGGGATCTTGGGCACGCACACACACGCGCCCGGCGTGAGTTTTAAGCCACCAGGTCTGGGACGCGAACCGCGGTCAACTACGTGGGAGTCCAGCGACATAGCCATTACACTAACTGCTGGTTCCCAGGCTGAATCATATTTTAAAGAATGATTTTATTTATTTAATTTTATTTGTTGTTATTATTTTTTAACTTGACCAGAGTGAGACAAAGGGAAAGTGAGAAAGCAATCCACCAGGTCTGGGACACAAACCATGTCAGCCATGTGGGAGTCCAGCGCCTTAATGGCCCCTTAGGCTGAATCTTTACAAAAGAATTGGCTGATAGAAATGAGAATTATAGGAGCCAGTAGATGGCAAGGTGATTGAGGTGCTGTCCCTCATGGTTGACCACAGTTCAAGGTCTGGACCTGGTGGCTTGCTTTCATACTTTACCCCTCTCTCGCTCTTTCTCATAATCTATAGTTAAATTTTTTAAATTATTATTTTGATAAGTGAACTTAAATATTTTAAAAAGAAATAAGAATTATAAGATAAAATGATAAAGTCTGTTGTCACTAAATAAAGGGACTTTTTTTTTTCTTTTTTCTATTTTTGGAGAGGTGTTTGCTATAGGGTGTGTGTGCTCGCCAGAAAGACAGAGAGAGACAGAGAGATAGAAAGCGAGAAATCACCCCCCCC
>NW_006159858.1:5543408-5554043 GCF_000334495.1 Tupaia belangeri chinensis
CACACACACACACACACACAGAGTGAGAGAGAAAGTGGGAAATTACCCCCCCCCTGGGGGGAATGGTCACACTACAGTCCCTTCTCTGTTCTCTTCTTGGGATTTTGAACATGTATACATACTGCCCTGCTTGATTTTTAAGCTGTTATGTCTGGGACTCACACCATGGTCAGCCATGTGGGAGTCCAGTGCCTTAATCACCATGCTACATGTTGGCCCCAGGTGTCAACTTCTTTAGTATATATTAACAGTAAGGCATGAGAGAGACAAAATCGTTGAATGTAGTTTAACCTGGAACTTTTTTTTTTTTTAACTTTTATTTGTTTGTTTGTGCTGATTTTTGAGCCATTGGGTTCAGTATTTGATCCACTGTCAGCCATTTGGGAGTCCAGCTCCTCAACTACCATGCCACCTGTCAGCCCTTAGCTTGGTACTTTTTATTGATTCAGTCTTTGATATAATAATTAAAACATTGAGCAGATTTTTTTCTAATAAACTTGTTAGGGAAGGGAAATGGAATCTGCTGCTAATCTGTTCAAATGTCTTTTGGATGTCACAATGTTTACAGGTCAGGATTTTTTTTTTTTAATTTGTCAATTTACAGTATAGTATGTACTATTTTCCTTAATAATATATACTCTTGGGGCCGGCTGATGGCATGTTTAAGGGCACAGGACTCCCAGATGTCCAACCACAGTTCAAGTCCCAGACCTGGTGGCTTGCTTTCTCACTTTTTTTCTCTCTGTCTCTCTCTGTTTCACTCTGTCCCTCTCTGATCAAATTAAAAAATAATAAATGAATAAAGTTAAATAAAATATTTTTTTAAATAAAAAACATATACTCTAATTGAATTGTAGTTTCCAATGGAAATAGAAGGTAAATAGGGGTGAGAGGGCAGAGAAGAATATACAAATTAACTGGGGAACACACTGGGCACGTGTGTGTGCGTGCCCAAGATCCCGAGAGGAGAATGGAGGAGACGGGATTGCGGTGTGGCTATCCCCCCATCCATCTCTCTGTCCCTCTCTGTCTTTCTGGCGAGCACACATGCCCTATAGCAAAAACCTCTCAAAAAAAAAAAAAATTGAACTGGGGATCCATTGCAAGCTTCCTAAACTCTTCCCAAGATTCTCATAGAAGTTTTTTACATACCATGCTACTCTGCTTGCTCAAAGAAGGGTGGTCTGAAAGAGAGCACTCCTAGTTGATTTTGATACTGCTTCTTTCCTGTGTTACATTTTTTCATTGCTTTTCTAGTCTTATTCATACATTTCTCCCTGTTGGAATAACTACTTTATGATAACTTGGATGTGAACTAAAATAGGCCTTAAGGTTCTGTTCCAGCAAAAGCAAGCCATTTTATTTTATTATGTTTTATTTTATCCCTTTTTCTTACAGATATTGTGACCTGCTTAGCTACAGATTATTGTGGAATACATTTGATTTCTGGTTCCAGAGATACTACATGTATGATATGGCAAATAACACAACAGGTAGTCACACATTTAAATACTCTTGATTTATATCAGAGGTTCACCCTGAGAATACTGTTGAGATTTTCTAAAAGGGTGACAAATTTTTCTCTGGCAGTGAATGTCTATTTGAGCTACTCTGCTTCCTTTGACCGAATTCTGTCCTGGACTAATCACCACATTTTTCCCTGGGTATGCTATCTCATTCATTACCCCTATTAACTCCAAAAATTTCTCCTCATGAATCTCTTCTTGGAAAACAGTAATAACTAAGGTGCTTTTATAATTCTGTGACCTTATAAAAGTGGCCCCTTTTTATTACATTATTTGCTAGTACATTAAGGTAAAAAAAAATCACAGTAAGCATCCCTACCTTATGTCTGATTATGATGAAAGTACCTTCAATAGTTTGCCAGTTAGTGTATAGTATTTCCTGTTGGATTTCACTAATTGTGTTGTCTTGTTTGTTTGTTTGTTTTTTTAAACATTTGAGTGATATCCTGTCTTTGTCATCTTTAGTATTGGAATTTGCGAGCTTTATAAAATTAATCTGGGAAGGGTTCTTTTGCCTTTAACTTGAATTGCTTAAATAATATAGGAATTAACTTCATTTTTAAAAAACTCAGGTAGAGTTGGCTAAATACTCAGATTAATAACTTTTAGGCAAAGACAAATCTGTCTCAGCAGGGAAAGACAAATCTGTCTCAGCAGAGTGTGAGGGGATTTCATGTACACTGTATAGCAAAGATAGACGTTCTAGGCAGAATTTTCTAGGGTAATCGAATAAAATCAGTAATGTGGCAACTATTAATCACTCCATAAATTCTTTTTTAAATAAAAAGATGTACATAGTAAAAAATTAATAAGTAAATAAATAAACAACTAAATAATGGGCCATCTGGGACTGGCAGGTAGCATGGTGGTTAAGGGCACTGGACTCCCTCCCACATGGCTGACTGCTGTTCGAGTCCTGGACCTGTCGGCTTGCTTTCTCACTACCTCTGTGTCTCTCTCTCACTCTGTCCCTCTCTGGTAATATTTAAATAAATACAAAAATTAGGTAAAATAATTATTTTTTTAAAAATTACAGGCCATCCCATGGTGTGGTGGTTAAGGTGGCTGGATTCTACTTGGCCAGCTATGCAGTTCAAGTCCTGGACCCAGCAACCTGAGAAAGAGTTGATATGTAGATTGAAAGGGCAAATAACATTTTTGGAAAAAATTAATTGAAGACAATCAGCATTGAGACTATTCAGATTAAGTTTTTGAACTTACAGAGATTGAAAATAATTTGGGAATCCAAAGAGAAACTTAAGATTTGAGTACTACTGTGAACAGACTCAGTGGTGATAATTAGTTGAAATGTTACTGGGTTGTTAGAAGAGTCATAATGCATTTTTGCATAGAAAGACATAGAAAGAAACACATCATGACTTTTCTGACAACCAAATAGTTTGTAATTAGAACATTTTAATTTAAATCTTGTTCTTGAAAATAGGTTGCAAGAAAATACCTTTACTGTTACTTTTTTGTCTTTATATTAGGGAGGTGTTCCTGTGGGCCTAGCATCTAAACCTTTTCAGATTCTTTATGGACATACCAATGAGGTATTAAGTGTTGGCATCAGCACTGAGCTAGACATGGCCGTGTCAGGATCAAGGGTAAGGTTTTGCATTTAAGAAATACTAATTTTCTATAAATTCAGTAGCAATATTTATATCTAAACTTTTTTCTAGGGGCATTGGTTAAAGTATAATAATTTGTATAGGAATCTACAAAAATGGAGTAACAAAAAAATTTTAAAGAAGATATATTCTATCGAGGAAATTGTCTTATTAGTTAAGGGAAGAGGGCATTATGAAATATTATTTGAAATGTCAAGATTGGAGTATTTCCTAATATATATGTGTCACTGGTGGAATAATCAAGATTTCTTGATTCTGCCCACTTTGTTTTCTTCTTTTTTACTGTTCTCTGTCTTTGTCTTTTTCATTTTCTAACATTTCTGGAGTATAGGATGGCACAGTGATTATACACACTGTTCAGAAAGGTCAGTACATGAGGACTTTACGACCGCCCTGTGAGAGTTCTCTGTTCCTGACCATTCCCAGTTTGGCTGTATCTTGGGAAGGACATATTGTCGTCTACTCCAGTATTGAAGAAAAAACCACTCTCAAGGTATACAACACTTTCATGCAATAAGGGTAGACTATTGATAGCATAATTCCCCTCCCTGCATTATATTGAGGAAGGAAAGAACACCATATACGTTTAAGAGGTGTGTTCCTTTCATCATTGATTTGTTCATTCCTTACCATTAGATGGACTTAAACAATAGTCTTGGCTTCACATTTATACTTTTATTTTAGAAATTTCTATTGGGCTATAAAATATTATTTCAAAACTTAATTACTGATTATGTGTGATTTCATAAACTTAAGTGATAGCCAACTTAAGTATTTTTATATAAGGCAGGCTATAAATAAGTGAGCTCTGAATTTTATACATTAATTTCCATTCACTGACAACGCTTTTTTTTTTTTTTTCTTTTAATTTAGAAAGAGATTTTTTGCTGTAGGGCATGTGCGCTCACCAGAGAGACAGAGAGAGACAGAAAGAGCGAGAAATCACCCCTGAGGGAGGATGGCCATGCCACGATCCCTCCTCTTCTCAGGATCTTGGGCATACATGCACACATGCCTGGCTTGAGTTTTAAGCCCCCTGGTCCAGGACTCAAACTGCAGTCAACTACCAGGGAATCCAGTGATGTAACCATTATGCCATCTGCTGGTCCCCAGAGTTTTTTACATATTAAAAATTAAGAGACTCTTTTTTTTATTTTTATTTTTATTTTTATTTTTGCTTAGGGCATGTGCACTTACCAGAGTCAGAGAGAAGGGTGTAAACTGAGAAAATATCTTCCAGGGAGGTGACCACACCGTAATCCCTTCTCCACCATTTTCCTCTCGGGATTTTGGGCACAAACACACATGCACCTGGCAATTTTTTTTTTTTCCAAGCTGCTAGTTCTAGGACTCAAATTGCATGGTTGGCCATGTGGGATCCAACCACCTTAACCTCCATACTATTTGCTGGCCCAAGCATCTTTTTGTTTTATTTTAAAGATGTGGGTTTTTGTTGGACTGGATGGGATTTTAATTCTTCTTCATGAGGGGTAGAGATTTCTCACTTAAATTACTTGGCATTCTGATTTGAAATCTCTGCTAATACCATCTGCAAATTTTCTCTTTAAATATAATAATTTTTATTATAAAACTTTATGCCAAATAATCATTGTTATAGTATTAAATGATAATAAAACAAACTCAGTTTTTATTTGAGATCCTTAAATTTTCCTTATCAATTCCTTGCAGGATAAGAATGCATTACATCTATTTTCTGTAAATGGCAAGCATTTAGGGTCTCAAGTCCTGAAGGAACAAGTATCAGATATGTGTGTAATTGGAGAACACATAGTCACAGGCAGCTTAGAAGGGTTCCTGTCCATAAGAAATCTACACAGGTAAATAATAATTACTTAAGTCCTACTTAAGAAAAGCTTGTATTACTTCTAGCCTGAAAATCAGGAATCTAAGCAAATAGGAGTCTAAGATGTCTAATCCATCATATATTATCATTAAAAACATAACTGTTCGCAGCTATGAAAAAAATTAGGAAATCTAAAATATGTTTTTGTTAGTGAAATATATATATATATATATACACATTTAAAATATTTAGAAAAATATTGAGCTAGAGAAAACGTTTCATAGTGCCAGGCCTAGATTATGGACTTGGAAATTTGTCTAAATTATGCTTTTAATTTTTACAGACTACAGATTTTTTTTTAGTTGTGGTAAAACAAACTAAAATATGTTTTAAGGTTAATGTATTTGTCATGTCTGTGCATATGTATGTGTAAAGTTTGTGTAGGAATCTTTTGTTACTTAATCCAGTGAAGGAATGAATATGTTTCAGCAGTTCATATGTCTTTAAGGTTGGTATTTTTCGTATTTACTATTTTAAATGTACAAAGCACTGTTACGTTGTACATTGCCCAAATACATTCTTTGTTTTATTAAGAGATTTTTGCTATAGGATGCATGAACTCACCAGAAAGACAGAGGGAGACAGGGAGACAGAAAGCAAGAAATCACCCCCCAGGGGAATGGCCACACCGCAGTCTCTTCTCCTCCATTCTCTTCTTGGAATTTTGGGCATGCACATACATGTGCACTGCGTGAGTTTCAAGCTGCTGGGTCTGGGACTCAAACTGCAGTTGGCCATGTGGGAGTCCAGCAACATAACAACTATGCCATTTCTGGCCCCATCAAATATATTCTTTTTAAAAAATTTATTATGACATACTTATAATCCTCAAATTATATTGCCCCATCTTAATTTTTGATGTATAGTGATCATATCAAATACCCTCTATAACAAAAAATATTCTCCCCATTCTATTTTACTTTTTTTTTTCTTTTTAGAGATTTTTGCTGTAGGGCGTGTGGGCTCGCCAGACAGGTAGAGAGAGACAGAAAGACAGAAAGCGAGAAATCACCCCCCATGGGGGATGGCCATGCCCCAGTCCCTTCTCCTCCATTCTCCTCTGGGATCTTGGGCGAGCACGCACATGCACCTGGTATGTTTTAAGTCACTAGGTTTGGGACTCGAATCACGGTCGACTACATGGGAGTCCAGTGACATAGCCATTATGTTACTATCTAGTTAGGAAAATCAATCAGATCGTTACCAATTGACTCTAGAATATAGTACCTACATCTATGTAGGATTCTTCATTCTCTAATCATTAAACAAGCACAAGCTTTTTTCATAATGGAGTATTAGACAAAGCAAACAGACCAGTAATATTTATCTCAATACCCCCACCACGCATATCTACACATGTGTGTGCAAACATCTTTTTGAGCTTTTAGTCTTCTAATATTTAACTTTTACCTTTTAATCAACAAGGTGAAAAGCATTTGATTACAGTGTTTATGTGCTTGGTATTGTGATGCTTATTCATAATACTGTACTTGGAGGGATTTAAGACTAATTGAGGAAATACCAATGTTTGTATACTGATTAGAACAGTTTAAGAATTACTACATTGTGTGGTACCAGTTACGTGTGCAGGAGGCACTTTAAAGAAATTAAGGATTATGGTGGATCTCAGTAGTCAGAGGAGTCTTGATATGAAACATTAGTAGGAACTGAACAGGAAATAGAGGGAGTGAGACAGTGGCTCAGTAGTAAATGGGTACTCTGTAAGATAGTCCCGCTTGAGAAGAAACCAAAGTCAAGTTCAGAGATCTCCCTGAGTATACCGAGTACATGCTTGCCCATGACCTGGGCTGGGTGAAAGCTGGGGCTGGATCTATAGAGTCAGAACTAGAAGCATAGCATTGGAAGTGGAGTTTTTCTCTCTTTCAAGAAATAAACTTTTTAAAAAAGTGGGTGGGGGGAGATTGGAAGTTGAAAAGTGTTTTTTTGAAGGTGGGGATAGTAGGCAATTCGTGAGAGAATAAAGCACAAAGATGGAGAGATCGCAGTGAGCCTGCTATGTAGCTAGGAGTAAATGCCCACTGAGACTCAGAGAATGTGCAGAACTTCCACCTGTATTAAGAAAAACACTAGGACTATAATCTATTAATAGCTGATAGTCCCATAAAATCGTACCTGCTTTCCTTACTTTGTCACCTTCCCTCTAATCACACCAGCATCCCCGTGTCAAGGGAACGGAGAGGCTATTTGCCTCGGGTAAATGATAACTCAGAGGGAGCACTTGTAACAGTAGGGTGGTTGGAAGACTGGAGAATGAGAGTAAGGCTCTTAATGGATTAAGGGAAAAATTATTTTTATATTAGAATCATCACTTTAGTAATATTTTGGTTGATTCTGTGTGGTTAGAAGAAGACAGATGTTGAGAATAAAGAACAGATGTACATATTTTAGGTAATACTATAAATGTGGGCCCGTATGTAAGTCACTTAGACTTTCTGAACCTAAGTTCCAACATCTGTGAAATTAAAATGCAGAAATAGATATTCACTAGCTTATGTGACATGCATAAAATTTTGTGAATTTATTATATCTCCACATAATTTTGTCTATATTCTTTCTCTTTCAGTTTGAATCTCAGCGTCAGCCCTTTAGCTATGCGATTGCCTATCCACTGTGTTTGTGTAACCAAAGAATACAGCCATATTCTTGTGGGTTTAGAAGACGGCAAACTGATAATAGTGGGTGTTGGCAAGCCAGCTGAGGTAAAACCTAGGATTAAGAATCTGATTTCTCGTGCTATTGGGGATTCTTTTGGTTCTCCTTCATTCCAACTGAATCAGAAGTCTCCATTGTGGATAAACAAGTTAAAAAACAAATTTGACTTTTCAGAGGACAGTAAATGAAAAGAGGATGAAACTAATATTCAAGAATGTTCATAGTATGTTATCACTGGAAGCACACTTTTTGCAGTTTCTATCTATATAAATAAGAAAACGCTTTAATTCCAAATAGAGATTCGTGACCATTACTTGGATTTTTAATACATAAAAATCTTTATAAAAATTAATATAGGCTGAAGCAATAAAAGTTACTCTAACTATAATAAATACAGCATGACTATGTGGGATGTCCTTTTGTGGACATAATTTTTTACTTGTATCTCTGTGGGGACTTCAAAAAATTCATGGGAAAAAAGTATGAATGCAAAAGATTTTTGAAATCCATGCGTCGTTTTTGTTTATAATGCAGATTTTCTGTGAACTTTTTAAAGACCCTTATGTCCCATGTGATGTGTTCATTCTCACTGAGTTTCTTTTAGTTACTATAAATTTACTTGTTAATGATTTATTAATTATTAAATAATTCAGATATTATATATCTCTGTTTCTAAGAAAATTTTATGGCTCTACTCCAAGTGATTTAGTGATTCTTCCTCCAAAATTGATTTATTACCTAGATTTAAAGTGAGCATTTGTTTATTTTTTAGAGTCACCATTGGTCTTTTCTGAAAATTCTAATTGCATGGCATCTGTAGGGACTATTATAAGAAAAGAAATTACCATCACACTGTCAGTGGTTTTAATAAATCTGTTATAGATTATGCTGACCTTTTTATTTTATAAATATTTTAAGATCTTTTTAATCTTTATACTCTTTTTCAGGATATTATTTTAACAGAAAGGAGATCTTACTAAATTAAAGTGATTGTAACATTTAGTCTCAGATGTGAGAGTCCCCCAAACAATGCTAGCCACGCTTTTACTCAATATTTCACTTATACTTTTTTTTCCCCTTTTTTCTTTTTCCTTTTTTTTTTTTTTTTAAGTGTGCTATACAGTGCATTTGCTCAAGGCAGGGGGTGGGGATGTTGAAAAAGTGAAAAAATCACCCCGTGAGTTATTGGCCACATCACAACTCTTCTCTGTTCTCCTCTCAGAATTTTGGATACACACAGGGACCCTGCACGATTTTGGGTCTGGGACTGGATCTGGGACTCAGACCTCACAGTCAGCCCTGTGAGATCCAGCCACCCCAGCCTCCATGCTGCCTGCTGGTCCTATCACTTACATTTCTTGGTTCAGAAATTTCCCAGAGCCAGCAGATCATGTTGTGGTTATGGCACTGGATGGCCACGTGGCTGACCAAGGTTCAAGTCCTGAACCTTTCTTTCTCACTTTTTCTCTTCATCTCTCTCTGGTGAGCACACGTGCCCTATAGCAAATTAAATAATAATAAAAATAAATAAAATTAAGTAAATAATTCTTAAAAAGAAATTTCCTAAATAATACTCTTTCCTGTCCTCTGCTATTGTGATAATTACATAAGAATCCTACTCAGACTTTACTCCTTTTTTTGAGAGGTTTTCGCTATAGGGTGCGTGCGCTCGCCAGACAGACAGAGACAGACAGAGAGACAGAAAGCGAGAAATCACCCCCCAGGGGGGATGGCCACGCCGCAATCCCTTCTCCTCCATTCTCCTCTCGGGATCTTGGGCACGCACGCACACGCGCCTGGCGTGAGTTTAAACCACCAGGTCCGGGACGCAAACCACGGTCAACTATATGGGAGTCCAGCGACATAGCCATTACGCTAACTGCTGGTCCCCTGGGACTTTACTCTTTGAGTGTTTCACTTTCTTTGGTTTCCCAGATTCTCTTTTAAATTTACCTGCTTCACTCACCATAGATAAGTGTGTCACTTTCTGATTTTACTGTTTTTTTAATAGTTATTTATTTTATTTTATTTATTCTTTTTTTTTTTTTTTTATTATTTTGACCAGAGAGAGACAGAGGGTGAGAATGAGAGAGAGAGGAAGTGAGAAAGCAAGCACCAGATTCAGGAACTCTGGTCAGCCATGTGGGAGTGTCCAGCGCATTAACCATCACGCCATCTGCTGGTCCCTGATTTTACTAATTTTTTTTTTAAATAAAATTACCATTATGTTTATTTTCCTTTAAAAATTAGAAAAGACACATAGCAGCTTCATTTTATATATTGAAATTAGTGTTTCATAATTTACCAAATAAGTTGGGTAGTATGTCCTCATTAAAAAATTTTTGGAGCCAGCAGATGGCATAGAGGTTATGTCACTGGACTCCCACATCGTTGACTGTGGTTTGAGTCCCGGGCCCTGTGACTTAAAACTCAAGCTGGGCATGCATGCATGCATGCCCAAAATCCCAAGAGGAAAATGGACGAGAAGGGATTGCGACGTGACCATCCCCTCTGGGGAATTATTTCTCAATTTTTGTCTCTCTGTTTCTCTCTGTGTCTTTTTTTTTTTTTTTCTTTCTTTCTTTCTTTTTTTTTTTTATTATCATCATAATCTTCTTTATATTACATTTACATTGAATTGCTTTTTCAAAAGGGAATGCCATGCATGTCAGTCAATACAGAGGCATCGATCTCTCTTCTCTGCTATTCAAAGTCTTTTCCATGCATTTCCCAATAATTATTATTATTATAATTTTTTAAAACAGTCAATCACTATTTCTCATTTTGCTTGTTAAAAGACTTCACCCATCATGAAATACTTCCCAGACCAGTCCAGTTGAGAATACTATACACGTCATCTTCAACAGATAATAAACCATATCTGTTTCTCACTAACATCCCCTCTATTGTTCACTTGCTATCTTTCTCTATCCTCTTCTCT
>NW_006159858.1:5555062-5576018 GCF_000334495.1 Tupaia belangeri chinensis
TATCATCTTCTTAAGTTGCAAGTTCTTCAACCTTGTTTTCGGCCTCTGGGCCATCCCGAGAGGCAGGGAGAGGCAGGGAGAGGCAGGAAGAGGCAGGGAGAGGCAGGGAGAGGCAGGGAGAGGCGCTTGGCTGCGCTGGGGGGCGTGAGCCCCCGGCCGCGTGCCCCCCCCCAGTGGGGGGGGCGCCGGCAAGGCCATTCCCAGCGCGCGGCTGCGCTGGGGGTCGTCTCTCTGTGTCTTTGATAAGTGCACATGCCTTATAGTAAAAATCTCTCAAAAAAAAAAAAAGATTTATGTAGTCTCTTTACAACATCAAATCTGAATTGTGTATAGATTATGAATAAAAGTATTTTCTATCTATTTTACATCTTTGGATATATCAACTTAATTATGGATTTACAATAATGAATATTTAGACCCTTACATAACTATTATAAAGTATAATTCATTCTATAAATATGATAGGGTAGAGTATGAAATAGAGTGATATTTAGGGGTTTTTATAGAGAGAGATTTTTACTATAAGGTGTGTGCACTTGCTGGAGAGAGAGAGAGAGACAGAAAGTGAGAAATCACCCCCCCAGGGGCGAGTGGCCACACCACACCCCTTCTCCATTCTCCTCTCACGATTTCGAGCACACACTCAAATGGGCTGGTGTGAATTTCAAGCCTCCAGGTCCAGGACTCAAACCATGGTTGACTACATAGGAGTCTAGCGACATAATCATTACGCCATCTGGTGGTCCCTATATTTATTTATTTATTTCTATTTTAAATCTATTTTTATGTAAAACACCAAAATCTTGATTATAAATGTATTTTTTAAATCATGTACCAACTTTATATATTATTCTGTCAATGTGAAATTTATAAATCAGTTGATAAAATACTAGGTTAATGGAAATAACATCTTAGAAAAATAAATCTGGATATGAAACTATAAAACAAGAATGCCCATTCCCAAACCATTGGTGTCTTTGTATGAGGCTTGTCTTTTATCAGTCCAATAAATGGACCCTAGGAAAGTGGCCATTAAAAAACAGTGACATGGCAAGCACATGGCAGGGTGGTTAAGGCATTGGATCCCAGATAGCTGATTCTGTGGTTGAGACCCAGACCAAGCCAGGCATGCGTGTGCATACCCAAAATCCTGAGAGGAGAAAGAATTGCAGAGTGGCCATGCCCCCTAGGGAGTGATTTCTCATTTTCCCTCTCTCTGTGTCTCTCTCCAGTGCACAACCCTATGGCAAAATCTTTTTTTTTTATTTAATTTAATTTTTTTTATTTTTTTAGTTTGACCAGAGAGAGACAGAGGGTAACAGTGAGAAAGAGAGGAAGTGAGAAAGTAAGCCACCAGATTCAGGACTTGAACCCTGGTTGGCCATGTGGGAGTGTCCAGCACCTTAACTACCACACCACCTGCTGGTCCCCAGCAAAAATCTTTTAAAAATAAATAAATTTTTAAAAAAGGGTGACAGATCACCATTAAAAATAGATTGAATTTGGGAAAGTAATTGCACCAAATTGCATGTTTGTTTTTCCCCAAGTATATGTGTAAGCCCTTTTAAAGGGTATTTATCCACCCATTCATTCAATATTTAGTTAATACTTGTTTTATGCTGAAAAGAGTGATAAGTGATGCAAATTTAATGGTGGACAAAAGGCAATCTTTACCTTCACAGAGCATACGCTATTCTTGATTTCTTTTTATTTTCCTTTTATATTTCATAAAAAAATTTTTACTAGTGTTTGCATGTGCTCACCAGAGAAAGTGAGTCAGGGAGAGAAAGCAAGACAGCAGCTCTTATGGGAACTGGTCACACCACAATCCCTTTTCCACTTCTCTTCTATTGAGATTTTGGCCACACACATACAACATGTATGTCCATGTTCTTCTCAAACTGTCTAGTCCAGGACTCAAACTGTGCAGTTAGCAGTGTGGAATCCAGCCACCCTATCTCCACTCCACTGACTAGCCTACTGTTCTTTTTTTTTTTTTTTTTGGAGAGATTTTTGCTATTAGGCATGTGTGCTCGCCAGAGAGACAAACTGAAAGCGAGAAATCACCCCCTAGAGCGAATGGCCACACTGCAATCCCTTCTCCTCTATTCCCCTCTTGGGATCTTGAGCACACATGCACATGCGCCTGGCGTGAGTTCAAGCCTCCAGGTCTGGGACTCCAACCATGGTCAGCTACATGAGAGTCCAGCGACATAGCCATTACACAAACTGCTGGTCCCCTGGCCCACTATTCTTGTTTTCTAAATTTCTTTATATTATTCTGTTGTTAGATACTATTTTTTTTTTCTGTCAAAATATTTTCAAATTACTTTTATCAAGGCATTTTCTTTTTATCATTGGCATTAATAGCCCAGCAAATGTAAGAGAAGAAAATCCTCAGATCTGTATGTTTTGTTAGCTAGATTAATTATAGCTTCAAAAGCTTATTTTAATGAAGTGATATATTTTCATTAATATATTCTGGTAATTTCTGCATTATGAGGGCATTTAATTTTTAAATTTACACATTAGCATTAGATCGTTCTCAACTGAAAAACATAATGTGGAAGCTTCTTTTATTATTAATCAAGAATCTTTAAAATGTTAATGATTAACAAAACTCTTCTGTATTCTACAAATTCATGCCATATATCAATTTTACTTCTTTTTTCTTAATATTATTCATTTTTCTGGGTTATTTTACACAGATGCGCTCAGGTCAGCTTTCTCGGAAATTGTGGGGCTCTAGTAAGCGGCTCAGCCAGATTTCAGCCGGAGAAACTGAATATAACACTCAAGATTCCAAGTGATTGTTACTTCTGTCTTCTGTCACAAATAAATGAAACTTGATTTATTGCATTGTCACTTTAACCACATCTCTCAACTCTCTGAAATATTTAAGATTTTTATTCCTGAGAATCATTTAGGGATTTCTACAATTTGGTGTAATATATTTAAAGACATATATTGAATTTGTATTTACTCTTAAAAGTTCTGGTTAATATTAATGAATCCAGTATTATTAACTAATTCTTGATCTGCACTAAGATGGATTTGAAAATACATTTGATTTGATTTACTGGGTCATTTATAGAGATCACTTGATCCATTTTTAAAAGCAACCATTGAAAATAAAGAAATTGGGTTAAATTGCTTATTCTAAATAATAGCAAAATTTAAGATATTTCTAATAAATGAGTATAAGTAATTGAACAGTTGAGAGACATGGCTTTAATCACTCTTTAATCATTTTCTTGTTTACTGACTACCATGTAAAAATTTATCAATTTATCAAACTCCTGATTGCAGGTAGTAATTTAAAGGCATCTCTTGCACACTTGGATTTTGAAAACTCAGTAAAAGTTCTAGGTTTGCATGTTAAGATTAAAATAAGATTATTAAAATCGGTACATTGGCTCATTCCACTACTACTTAACACATTACCAAAGAGAATTTACTGAGGTATATTGTTATCCTTCTGTAATAAAAGTTTAGTAGAAAAAGAGAAACTAGACATTTATTTTATAAATATATTTAATTAATAGTTTGATTAAGAAAAAATGCTGATTGTGATTTTGACAAGTTGACTTCTTTATTACCATTTGCAGCACAATTTACATCTACAAAGTTCAAAATTTCTTGGCTTTTTCTTTACAAAACACACATTATGTTTTCCTTAGATAATTGAAGTGAGTAATAATACTCAAATATATTACATTTTTACCTAGGAGATTGTGAGATTGATGAGTAAACTGAAAAGATATGCATAACTTGTTTAGATATAGTAATTTTTTTTAAATTCTATTTTGTGTTATGTACAACTTTTTCAGTTAATTTTATTATATGTAATCAAATGTTACATTATGGTTTGTTATTCAAGATATGAAAGTAAAATGTTGAGTGATTTCATTTAGCATTCTAAGAGGTGGTTAAACCTAGTTCTTTAAAGTTTTTGCTATTGAGGTGCATGCACATGCCAGAAATTTCGAGAGACAGAGAGGGGAGTAGGAATGTCAAATTACCTCCTGAGGGGGTGGCCATACCACAGTCTCTTCAAGTACAGTTTGTGCATCCCAGAAATTCGAAATCCAAGATGCTTCACAATCCAAAACTATTTGAGTGCCGACATGATGCCATCATTGGAAATGTCCAAAACTGACCTCATGTGATGGGTTGCAATCAGAATACTGCAATACAAAGATATTGTGTAAAATTACCTTCAGGCTATTTATATGTGAAACATAAATAAATTTTGTATTAGAAATATCTCTAGAAGGGGCCAGCAGGTGGCGTGGTGGTTAAGGGTTCCGAACTCATGGTGCCTTGGACATGGCTGACCACGGTTTGAGTCCCAGACCTGGCAGCTTGCTTTCTCACTCTCTCTCTCTCGTTCTCACTCTCATTCTCACTCTGTCCCTCTCTGGTCATATTTAAAAATAAGTAAGTAAGTAAATAAAGTTAAATAAAATAATTCTTTAAAAAGAAAAAATATGTATCTCCAGAATATTTTGTATGTGCAGATATCCCAAAATCTAACAAAAATCATTGAAATCCAGAATACTGTGGTCCCAAGTATTTTGGGTATGAAATACTCAGCCTATATCAGTGTTATTAATCTGAGATTCCGTGAGTGGGGGGAATCTATGAATCTCCTGAAACTGTGCAGAAACTTTGTGTATGTAGTGTATTTTCAGGAAAGAATTGTTGCATGGGTTTCTTAAAGGAGTCTGTGGCAATGCACCAAAGAGGAATGCTTTTTATAATAGCAGCTTCTTAAAATAATAATACTTTTTATTCCACAAATTATAGATTTCCTTACTTTAAAGTGTCTTCTCAGTTGAATCTTGCAGAAGTTTTTCCTTTGCTGTTTCTTTTTTCTGTTGCTCACAGTATTGAGCATCCTTTTCTTTTCTTTTTTTTTTTTGGAGAGATTTTCACTGTAGGGCGCGTGCGCTCGCCAGACAGACAGAGAGAGACATAGAGACAGAAAGCGAGAAATCACCCCCCAGGAGGGATGGTCACGCCACAATCCCTTCTCCTCCATTCTCCTCTCGGGATCTTGGGCACGCACGCACACGCGCCTGGCGTGAGTTTTAAGCCACCGGGTCCAGGACACGAACCGCGGTCAACTACGTGGGAGTCCAGCGACATAGCCATTACGCCAACTGCTGGTTCCCGAGCATCCTTTTCTTTAGAATCCTTTAAGTGAGTAACTGAAAAAGGATTCTGTTTACAGAAACTTTAGTTGATTTGATTTGTTATGAGTCCGGACCAATAAAAAGTGATAAAAGAATTTCATCTCAGTAAATTAAAATCCTCTGTTTTATTTAGGAAAACATAGCTATTCTGAGCACGTAACACTGAAATAAACTTGTACAGGAAATGCAAAATAAAACATGTAACTGTGAAGTTTTCCTTTGCTGAGGACTTCAGGAGTTTGTGTTTTTAAAAAAAGTTGTAAAAGATAGTTTTAGCTTTTGTGGGATTTAAAAAAATAAAGCACTTATTCTGAAAAAGAGTCAATAGAGATAATTATGATTTAAAGTGAGATTTATTACTTCTATTAATTATTTCACTCCTTTTTTTTCTTCCTTTTAGTTCAGTGCTCCACACATGAGGCTGCCATGACCACCTCATTTTTTTGTTTGTTTGTTTTTGTCAAGGGAGCATGGACTCTCTGGAGAGAGATGGAGAGAGACAGAGAGGGAAAATGAGAAATCCCACTCATACCGACTCCCCTCCCCCAGTGGAGATAGCCACATTGCAGTCCCTTCTCTTCCATGCTCATCTCACGATTATGCACATGCACCCAGTATGATTTTCAAGCTGCTGGATCCTAACTTGAACTGTGGTCAGTAGGGTAGAAGTCCAGCACCTAATCACCATGCCACTTGTTGGCCCAGCCATCTCATTTTTAATCTTATACTTTTTTAGATTTTATTTTTTTAATTTATTCTTTTTTTTTTTTTTTTGCTATAGGATGCATGTGCTCACCAGGGAGACAGAGACAGAAAGCAAGAAATCACCCCCCAGGGGGGATGGCCATGTCACAGTCCCTTCTCTTTTCTTCTCTTGGGATCTTAAGCACATGTGCAACATGTGCCAGGCATGTGTTTTAAGCCACCAGGTCCGGGACTCAAACCGTGGTCGAATACGTGGGATTCCAGTGACCTAACCATTATGCCATCTGCTGCTGGTCCCTTTTAGGAGATTTTTAAGTCAGTAGAACCAACATGACTGACTTTTAGTTTTTAAAATAATGGTTTTTGGAAATGTTTTCTAGATCAAAACTTTGTCAATTTTTCTTTTGATTTTTTATCCAGATATATTGATGTTTGGATACCTTCTTTATTTTTAAGGTCACTCAATATTGTATTTGGAAATTATCTTGGATGTCCCCATGAATTATAAAAATTTAGACAATCAGAGAAAAAATTCCTAAATTAATGTATTTGCTGTGCTGCTTTTTAGATGGAGGGGCTAAACAAGAAGTATTTATTTTATAGCTCAAGTAGGAAAAATCTTTATTAACCATATAATAGACATACTACCTACTAGTAGATATTCAAGATAGTGGAATTGTTCCTCATAGTGCTTTTCCTATGAAGTAAAAACCAAAAATGAGGAAGTTTGAGGAAGGCAGCTTCAGTCTAGCAGAGTTGCTTTCTCACGTTCTCTGTTTTTGGTGAGCACACGTACCCCATAGCACATTAAAATAATAATAAATAAAATTAAATCTTTTTAAGAAAGATATGCAAATAGTAGGGCTGTTAGTTGAGTAATATATTCCTCATTTAAATAGTATAGCCCACTTAATTAAAAACACTAGATAAAAATGACATGCAAGCTGTATCAATACTTTCAGGAATTGTGATATATTTAAATGTTACTCATAGAAATTATTTCTGTATTATAGTGGGAGAAATGTACAGTATCATTAGAATTGAATAACTTTTTACAATAGTGTCTTAAATTTTTTTTCTTCCACAAATCATAGCTTTTAAATAATACTGAAATTATGAATAATAACACTATCTAGTGGGCATTTAAGTTGAAGAATATATCTCAACCTGGCTGTTATAAAGTCTATTATCTCTGTAAGACATTTCAAGTGCATTTGTTGACACTGGTGATGAGCGAAATAAAAATACCTCAGCATCCTAGTGATGGGGAGAGATATGTACTAAGATAATGATTTTACTTTATGAAAGTAAGGTGAAGTATTAAAACATGATAACTGGGGACCAGCAGGTGGCGTGATGGTTAAGACACTTGATACTCCCACATGGCCAACCAGGGTTCAAGTCCTGAATCTGGTGGCTTGCTTTCTCACTTCCTCTCTCTCTCACTCTCACCCTCTGTCTCTCTCTGGTCAAACTAAAAAATAAAATGAATAAATAAAAATAAAATAATTATTTAATGAAAAAACTATGCACACTTTGACCATAAAGAAATGTTATAATTTTTTTATAACTCTTCTATAATCATTCATCAGTTCATAAAATTGAAGGAGAAAAGAAGAAAATGCATCAGGGCATCAAAATCAAAAAGTGCATGAAAATGAAAGTGGGCCAGTTGGCTTTAAAGTCTTTTTAAAAAGTCTATGAAGCTCATGTCGGCTCTGAAGAAGTTTTTATATAACACTTTCCTTTAGTCACCGTGCGTCTTTTTTTTCCCCTGTGCATCTTTTTGTAGGGGAAAAATGCCAAGTACTCATTTTATCCAGCAAGGAACATTAGTGCATTAGTGAAGTTTGCCTTTTTTTTTTTCTTAATCTTCTATTTGGGGCATATCAAAATTATTCTTCAAAGAACTGGTATTAAAAACCAGTTTTATGCTTCTGAAAGGATTAAGTGTGTCCTCATAATTAGAATTTAGATTTGAATGTTGAATCTGAGCCTACATCTTTTTTGTATTTTGCTTGAATAGGAATAAGCAAAGAAAATTAGATTAACTTAACCAGATTTTTATTTAAGGATAATAGAGATATAGCTTTTGCCTTAATGTAATTTTATAGTGTTATTACTGAAGAAATCACTAAAATTTTTTAAAGAAATCAGCTCCTTTTATGTATTTATATTTGTAAAGTGAGTAGCATTGTCCTTACCACCTTTCCAATGAAAATATGCAATCCTTAGATTATATTAAATATAAATATTATAATAGTAAATCATCCATAATATGCATCATCACATGAAGAAGTGTTTGTGTATGTGTGTGGTATGTGTGTAAAGGTTGATTTCTTCAAATATATTGTTAAATCTGTCTTTCATAAATCGCTTTATAAGAACTAATATATATTATTTTTACTTTCTGAATCTAATCTATTTTCATTTATCAACCAGACTCATGGCTCATCCTAAGTATTGTTCCTCTCATCAACGGAAACTATTCTTTCATGGCTCATCCTAATAAGTATTTTTCCTCTCATCAACGGAAACTATTCTTTCCTAATAGGTGAACAATCTTAAACAGTTTTGTTACTCTAAACAAATAGTCATTCCCAAGAGTCTTTGTCTACTTCATATTTTGTATATACTCAAGTTCTGATCTGTTTTCAAGTTTAACCCCATTCAGATCATTGTTCTGTAGAGTTTTCCTATTTATCAGAGTGGTGATGGAGGTGCTTTTTCTGATGACATTAAGCAACAATATAATGCTATCAGTCATCAGTTCAATATTATTTAAAATTGGGGCCACAGCCTTATTTCCTTCATTTTAACCTAGCATTTTCTTGGCTAGTCGTTCTTGAAATTGCAGATCAGACTTATGTGTGGAGTTTTATAAATATACAGATATCTAGGCACTACTTTGGATTTTCTGAATCTCTTTATTTGATACTCTGGGTATAAAAGAAAATTAGGTCTTGGGCTGCTGGTTCCATAGCCTAGCGGTTGAGGCAGTGTATTCACATGGCAGACCACAGGGTGCAAGTCCTAGGCCTGACAGCTTGAGAAATAAGCTGAGAATGTGTGCTGTGTGCCCAAAAATCCAAAAGAAGGGGAAAATGGAAGAGAAGGAATTACAGTATGATCTTTCCGCTTGGGAGTATTTTCTACTCTCCCTCTTTTCTCTTTCTGTCTGGTAAGCACTCACTCTCTCTAGCCAAAACAAGAAACGAAAACAAAATTATTGTGTGTTAACATTTTAACATATTTTCTTGTACAGAAATTACATCTATTTGTTTTTATAAACCACATCTAATATTCACAGGCTTATTGGAAAAATCTTTATCCTGCACAACATTTTATCTAAAATTTGTTTGGGGTGGCTTTATTTTTGATTTGCATGCCAAAGAAACCACCAGATTTCCTTTTCAATTGGCATTACTCTGATCATGAACCTTCCTCAGACCTTTCACGCTTGAAAATTCCAATACTTGCCTCCAAAAGAGTGTGTTTGCTAATATTTATTCCTAGTGAATATTTTGCACACTTGAACTAGGTAACATTTTAAAGAATTAATAAAAACCATCAGTAACAAATATTCCATTGAAAACATAGATCTTATTGTTGCCTTGAAGCTTATAACCAATAGAACTTACCTAATTAAAAAGTATTGGATAAATTAAATACTTACGACTTTTGTAGAAACGGCCTCCGTATGGAAGTAACTCTAAGTTTTCATAGGTGTTACAGGGAAGAAATGTTAACATTTGAGATGTGTAGGCCTCCGTTGGAAACAATGTTTTCTATGTTTAAAAAATATAAGCCATCACAGAATATAGGAGTTACATGATTTTCTTGAGTATGAGAATCTTGTGTAAAAGTGGCTATGTTGTCAGACACTATTCTGATAGATTTATTAATTCATCAGGCACTTCTCAGGTTATTATTTTACTGACATATATCACATGGGTGATTTCTAAACATGTAGGATTTGGACATGATGTTGGGAGCTAATGGCTTTTGTCATAAGTAACAGTTTTTACTTCTGCTTTTATGCCTCTAATCTTAAAAACTAAAAATTCAAAAGGAAAGGAACAAGTAGAAAGTCATGAATTCAACATGTTTTGATGGTACAATTTTCATGTTACCTTGGAAATGTATTTTGCTAATATAATCTTAATGATAGCAGTAGTTTTGTCATTTAAAGGATTACCCATTTATTTTTCAAAGTTGACTGATTTTAGAGTGTGTGTGTGTGTGTGTGGGTGTGTGTGCGTGTGTATATATGTGGACGGGGTGTGGGTGTCTGTGTGTATTTCCACTTGAATGATGGCTGTCTCATTATTGAAATTTGTAACTTTTTGAGTGTTTTAAGTAATCAGTTGCTTATAATGTAGCATTGTAATGTGTAACTAAGATTAGGATTTGGCTGGGGTTGAAAAAATTATATTTTATTGGTTGAAATATAAGCTGCTTTTTAAAAGAAATTTTATCCCAATTGGACCTCTTTAAATTTTATTTTTGGTAATGATGTATTTCTATTTAAGATATATTCATATGAGAAGTTCTCTTATGGTCTGTGTACTAGTCAACATTAATATGCTATTTTTGGTATTCTTTCTTTTGGTAATATTCACCCACACTATCTAAGCAGTGTGTTTTATGATTTAGTGGGTTCAACCTACAAATTCCTAAGTGCTGCTCTTGTATTTTGAAGGAAAAAATACCTATCTGTAATAGACATAATTATGTTGCTCTTCAGTATGCTAAATTATATTAATCATTAAACACTTTAAGAAGTGGTTTTGGTAGGGAGATATGAGTAGTCAGACTTAATTGGAAAAATAAATTCAACTTATTAGTTTCTTGTTTAAGGATTAAGGAGAATAACATTTCTTCCTTTGTAATTTTAGTTGCTTTTCTTAGATGATTTTTTAGTGATTTAATTAGCTTTTAGGCTCCTGTCTAAATTATGGCATATTACAGAAAATCTGTTCTGAAATCTTTTATATTTTAGACTCTTTTTTAGAACTACTGTCAAAGACTGATTCAAAAACACTATCACTAAACATTTTTCGTGGCTACTGCTTACTTTATACTTTAAATAAGAAAACCTGTTAGAATACGATATGGCTGGTTTGTTCTATTCAGAAACTCTTAAAAAGCGTGGCTTTTCTTCCACCAACTATTTGCTTTTATAGACTTGGAGCAAAAAATTTAGCAAAAAGTAATCAGGTGTCTGGACAGACAACCATTTCCTATCAGATTCATGCTGGAGAAGTGACTCTATTAAGGCAGAAACGTAACAAACGTGGTTTCTATCTTTTGTCAGATTTTCTGGGACTCACATTAAATAGGTGCACTTTAGTGTTATAGAGAGTAACAGTGACTTAAATGCATGTGTATGCACAGAAGTCAATTCAGATGGGACAGCTGGGACTTGTTTAAAAAGTACTCGGAAATTGTGCTGCTGCTTAAGTATTTAAGGAATTTAAAAAGTTGTGTATTTATCTTAAAATGTTCCTTCTCATTTGTTCTACCGGAATTAACCATAATAAAAGAGACTAGTAATCCTTATTTATATGTAATTGTTGACTGTGCACACTGTGACTCATTGGATGTTATAATGCCAAAAAAAGAAAAAGGTTTTGAAATTGAGCAAGCTTTAGACTAAATAAAGATGTGTAAATAATTTTGACTAGTATTCTCATTATAATGAAGTTATGTTAGTTTGGTGCAATATATTCTTTCCTTATTCTTTTAAAATTAAATATACAATGTATGTTATGTTTTGTTACATTAAGTGCTGTTTTAAAAAAATTCAGTGTGTGTATATGAGCTTCTGTTTAATTTGTTTCTGTATAGCATGATTGAAAATAATAATCGAAAATTTTGCACTTTTTTTAGGCCCTTGAAAATTTGTATCCTAACAGTTTTTAAAAATATACATTTACTTTGTACATAATAAATTAGCTTTGTATATGAACATGGGTTTGAATCAAATAAAAAATATTACTTTCTTCAGTGGGTTGTAATTCTCAATTCATAGAGTCTGATTAGGACTTAGTTTTGGGTAAGTTATTTTGGAGACAAAGGTATAGTATATGTTAAGCAGAAAGCAGAAAACTGATCAACTTCTTTCTCATATGAGTAAAATTTTCTGTTGTGCTATATGTACAAGATAAATATGTTAACCAGTTTTTGTCATATATATCAAAAGAAATTTAGACTTTCATTTTAAAGCCACTTCAAAAACATTGTTACATTTGTCTTTCCTTAGCAAATGATCACATGTCATGAATCTCCATTTGTAGTTAACTAAATACTACATTATTCTGGGTTTTATTTCCTTTCATAACTCAACCTTTTTTCTTTCATTTTTTGGTAAGAATTATTTATTTAATTTTATATCTATATCTATATATCTATATCTATATCTATATATAGCCAAAGGCTCTCAAAAAAAAAAGTAAGAAAAGAATTTAGACAGGATCTCACTATGTTACCAGGCAGCTTCAAGCTCCTGATCCTCCCTCTTCAGCCTCCCAAGTTACTGTGATTACAGACACACACCATCACACCCAGCTTTACTAATTTTTTTAAGTTGATTTATTTTTTTCATGAGAGAGAGCCACCTTCCACAGGATCTTAGCACACAGCAACTCCCAACCCCAGCTTTTTTTGGTTGTTTTTTCCAATGTTTTTGCTATAGGGCACTTGTGCTCTCCAGGCAGAGAGGGAAATGAGAAGTCACTGGCCGGGGGTGGGGGGTTGGCCATGCTGCAATAGCTTTTCTACTCCACTCTGCTCTCGGGATTTGGGGCCTGCATTCACATGCATCCAGCGTGATTCTCATGGTTGGCTATGTGGGAATCCAGCCACCTTAACCACCATGCCATCTGCTGGTCCCCTACCCCAGCTTTTCTAGCCAGGCAGGATCATACCTGAGTGTGCACTCGAATGCTGAAGTTGACCTGGGATCCAAACCCCTGGTCTTCCACATGGCTTCCAGCTTTTTAGAGTGGCACCCTGCTGCCTGCATCACTTTAGCTGGGCCTTTACTATTTTTTACCTTATTAACTACTGAAATTACTAAAATGATTTCAGCAATCTGTTCAATTTTTTATAAAACTTTTTACCTGAAAAGTAAAATGGTAAATACAGTTATATTTTCTAAAATTTGTATTCATGCAGACTGGAAAAGCTAAGGCAAGATGACAGAAAAAATGTTACTATTGTTTATGCTCTGGTAATATGAAATTTTTGGAGAGTCTGGTAACATAGCATAGTAGTAAGCCTTGTGCATTGGGAGCCAGAGCCAATGTTGTTATACACAAAACTGTTTTCCAACATTGTCATCATCAGCTTGATAATGACACCAAGTCTTAAGGACAAGAAGGCAGACGCAAGCTGCTTGAGCAAGGAGCCCCGATGTCCACAGCATCCATCACTTTCACCAGTACATCTTCGTCAGCTTACGGTTGTGCAGATGAGCCCATATAGTCAGCTAGAGCAGGAGAAAGGGGTCCAAGCTTGAGGGGTGGTGCAGTAAAGCCAAAAACGCATGAACTGAAGCCTGTATCATAGGTGGCCTTGAAAGACTGTGGCAAGGAAAAAGGATCTCAGTGGGCAAATCTTCAGTGGGGCAATGTCATTTACTTCATGTGGAAAGGGAAGAGGCCCAAGGTTAGAATCTGTACCGCATCATAGGCAGTGATCTAACTGTTCACACTACTGAATGTCCAAACTTACCAGCAACAAAAATCAATGCTTAGCCTCTAAAATAGCATCATTCCTCAAGACCAATGGGCCCTTGCTGACAAATTGGCTACTGTTGACCCTTTTCACCCTGGAAGGAAAAGAGGTTCATTCACAGAGGAAGAGACATGTATGGAGGGTTTGCCTTTTTTATCTACAAGACCTCAGTCAGCACCATTATCTGAGAGCTGTAGAGTATTGATTTACTGCCATGAGCTCCCATATACTATCACCTCAGACCAAAGGGCCCACTTTACTACTAAGAAGTGCCAGGAGTGGAATTTATTCCATGGCAGTGGAATTCAGTGGTCATTTCACAAACATCATTCATAAGCAACCATTCTGATAGAGCTTTGGGATGGCATGCTGAAGACAGTATGAACACAATACTCCACAAGGATGAGGTGCTATCCTTTTTTAGGGGGGAGGGGCAGAGGTTATAAAGCGCCTTTTATAGGGTGAGGGCGCTCACCAGAAAGAGACAGAGAGGCAGCGAGAAATCACCCACCCAGGGGGGATGGCCACACCACAATCCCTTCTCCTCCATTCTCCTCTCGGGATCTTGGGCATGCATGCACATGCGCCCGGTGTTTAAGCTACCAGGTCCAGGACTCAAACCACAATTGACTACATGGGAGTCCAGTGACATAGCCATTACACCAACTGCTGGTCCTGAGGTGCTACCTTAAGAATTATTATTCTCATTGAATCAAAAACTTTATATGGTGCTTTGGTGCCCATTAGAATAATACATAGATCTGAGACTCAGGATGGAAACAGAAGTAGACTCTGACTTCTCTCAATGACCCAGTGAGAAACTTTGTGCTTCCCATTCTCCCCACACTCCACAACACACCTCTGATTCTGAGCTCTTTTGAATTAGATGTTCTAGTTCCCAAATGGGGCATAGTTACACTAGAGGACACAGCAAGAGTTCCATTGAAATTTTTTTTTAATTTTGATCAAGTAATTATATATTTGTGGGGACATGGAATTATTATTTTTAGGTTTTCGCTATACATGCACTTGCTGGAGAGACAGAAGCAAAGTGGGAAATTACTCCCCCAGGGGGATGGCCACGCTACAATCCCTTCTCTAATCTCTTCTCTAGGGATTTTGGGCAGACATATACCTAGCATGATTTCTAAACCACCGGGTCCAGGACTCAAACCATGGTTCACCATGTGGATGCCCAGCACTTTAACCACCATGCCATCTGCTAGCCCCTGGGGACACTGAATTTTAAGATATGGCTATTGCCTGGGCACTTTGGTATCCTCTGTCCAGGAACTAGTAGTCAGAGTCACTACCTCCTTAGGAGTAATTGAACCAGTTATTTAAAAAGAGATGTAGCTGCTGTAATACAATAGAGACAGGGAGAGAATTGTGTGGACCTCAGTAGATGTTCTTGGTAGGACTTTGTCCAATTGGGACAACAAATGGACAGATTAAAAAGCTCAGGGCTGGTCCATGGCCTGGTAGTGAAGGGAGCTGGATCCCACCCACATAGCTGTCCACATGGTTGAGTCCTGGACCTTACAGCTTGAAAAATATGCCAGGGCTGTGTGTGCACAAATCCTGACCTGGAGGAATGGAAGAGAAGGGATTGTGGCATGACCATGTCCTACTGCGGAGTTTCTGTGTCTTTCTGTCTCTCTCTGATGAGTGCACATGCCCTCTGGCAAAATAAAAAAAGGCAGGGAGAGAGGGAGAAAAAAAAAAAAAAGGAAGGCCGGCTCTAGATTGAGCCAGCTCCACAGCCGTGTTTCATTATAATATTTATAGATGCCGAAAATAGTAGGCATTTTCAAATGAGCTATGATTTCATACTTATGTAATAGTCATCATAGACGCTCTAAAATGTGATCTGGAATGATTTCTCTTGACGAATTGCTACCTGTTCTTGACATTTTATATTATTAAAGCTGTAAAATAAATACTCTAAGGATGTTTTCATTCAATGGAGCGCTAGTAAGTAGCGTGTCTTGCCTCACATTATTCATGTCAAACCTTCCGAGTCATGTGAAATAGAAGAAACAACCCAGAGTGTTTCAATGTTCAGGGCAACTAACACTACTGAAGACGACAGCAGTTACTCTGTTTTGCCCAGAGCTGTGCTAAGTGTTTTTCATAAAATGTCTAATTTAATCCTACGGGCAATTCTGTGCGGTACTATTTTCACCGCTTAATAGGAGATGGAAGCTTCGAAAATTCAAGTAATTTACTGAAAGCCAGAGCTAAAAAGTGCCAGGAAATCTTATTCACCATTGAACCTTTGCTCATAATAAAGTGTCAAAGAATGACTTCAAACATGACTTGTTTTATGAAACAAGAAGCATCCAACAGTGCTTAACTCTCATTCAGTTTTGCTTAGGTCGGGGGGGGGGGGGTCTCCCTACATAGCTTAGGTCGGGGGGGGGGGGTCTCCCTCAAATTCAAGTGTGTAACAGTATTCCCGGGAGGCCTTGGCTAAAACTCTGCTGCATCCCTCTCCCCAGCAGTGTCCCACTCAGCGGGTCTCCGCTGGGATCCAGAACCATTTTGACAAGTTCCTTGGCTCCCTTCTCACGGATGGTTGGGGTACCACGGTTGAAAACCACTGATTTAGAGGTTTTTTCATCTAAAATCCACCAGGAAAAGCGCTGGTCGGGCAGAGCAACAGGAACTCCTAAGGATTCCTAGAAGCCTGGGCTCTGCTTTGCCAGCAGCTGCGTCCCCAAGTCGCGGTGTGTTGGAAAAAGTCTTGGGCACAACAACCCCGCCTCGGGGCTGGGCGGTCTTGGCCCGGCGGTCGGCGCTCAGGACTCCGACCCCGGCTCCTCGGCGATCCATTGCTCTTGCCGCCCGCCCGGGCCGCAGGCCTTGGTCACGCCCCCGGCGGCCCATTCGCCCGCAGGTCCCCGCGCCTCCGCCCACACGCTAATTCCTCAGGCCCGGCCAGGCTGGGACGCCGCTGCTCGAACGGCCGATCCGAGACGTGACTCGGGCGGGCGGAAGAGCCATGTTGGACTTCGCGATCTTCGCCGTTACCTTCTTGCTGGCGTTGGTGGGAGCGGTGCTCTACCTATACCCGGTAACCGCCGCCTGGGCCCTGAGGGTCTCCGGCCGCCGCCCCACCTCCTCGTCCGCCGCCACGTCTCCCTTTCCGCCGCGGGCCACGAGAGGCGGGCCTGAGGGTAGCGCTCTGGCTCCAGCGCGGGAACCGCGCCCGCAGTCATGTGACTCCCGGACGCCCACCTGGCGCCACGTGACGCCCCGCGCGGTGTGAGAGGCGCGGCGACCCCGCAGGCGCGAAGCCGTGGAGGACCGGCTCTCCGCGCCCAGCATCCCGAATCTCCCTCCTGTGGCGGCTCTGAGGTCTTAGGGTGACTTTTTGGCAGTAACTTTTCCAAACCCAGATTCCGTTCTCTAGTGAGCTGGAGAGGAAGCCTCAGAGGTGCCACTCCTCCTTTCCTGAGGCTTCTCCCGGCTCCTGTGCCATCTGCAGTTTCGTCTGTCTAGCCGCCTGTCCCGACCAGACACTACCGCGCTGGTCCGGGTCTTGCTGGTCGCAGTGCCCCAGAGGCAGATGGGCTGGTGGAGAGAGCACGGCCAGCGTTTAGTGTTAGAGGGTGAGCTTGACACCACCACTGCGTTTGACCTCCCCATCGCTGTGCTTCCACTAGCCTTGGCTAGCCTTGGTCATCCTCCGAGGAAGGTTCTGGAAACGAAAGAGTTAAGGGATGAGGCGTCATCTTGACATGCTCTACGCAGCCAGTGGGGGGGTTGTAGTAAAAATGGAAATGTAACTCAACAGCTCCAAGTACATCACGAGTCATGATGATACAGCTTCTTAAATGTTCTTTCAGAGCTTGGGAATGGATGAAACTAAAATAGCACAACTATTATACATAAACTGGAACTTCCAGAAATTTTATTTTCTGAAAACTAGACGTTTTTAGTGGCTTCTGGTCTTGAATTTTTGATAACCTGTAATTGGGGCTAATTTGGGGGCCAGCCAGTTGGTGTGGTGGTTAAGCCAACTGGATCCGTCATGGCCAGCTGCATGGTTGGAGTCCTGGACCCTGCCGCTTGAAGAAAGCACCCGTTACCAAAATCCCAAGAGAAGAGATTGTGATGTGGCCAAGCACTTTACGGGATGATGTGTCACTGTCTCTTTCAGAGAGGGCACGTGCCCTATGGGAGAAAACAAATTAAGGTTATTTTTTGATCAGCTAATAGAAGAAATGCTGTTTGTGGGGGACCAACAGTTTGCGTAATGGCTATGTCGCTGGACTCCCAAGTAGTCCACCACTATTCCAGTCCTGGACCTGGTGGCTTAAACTCATGCCGGGCGCATGTGTATTGGTGCCCAAGATCCTGAGAAGAGAATGGAGGAGAAGGGATTACACTGTAGCCATTGATTTGTTGCTTTCTGTCTCTGTCTCTCACTGTCTTTCTGGTGAGTGCTGGCACCCTATAGCAGAAGCCTCTCAAAAAATAAGAAAAAGAAGCAATACTGTTTATTTCAGTTATGTGCCAGACATAGTTCCATGTGCTGGGAATATAGCAGTGAACAAACCAGGTAGAAAATTATTATTTTTTTTTCCCGCTATAGGGCGCGTGCGCTTGCCAGACAGAGACAGAGACAGAAAGCAAGAAGTCACCCCCCCCAGGGGGGATAGTCACTCCGCAATCCCTTCTCCTCCATTCTCCTCTTGGGATCTTGGACACGTACGCACACACGCCCGGCGTGAGTTTTAAGCCACCGGGTCCGGGACTCGAACTGTGGTTGACTACGTGGGAGTCCAGTGACATAGCCATTACGCTAACTGCTGGTTCCCAAAATTATTCTTGACTCTTGGAAATAATAGTCTGGTAAGGAGAAAGAAAAACAAATTACATTTATCGTTTGGTAGTTTTGGGGGAAAACAAAGTTTGGAGTAGATAGGGTTGTTTTGTTAAAGTAGGGTGATGAAGAGAGATTTTTGGGCAGAGACTTAAGGTGGTGAAAATGCAAGCCATTGGGATATCTAAGAGCTTTTGTGCCCTAAGGAACAGCATGTGCAAACTCTGAAGGGAAAATGTTTCATGCCTAATGTGTTTGGGGAGAGCAAAGACCCTCTCTGTAGCTGGAGTGAAGTAAGTCAGAAAGAGACTAGCAGGACATAAAATTAGAAAGATAGAGGTAGAGGACAGATTTTAAATGACTGATAGGCCATTTTATGGACTTTTACTCTGAGGTGAAAAGCCACTGGAGAGTTTCAACAAATGGATGACCTTATAAATTTAACAAAATTGAAGTTTAATTCTATTAGATAAATTTTTAAAAGATTATTCTGGCTGCTGTTAAGAATTGACTTACAGTCCTGGGCCAAGATGGAAGTGGACAGAGTAGTTAGAAGGATATTATTATTGGGACCAGCAGTTAGCGTAATGGATACGTCTCTGGACTCCCACGTAGTCGGCCACGGTTCGCGTCCCGGACCCGGTGGCTTAAAACTCACGCCGGGCGCATGTGCGTGCGTGCCCAAGATCCCGAGAGGAGAATGGAGGAGAAGGGATTGCGGCATGACCATCCCCCCTGGGGGGTGATTTCTCGCTTTCTGTCTCTATATCTCTGTCTGTCTGGCGAGCGCACGCGCCCTATGTTGAAAACCTCTTCAAAAAAAAAAAAATTCTAGATTGGAAATACTTTTCCCATAGAATTATAGAAGTTACCACCCCCATTCCTGTTATTTCTGCATCTGGAATCTCATGATCTTCTTCCAGAAGGAGTGATAATCACATGAGTAAAGAAGGAAACCTAGGAGGTTGAAGGGATTTGTGCACAGACTGACCATGTCTTAGCTTGCTTTTCTGCTTATTCCTATAGTGTACATTTGATTGCTTTTTAAAGGAATCTTACTCTGCAGACTACTAAAGGAGGGCTCTCAACTCTTTCAATTTATCACTCCTCTAACAGTTTAACACTTTTAAAAAATTGGTTGAATTATTCACCCACTGCCGTCTCCTCTCCTATCCTCTTCTCTTTTTTTCAAAGTAGAAAACACATTTTCTTTATTCAGATCATACTTTCAGTATATTTTGAAATTATACCCAATACCAAAGCTACATTTTAATTTCTTCACATTCCACTTCAAATTCTTTATTATTTATTAAAAATAACATTTTTAATAGAATAGCTTTGTATTTATTTATTTATTTAGGAGAGTTTTGTTTGTTTGTTTGTTTGTTTTTGCTGTAGGGCACGTATGCTTGCCAGAAAGACACAGAGAGACAGAGAGACAGAAAGCGAGAAATCACCCCCCCAGGGAGGATGGCCACGCCGCAATCCCTCCTCCTCCATTCTCCTCTTGGGATCTTGGGCACGCACGCACATGTGCCCAGCATGAGTTTAAGCCACTGGGTCCAGGACTCAAACCGCGATCGACTACATGGCAGTCCAGCAACATAGCCATTATTCTAACTGCTGGTCCCCCCAAATTAACTTTTAATAAAACTTACTACTTAGCCTAATATTATTCTAAAATTTTTCATTTGTTTCTTCCTTAAATTAAAATAGCTCCCAAAGGGGGACCAGCCGTTAGTGTAATGGCTATGTCGCTGGACTCCCACGTAGTCAACTGCGGTTTGCGTCCTGGACCCGGTGGCTTAAAATTCACGCTGGGCACGTGTGCGTGCGAGCCCAAGATCCCAAGAGGAGAATGGAGGAGAAGGGATTGCGGCGTGACCATCCTCCCTGGGGGGGTGATTTCTCGCTTTCTGTCTCTCTGTCTCTCTCTGTCTGACTGGCGAGCTCACGCGCCCTATAGCAAAAACCTCTCCAAAAAAAGAAAAAAAAATAGCTCCCAAAGCCTTATGATTAAGAGAGCTGCTTTGTTCTACATGACTGACTGGTTTAAAACATCCTCCCCTGGGCACATGTATTGTATTTTGATAAAGAAATAATTCTGTAGATTCAACTGAATTGGAAAGCCTTTTTTTTTTTTTTTTTTTTTAATTTGTGTTGTGTTGTGTGTACTCACCAGAGAGAGACAGAAAGAGGGAAAGTAAGAAAGAATCCTTCCCCAGCACCAGCAGATAGCGTAATGGCTATGTCGCTGGACTCCCACATAGTCGACCATGGTTTGAGTCCCGGACCCAGTGGCTTAAAATTCACACCGGGCACATGTGCATGTGTGCCCAAGATCCCGAGAGACTGGAGGAGAAGGGATTGTAGCAGCGTGGCCATCTCCTCTGGGGGATGATTTCTCACCTTCTGTCTCTCTTTCTGATGAGTGCACGTGCCCTATAGCAAAACCTCTCAAAAAAAAAAAAAAAAAAAAAAA
>NW_006159858.1:5576049-5594403 GCF_000334495.1 Tupaia belangeri chinensis
AGGAGCCTTCCAGGGGATGGCCACACTACAATCCCTTCTCCTACATTTTTCTCTTGAGATTTTTGGTGTGCATGCACATGCTCCCAGCTTGTCTTTTAAGCCACTGGGTCTAGGATTCTAACCAAGAAGTTGGCTGTGTGGGATCCAGTTGCCTTCACCACACCACCTCCAGAAAGCCATTATTTAAAGTCCTATACATATCTTCATAAAATATATCTGATTTATGAGATTAGAATATAATTTACTATACTGAACTATATTTTAATTTTTCCTTAGGCTTCCAGACAAGCTGCAGGAATTCCAGGGATTACTCCAACTGAAGAAAAGTAATTGCCTTATTTTCCCCCCATTAAATAGAACTACCTATTTTTAGTATCAAAATTAAGCCACAGTTTTTAGCTTACTCATCTTAGTTAATTCCTTTGTTAATTTTAAATTTACCTCTGGGCATATGACCTAAACTTTGTTAAGAATAGAAAAGAGGGCCATGTAACTCAGAACCTCTCATTGTTTTCACTTCCCTTTGCCAGAGAAATCTGGAAATAAAAAAACAAGATTAAGATAGAGGGAGAGAAGAAAGAAATTGCCAGAATTGATGTGATGATTTTCATCAGCCTATGATAATATCCATTGTTATCCCTGAATGAAAAAGGTAGATCATTTTCCAGTGTTTAAGGTAGACATTCCCTCTGTAGTTTTCTTATTTGGTTTAAAGTGCTATGAATTTTCAAACTATCAGACAAATTCATATATAAACATAACTATGAAAACATAGCAAAAAGGCAAATTTAATTGAGTTTTGGATTTTACAGTAATTTGAATTTCATGAACCTTTGCTCTTACCTGTTGATAATTCAAATACAACTATTGTTTTTCTGATTTTTCTAAGTTAAAGTGATAATTTTGTCTAATGTTGCTCTTTTCTCAGAGATGGTAATCTTCCAGATATTGTGAATAGTGGAAGTTTGCATGAGTTCCTGGCTAATTTGCATGAGAGATATGGGCCTGTGGCCTCTTTCTGGTTTGGCAGGCGCCTGGTGGTTAGTTTGGGCACTGTTGATGTCCTGAAACAGCATATCAATCCCAATAAGACATGTAAGTTTAATTTTCTTTTTAATTAACTCTGAGTCTTACCTTTTTTTTTTTTTTTCCCCAAGTTTTTGCCATAGGGCTCATGTGATTCCTGGGGAGAGAGACACAGAAACTGGGAGGGAAAGTATGAAATCACTCCCCAGAGAGGATGGCCATGCTCCAGTCCCTTCTCCTCTGTTCTCCTCCTGGCATTTTGGGCATGCACGCATACACGCCTGGCATGATTTTGAAGCTGCTGGGTCTGGGATTCAGACACCAGTCAGCGACATGGGAGTCCAGTCCCTTCCACTGTGTCACTTACCGTCCCCTGATCCTTACCTTTTAAGAATAAATGTTTATAAATAAAGAACTATTAACTGTGTTCTTGGTTAGGTATAACCAACATTTATTAAATGCTCTATAATATGTCCTTAGGTGTTGTACTGAATGAAGTCTTTATTGTTAAGACACAATACCATAAAACAATTTTTAAAAATTTGTGTATGGTAAAATTCCAATGTATATTTCAATCAGATTATTTGGGCATGAAAAAAACAATTCCAGAGTAAATCTGGAAAAATATATTGCCAACTAAGAAAAAAAAAATTTTAAGAGTATTAATGAAGGAAATACATGTGTCATCAGATAGTACAGTATATTATAAAGGTAGATTAAGGTATCTTGTACAGTGATAGTACTACACAGATTGATGGAGTATGTGGTTCAGAAGACAAACCAAGTATATATGATAAAGACAGCATTTTATGACAGAGGGAAAAGATGAATGGTTTAGGGAAAACTGGTTATCTATTTTGGAAAAAAAAAAAAAGAAAACTCAATCCCTACCTTATTCTTTATATTAAAATAAATTCTTAATGATTAAATTAAGAAATTATAGACATAATAGAAAAAAGTTAAATTTTTTGGTGGGGGCTGGGGGAGAGAATATAGATAAATCTTTTCTTCCAATGACTTGAGATCTAGGAACCATAAAGCACAAATGAGTAAATTGGTCTACAAAAAATGAAAAGTTTCAGTACAGTTAAAAAAAAATGATAAAGGATGAAAGAGAGCTGGGAAAATGTTGGCAACATATTACTACTCATAACAGATAATAGTTGATTACCTTATTTCTGTTAACTATAAAAGTTTAAAAAAGAAATGGAGGTCACTAGCTGTTTGTGTAGTGGTTAAGGTAGCTGGATGCCATGTGACTGACTGCATGGTTTGAGTCCTGGATTCAGTGGCTTGAAAAAATGGTGGGTACATATGTGTGCATGTCTAAAACTCCAAGAAGAGACTGGAGGAGAAGGGATTGTAGCATGGCCATCTTTTAGGGCGTGATTTCTCATTCTCTCTCTCTCTCTCAGATGAGCACACACTTCCTATTGTAAAACTTAAAAAAAAAGAAAAAGAAGAAAGATAAATGGGAAAACTATTTACCATAGATAATCGGTGGATACGTAGACATAGAGGGAATAAATAAAAACTAGTAAGACAATATAGTAAAATGTGTACATGTATGTATGTATATGTGTATACAAAAGCAATATAATCATTAAAAGAGGCAAGAATTAAGAAAAAAGAAAATTGTAAATTCAACTAAATTTTTTAAGAGAGATTTTTGCTATGGTGCACGTGTGCTTACCAGAAAGACAGACAGACAGAAAGTAAGAAATCACCCCACAGAGGGAATAGACACGCTGCAGTCCCTTCTCCTCCATTCTCCTCTCAAGATCTTGGGCATGCATGTACACACACCCGGTGTGAGTTTTAAGACAACAGGTGCAGGATTCAAACCATAGTCAACTGCATGGGAGTCCAACATAACCATTATGCCATCTGCTGGTCCCCAATAATTTTAACTGTAATAGTTGACAACCCTACACAAATTTATCCAGCTTGCTTTAAAACCAGTGAAATAGACTTTTTTTAAAAAAAGATTTTTTTTTTTAACTTTATATATTTCTTTATTTTAATTTGACCATAGAGGGACAGAGTGAGAGAGAGGGAAAGGGAGAAACAAGCTGCCAGGTCCACGACTTGAACTGTGGTCAGCCATGTGGGAGTCCAGTGCCTTAACCACCATGCCACCTGTTGCCCTCTGAAATAGACCTTTTTAAAATCCAAAGATACTGTATTCATATAAGTAAAATATCTATGCAAATCTTAATGACTTAACAGTGGAATTCTCAGTCAGGAAATCATATTCTTACAATTTAATTAACTATGTTATTTTTTTTTAAAGCACCCCAGGGGGAATGACCATTCCGCAATCATTTCTCTATTTTTTCCTCCTTTGTAATTTTGGGTGTGTGCACAGACCCAGCATGTCTTTCAAGCTGCCAGGTCTAGGACTTGAACCACACAATCAGCTATGTGGGATCCAGCCACCTCAGCCATCACACCCCTAACTGGCCCTAATTTGACTTTTGAACTGTTCATATTCAAAAAAGACAATTTGTGCCAGTCAGTGGCATGGTTGTTAAGGCGACTGGATCTTCCATGGCCAACTTGAGCTTTGAGTCCTGTATTCTAGGGCTTAAAAAACACACCAGGCCGGCAACCAGCAGTTAGCGTAATGGCTATGTCGCTGGACTCCCACGTAGTCGACCGCGGTTCGTGTCCCAGACCCGGTGGCTTAAAACTCATGCTGGGCACGAGTGCGTGCCCAAGATCCCGAGAGGAGAATGGAGGAGAAGGGATTGCGGCGTGACCATCCCCCCTGGGAGGTGATTTCTCGCTTTCTGTCTCTATTTCTCTCTCTGTCTGTCTGGCGAGCGCACGCGCCCTACAGTGAAAATCTCTCCAAAAAAAAAAAAACAAAAACAAACAAAAAAAAACACCAGGCCCATGTGCCTATGTGCCCAAAATCTGGAGAGAAAAATGGAGAAGGGATTGTAGTGTGTCTATCCCCTGCCCCCACACTCACATCTTTCTGGCATACACACATACCCTATAGCAAATTCAAAAACAAAAACAAAAACCCCTAGAAACATAAGAAAAGACAGTTAAAGAGTTTTAAAAATAATTGCTGTGCTTTCATCTATAATCCTTACCTCCCTGATTTCTTTGTTGTCTTCCTAGAGATTTTTAAAATTATTTTAATATAGAAATATTTGATTTGTTTGTTTCAGCGGACCCTTTTGAAACCATGCTAAAGTCATTATTAAGGTATCAGTCTTGTGGTGGGAGTGTGAATGAGAACCACATGAGGAAAAAATTATATGAAAATGGTGTGACCAGTACTCTGCAGAACAATTTTGGTCTCCTGCGGTGGTGACTAATTTGGTCTGGTGGTCTACAGTATAGATAATAGTGTATTTTTTGACTGTTGCTGTTCCCTATCTTTGCTACTCCTCCCTGCCTCCCTCCCTTCCTTTTGTTCTGAATTGATTTATTTTTTTTTTATTTATGAGAGAGGCACACATAGGTATCTTCAACAGGATCTTACCATACCCTAGGGCTTGTACCACTGCAGCTGGGTCACTACTCTTTTCTTTTTTGAGAGGTTTTTGCTATAGGGCATGTGCACTCACCAGAAAGAGAGAGGGACAGAGAGACAGAAAGCAAGAAATCACGCCCGGGGTGATGGCCACGCCACAATCCCTTCTCTTCCATTCTCCTCTTGGGATCTTGAAAACACACACACGCACACACACATACACACACACACACTCGGCATGAGTTTAAGCCACCGGGTCCAAGACTTGAACCACGGTTGACTGCATGGGAGTCCAGCCACATAGTCATTATGCCAACTGCTGGTCTCAGGTTACTACTCTTTCATTATTTGTCTCTCTAAGCTGTTTTTATTGTCTGAAATTTTATAACAAAGCAAAGCAAAAGAAACCAAAGGAAAATTTGAGAATATTATATGAGTAAATAAACAAAAACAAAGAGCAAACACAAATGTTAACATTAAACTTATTGTAAAAGTTGGAGTGATGGGAGTAGTGAGAACCTGAAGGGTTTTTTTGTTTTTTTTTTTTAAAAAGAATTATTTTATTTAAATTTATTTATTGTTTATTTATTTATTTATTTTTGCCATGGGGTGTGTGCGCTCGCCAAAAAGCCAGAGAGACAGCGCGACAGGTGAGAAAGCAAGCTGCCAGATCCAGGATTCCAACCATGGTTGGTCAAGTGGGAGTCCAGCACCCTTAACCACTACGCCACCTGCCAGCCCGAGAACCTACAATTTTTATATCAATTTATTTGTTCTTTGTTTTTATACTGTATTTTTAAGCCAGTGTTTCCTAAAACACAGTCTGAACACACCTGAAACTCTCCCTCTTGGCCTAGTGGTTAAGGAACCAGCTCCAACATGGTCTGCTGTGCAGTTTCAATTCTGGCTCTGGTGGCTTGAAAAATACACTGGGAGGTGTGCGCATGTATGCCCCAAATCCTGACAGGATGGAGAAATGGGGGAGAAGGGATTGTGGTGTGACCATGCCCCAGTAAGGATGCTCTCTCCCCCTTCTCCATTTCTCTGTCTCTCTCTATTGCATGCATATGTCAAAATTAAAATAAATAAGTAAATAATGCAGTAAATAATAATAAATGTCAGTTATATCAGGAAAGCTATCTCTGACCATGTCACCATTCCTAGATAGGTCCCCCTTTTATTTATTTATTTTAAAAGAATTCTGTATTTATTTTTATTTATTGTTAACTATTTTTAAAGAATTATTTATTTTAATTTTATTTATTATTATTATTGTATTTTAATTTGATCAGAGAGAGACCAAGACAGATAGAGAGAGAGGGAAAGTGAGAAAGCAAGCCTCCAGGTCTGGGACTCAAACTGCAGTTGGCCATGTGGGACTCTGTTGGCCTCATTACTATTATTTTAAAAATTTGCTATAGGGCATGTACATGCATGAGAGAGAGTGAAAATGAGAAAGCAAGCCACCAGGTCTGGGACTTGAACCGCAGTCGGCCACTTGAACGCAGTGGGCATCCAGCGCCTTAACCCCTATGTCACTGCCAGCCCCTGATAGGTCTCCCTTTTAGATGTTATCATAATATTCTGTGCCTTTCCTTTATAACTTTCCAGTTTGTAATTACATTTTGTGTTATTTGAATTTCTGTCAATAAATTATGTGCTCATGATGGTAAAGACTACTATATTTTGTAACTTTTTAAAAAATTTATGTACCTATGTCTTCCATGAACATACATAACAGTCAGAGAGAGAGAGAGAAGCAGTACCACTGACAAGGTCTGAATGCCATAATCCACCCCCTAGCCTTAGCCAGCCTAGGATTATGGACAAGTGTGTGCTGAACATACTCAGGATGGTCTCAGTACTTGAACCAGCAACCTTCCCATGTGGAATTGACTTGAAGAGCATGATGTTTTACCACTGTGCTACTATCTGGTCCCAGACTACTCTATTTTGAATATATTGCTGTATACTTGACACATGGTATATAACATATCCCCTGTAAATAAGTGTTAAATCATTGACTGAATACTGATCAGTGTAAATATTCTTTATTCTTTGATTCACCTCTTACTGCTATAGGTCAGTCCTTGCTATTTTCTCCCTAAAACATTTTTTCCAGCCTTGCTTGGCTTCTTGGTTTTTTGTTTGTTTGTTTGTTTATTTTGTTTTTTAAAAAAAGCTTTTTGCTTTAGGGCTCATGTGCTAGAAAGAGAGACAGAAAATAAGAAATCATGTCCCAGGGGGGATGACCATACCATAGTCCCTTCTCCTTTCTTCTCTCAGGATTTTGGACATGCATACACACATGCCTGACGTGAGTTTCAAGCCTCTGGTTCTAGAACTCAAACCGCAGTTGGCCTTGTTGGGAAGTCCAGCGACAGAACCATTACGCCATCCTCTGGTTCCTTGTTTGACTAACTTCTGATCCAACCTCTGCTTAGTTAGCTATGCTTTCTGTATGCACCTTCTCTAAACTTCCATTACAACCTAAATATACTTACATATCAAAGTTAAGTTAATTCTCTTATCTCTTCCTCCTTCTTAAATTGTGTTTTACTTCTTTTTTTCCTAATCTTTGTGCTTCATACAGAGCTGTTTTGTTGTATGTTTGATGTGGCCCTTGAGAAATAGCTTTATTGTATAGTGCAAAGACTGCTAAGCTTGGGCATCAGTTATAAGAGGCGTAGCTCCATGATCATTTGTGTGTTACTTGACCTTTATGAGTTTTTATTTCCTCTTCTACACTTGATAATAACATCCACATTACAAATTTGCTGTGAGGATTATATAGGATAATGATGTAAGATACCTAACTAGTAATATCTTAAATATTTTTCCAGAGGGGGAGCAGGTAGCATGGTAGTTGATGTGCTGAACTCCTAAATGACTGACTACAGTTTGAGTCCTGGACCTAGTGGCTTGCTTTCTCATGTTCTCTCTCTCTCTGGTCAAATTAAAATGAATGAATTAATTAATTAAAGAATTCTTAAAAAAAATAAATAAAAGAAATATCTTTTCTTCTCCTTTGTTTGAGTAGTAGTTTTTCCTGATATTTATTTGCTGCTTTTCCCTGATGCCCCTTGCAGAGTCTTCTCTTCAATTAATATTTCTCCTGAATTATATTTTCATTTTCCTCTGAAACTGCATCTCATTATTAATTATTCCAACTTGACTTGTACATTCCCTCTTTATACAGGTCTTTACAGTTGACGAGCCCACATCTGTCCCATTTAGCAGGTTACAGTGAAGTCCCTTCTATTCTATAGAGATTCTGTTCTATAGAGATTAAAGCCAATTCGCCCACAAATGTATGAACATACCCCATTTCCTCTTACACCATATAGACCAAATAATTTTTTATATAATGGAAAATTTTAAAGAAACTAGGATGGAGAGAATAGAATAGTGGTGAACCATGTCCCCATTACCAGGCTTCAAAAGTTATTAAATTAGACTCCATCTTATTTTATTTCTGCCCCTAGTTACCTCTCTTGTCCTCTCTATGGATTATTTTAAAGCAAATTCCAGCTATCATACCAATAAGGACATGATTTTTAAAGAGCCTAACAGTATTTAGTATATAATAGTCACTTGGTCAGGTTTTTTTTTTTTTTACTAAAGAATTAATTTATTTATTTCATTCCATTTGTCATTATTATTTTGAGCAGAGAGAGACAGAGATAGAGAAAGGGAAAGCGAGAACGTAAGCCGCCAGGTCCAGGACTTGAACCGCGGTCGGACATGTGGGAATCCAGCACCTCCAACCACCACACCACTTACCAGCCCCACTTGGTCAGTTTTAGTCTTCTTTTCATTCTTCTATATCTTTGTTGATTTCTCCTGAAAATGTTCTTACTGCACATTATAACCACTTTTGTAACTTTTTTTAGTTATAGAAATAATTAGTAGTTTGCCTTATTGACTTACTGCCTTAAGAGGTTGCTTTATTGACTCTTTACAGTATTTACTTTTAAAAATTACATTTGGGATAGTGCTACAGTAATGAAACTAGACCCACATGAGAGAGATCCTAAGGTCACATCCCTGGATCCTCGAGTATGCAGATGTATGCATGTGTGCCCATAATCCAGGCCTGCTGAGACTGGGAGTGGATGGCAGTATAAGTACTCTGTTGCTTGTCTCTCATGCTAATGAAAGAAATATATAAATAAACTTTTTAAAATTTACATTTAGTAAATGTTTAATGCCATATTTTCCTTATCAGAATTCTATTTAAGAATTATTTTTTAACTTTAATTAATTAATTTTAATTTGGCCAGAGAGGGACAGAGCAAGAGAGAGAAAATTCATGTGAGAAAGCAAACCGCCAGGTCGGGGACTCCAATCCCTATCATTGTTATATTTGAAACACACTCTCTGTTCAAGACTTGAAACTGATTTGCTGAGTTCATCATAAGCATTAATACATTGATTCCTCTTTGAAGAGTTTGGCTTCTAAAAACTAGACTGAATAAGACCTTTAACTGTGGCTGACTGCTAACTTGTCTCTCCTTTCCAGCACCCATTTATACCTGAGAAGCAAATATTCACACGGCTATCAGGAGACTCTTGTACCCAAATTCCTTGTAATCCCTTGTTGTCTTCTTGGAAGCAGTTAGGTTGCCTCTTTCCAAGCATCAACAGTCACAGTCTTCTTTTATTTTATTTCTAATTTTGCCAGAGGATGCATGCACTTACTCTTGAGGGAGGTTGAGAAACCAACCCCCATGGAGAATGGTCATGCAGCAGTCCCTTCGCCATTTCTTCCTCCATTCAGGATTTTTGGGCCTATAGCATGTTTCTTAAGCTGCCAGATCCAGAAATCAAACCAAACAGTTGGCCATGTGGAATCCAGCCTCCTTAACCACCATGTCATGGACTGGCTCCCAGTCTTCCTTTTTATTCCATTTAGATGTTTTAAGTATTTGTCAGTAAGAGATTATTTTTGTATTTAATTGTGTATCTTCAAGGAATTTTGCCTATTCTTCGTTGTGCTTTCAGTGATGATAGAAGCCCTTTTTTTCTTGGGAACCAGCAGTTAGTGTAATGGCTATGTCGCTGGACTCCCACGTAGTCGACCGTGGTTCACGTCCCGGACCCGGTGGCTTAAAACTCACACCGGGCGCATGTGCATGCGTGCCCAAGATCCTGAGAGGAGAATGGAGGAGAAGGGATTGTGGCGTGACCATCCCCCCTGGGGGGTGATTTCTCGCTTTCTGTCTCTATGTCTCTCTCTGTCTGCCTGGCGAGCGCACGCGCCCTATAGCGAAAAACCTCTCCAAAAAAAAAAAGCCCTTTTTTCTTTTCAGTAATATTATTGTTAAAAATCTGAGTTATTTTATAATGTCCACTATAAATCTCCTAATTCTAATTTCCTTACTTTTTATCACAGGCTTCCTTTGGTAAACTTCCAATCTTTTTTGCCATTTTAGTGTATTTTATTCTTTTGTCCCTTTACCTAACTAAAGACAAAATCAAAGTGGAAAATTTTTCCCAATTTTCATGTTTCTTTTTTTTTTGGAGAGGTTTTTGCTATAGGCCGTGTGCGCTCACCAAACAGACAGAGAGAGACAGAAAGCAAGAAATCACCCCCTAGGGGGGATGGGCACGCTGCAGTCCCTTCTCCTCCATTCTTCTCTCGGGATCTTGGGCACCATGCACACATGCCCGGCGTGAGTTTAAGCCACTGGGTCCGAGACTCGAACCGCAGTCGACTACGTGGGAGTCCAGCAACATAGCCATTACACTAACTGCTGGTCCCGTCAATTTTCACATTTCTTGCCGTCATGTTTTCAGCTTTGGTTCATAGACTGTGTCCTTATGTGAAAAATTTGTTTCCAGTTTATATTGTCAATCCCATAGCATAAGTAATGTACTTAATTAACTTAGCCATTAGTCAGAAATTGCAGTTAGATGATTAGTCAGCACTAACAGTATTGAAGAATGCCACTCTCAGAGCATCCTCTTCTTCCTTGCCAGTGGTTTCTTTCAGAACAGGCAGATAGGTCAGGTGGTAAGGCAGCTGGACCCACGTGGGAAAGGCATTGAGTTTGTGTCCTGCGAAGTCCTTGAGCACGTGGGGTATGTTTGTACACCTGGGCTGGCTAAGACCTGGTGTCAATACAGACCCCATTGGGGGTGTCTGTCTCTTTGTCTCTCTCTTTCAGAGAGGAAATAAGTAAATTTCAAAAGAAAAAAAAAAGGTAAAATGACACTATTTTCCAAGGTTATTGTCTTAAGATAAGTTCTGTGCTTTGTACTGCCACAATAAACCTCCCCCCCCCCTTTTTTTTTTGACAGATCTGAGTTATAAGTGTTCTGACTAAATCCTCTAATATCTAATCACTCAACCTCATTCTGTGAGTTCTGGCTCCTTCCTGCTCTGATCATCTTTCATCCATGGCTATATGTAAACCTCCACTTCAATTCTGTGAGTGTAACTTTCTTCTATGTACTTTCATTCTGTATTTTCCTGTGACTTTTGAGCCAAATCTTGATTAAATAAGTACTTCTGAATTTTGGAGTTTATAACTACTGACCAGAACCCACTTAAATGGCAGCTTAGTAATATTAATAGCCAATATTTTTTAAATGCCCAAGGGCTTATGTACTTTCCAGAAAGTCAGCACTCTCCAGTGGAGTGTGGTCATGCCATAGTTCCCTCTCTCTATTTCTCCATCTCATCAGGATTTGGGGCACACACGTATGCAAACATGCCTAATGTTTTTTAAGCCACTGGAGCTGGGATTTAAGCTACAATCAGCCATGTAGAATGTGGCTTTCTATATATAACAGTTAACCATGTCGTATAGGGCCAGCCCAGTAGCCAAAATTAATTGGTTTAATAGCTCTTACTAACTTATTTAATCCTCAGAAGAACTTTATAGGTAGGTATTGTAATTTTCTCCCTTTTATAGATGAAGAAAATGGAGCAGAGTGGTGAAGTAGCTTATCTAAGGTCATATGGCTAGCAAATAACTAGTAGAATTAAAATTTGATCCCAGTTTGACTTTAGAACTTACTCACTTACCTTCAAAGTTATATTGCCTCTCTCTGGCTTGATTCTGCTCCCCTGATAAATAGTTTTGCTAGTTTGTTGTTGTTTTCCAATACATGTCTCATTGTGTTGCCAAGTCTAACCTCTAACTTGTGACCCTCCTGCCTCATTCTCCTTGAGCTAGTGGGATTCTAGGTGTACACCACCACACCAGCCAGTAGGTTGGACCAGGAATCAAACCTGGACCTCCCATGTGGTCCCAGCCTACAGAATGTAGCATCTTAAAAACACTGTGACTGTACCATCGTTTTTTGTTTGTTTGTTTTCTTTTTCTTTTTCTTTTTTAACTTTTAGAATTGCAGTTATTTATATCCTAATGCAAGGAGAATTAAAAATCACTTCTGCTCTGAAATTCTAATAATTTCCTAATACTAGGTAGTTACTGAAGACTTTTTTTAGAAAGAAAGTTTCTATTTTTTTCTAAACAACTTATATATTCTCCAAAATCTTATCTATTGAATTATAAACCTGACTCCAGGTAGAATTCTATCTTAAGCTACGTGGCCAACCATGGTTCAAGTTCTGGACCTGGCAGTCTGCTTTCTAACTTACTTTCTCTCCCTTTCTCTTTTTCTTTCTCTGGTCAAATTTAAAAATAATAAATAAATCTTTTAAAAAGTTATATATTACTTATTATTCTGTCATAAAATTTTGTTAGTGGGAATTAACATAGTAATTTTAAAGATCCTTTATTTTTTTCATTAGCGAGAGAGAGGCAGACAGACAGCAACCCTATTAGGGTCCTGACACTGCAGCTCACTCCGAACTTAAGCCAGTCCTGGATCATGGTATACACATGCCTAGTATACTCAGGGATCTCTGACCACGAACTCAGAACCTTCCCATGCTGGACGGCCTCATAGAATGTTGTGTTTGATCACTGCACCACTGTCCAACATGTCAGGAGAAAAGTCATGACATAGTTTTCTAGTAAAAATGCATCATGACTTTTCAGAATACCCAGTATTTTAATGTGAACATTCTGAAGACATCTCTAAGTTTTTTGTATCCTTATTTAGAATGCATAATAAGATTAATAGCATATGGAGCTGGCAGGTGGTGTGGTGGTTAAGGATCCCGGACTCCAACATGGCTGACTGTGGTTCAAGTCCCAGACCTGGTGGCTTGCTTTCTCAGTTTCTCTCTCTCTCTCTGTCTCTCTCTGGTCAAATTAAAATCAATAAATAAAGTTAAAATTCTTTAAAAAAAAAGGGGGTCTTTGCAGTTTGCGTATGATATACATGTGATTTGTGTATCACTAAATATAGGTGGTAATAGAATTTGCCAGTATACACACATTCCTGTTAATCAACCACTAGATAGTTTTGTCTTCCATGTAAGTGTACATTTATCTCACAACCAAACTTGAAGATATTCTAAAATGAAATCTCTTAGCAAAGGAAAGCATTTATCATATATTTGGATGTTCTGCCAATAAAGTACTATCAAATGGAGCTCAGAATTCCCACCCTATATATAAACAGACAGGATTCACAAATTAAAAGAGATTGCACGTGGGACCAGCAGATAGCGTAATGGTTACATTGCTGGACTCCCACATTGTTGACTGTGGTTTGAGTCCTGGACTAGGAGGCTTAAAATTCATACAAGACACGTGTGCATGTGTACATGTGTGCCCAAAATACTGAGAGGAATTGAAGGAGAAGGGACTGCAGTGTGGCCATCCCCCTGGGGATGATGTCTTGCTTTCTGTCTCTGTCTCTGTTTCTCCTGCAATCGCACATGCTTGATAGCAAAAATCTCTCTCTCAAAAAAAAAAAAATAAGATTTCACATACTCATCTTGCTGATGTACTAGATGTATGTTCCTAGGGTAAAGGAAAATGCTGCCTGAATCATTTATAATATTTGCCTTGTATAGTATTACAAAACAAATTGATTAAGCCATGAGCAGTCACAACTTGTACATCACAATGTGATACAGGTGATCACGTTGGTAACATTTCTAAGAGTTTACCAGCAGAAGCTGAAAGCATTTAATCTGTTGTATAATTACTAGCGGTCTGATACTATGGAGACGCAGTCATAATTAAAGTCCTTCCTCAGTAATATATTGCCCCAAGAGTAATCTTAAGCATTTAGAAAACTGTCTGTACCTGCATTTTTGTCCCCAGGTGTATTTTCTCACAGAGAAAAAGATCACCAGAGAAATGTTTGACTACCTACCACTTACTTTAAAACTACTATGTTCTGGAGATAGGCCACATGAGAGGCACAGGTTTGATTCCTGGTCAACCCTAAAGGCCAGTGCAGTGGCATGCACCTTTAATTCTAGCAACTTGGGGAGAGTGAGGCAGGTGGGTCATGAGCTTATGGCTAGACTGGGCAGCTGTAGATTTTATTTAAATGGTAGCTGTATAGGGGCCTGCAGGTAATGTGGGGGTAATGTGCTGGCCTCCTACATGGCCGACTGCAGTTTAAGTCCTGGATCCAGCAGCTTGAAAATCACACCAGTTACATATGCATGCATGCCCAAAAATCCCAAGAGGAAAATAGAGAAGTAGGAATGTTGGCATGGCCATTCCCACAGGTGGTGATTTCTTACTTTCCCTCTCTGTCTTTCTCCAGTGAGTGCATATGCTTATGCAAAAACCTAAAAGCAAACACTAGCTATATACAAAGCTCCTACACATTGTTAAAATGCATAATATAACCCAGCTTTGGTGGCACACATGGTGCCATACTGAAGTACAATGCTGGAAGCCAAATGGCCTACCTTAAGTTTGGATCTCAAATTAACTTGAAACACATAAGATATTGTATGCTCCACCAGCTGGAGCCTGGGGGAAGGGAGTGGTGGCATGATGTGACCTTGCCAAAAGTGCTTCCTTTCTGTGTCTCAGTAAATAAATAAATCTTAAAAGATATAAACCCAGGGACTGGCAGGTGGCATAGTGGTTAAAAGACGCTGGATTCCCACATGGTCAACTGCAGTTCAAGTCCCAGGCCTGGCGGCCTTCTTTCTCCCTTTCCTTTTCTTTCTCTCTGTCTCTCTCTGGTCAAAATAATAATAATAATAATAACAACAACAAATGTAATTAAATAAATAAATAATTCTTTAAAAAAAAATAGACCCAATAGCAAAATGGCAAAAGAAGTGAACATACAATAAGTACATAAAGGAAAACATATAAAATGGTAACTAAACGTATGAAAAAGTTCTGAACCCTACCAAAAATTAACAACAAAATAAGCCAATTAAAGCAATGTTGAGGCTGAGTTGTGGCAGTGCAGTGGTAGCACACAGCAATGCAATTCTGGAAAGCATATGAAAGATTGCAGTTCAGTTTTCAGATCGACTTGTCCATGCTAGGTATACGCATGCAAGTCTCTGCCCCTGGCTGGCAGAGAAGGCCTGGGCTGGGGGGAATCACATGAGACCCTTTTGAGATGCCTCTTCCCTCTCTCTCTGTCTTATGAAAGAAATAAAATTTTTATTTTTTAATTTTTATATTATATTGCCAGTATGTTCACTTGCCAAAGAGAAAAAAAGAAAGCCCTCTACGATGGGGCATAGTCATGTTGCAGTCCTTTTTATTCCATTTCTCCATCCTATTAGGATTTTGGACATGCATGTATACATGCCCAGTACATTTTTCAGGCCACCAAGGCCAGGATTGGAACCACAAATAGCCACGTGGGATCTAGCTCCCTTAATCACTGCACAACAGGGATAGTCTCTGGAAAGACTGTTAAAGAAAAGAGCAATGCTGAGATTTTTTTTAAAAAAGATCATTTATTTATTATTATTATTAGTTTTAAAACTTGATCAGAGAAAGAGAAAGTGAGAAAACAAGCTGCCATGTGCAAGACTCAAACCACAGTTGGCCATGTGGGAGTCCAGTGCCTTCACCACCATGCCACCTGCTGGCCCCAAGGTATTTTTAATCTTTAATGTTGAAATTTATTTTTTATTAGTCCACAGAGGTTTTTTTAAATTATTATTTAAATGACAACTGTGGTTTGAGTACTGGACCTGGTGGCTTAAAACTCATGCCAGGAATGTGCATACATGCCTAAAATCCCAAGAGGAGACTGGAGGAGAAGGGATTGCAGTATGGCCAGCTCCTGGGGGCGGGGGGGGGGTGGTGGGGTGCGCCGGCCCGGGGGGGGGGGGGGGGGGGGAATGATTTCTCACTTTCTGTCTCTTTGGCGAATGCACATGTCTTAAAGCAAAAATCTCTCTTTAAAAAAATAGAGGATTATATGGTGGTTAAGGTACTGGATCTCACATGGCCAACTCTACAGTTCGAATCCCAGATTCAGTGACTTGAAAAACACACTGAGCATGTGTGCATGTATGCCCAAAATCCCAAGTGGAGAATGAAGGAGAAGATGCAATACCATAGGCATTGCAGAAGCTGCCCAGCAAGCACAGGAGCACCAGGAAGCAAACTCCTTCCTACTGCAAGTATCTCTCTATAACCTCCTGATGGGAAAGCTTAGCATCATGCCAAGAGGCAGAGGAGAAATATTTAAAAGATACCCGGGCCCAATTTACAGAGCAGCAAAGAGAGTGAATTTATAGCTTGGGGCAATAAAGGAAAAATTCATACAAGATCTTTCAAATTTTATTAATTTTGGGGATCTGCAGATGGCATAATAGTTATGTCACTGGACTCCCACATAGTTGACTGCTGTTTGAGTCCCAGAGCCCGCAGCTTAAACTCATGCCAGGCGTGTGTGCGTGCGTGCCTAAGATCCTAAGAGGAGAATGGAGGAGAAGGGATTGTGGCATGACTACCTACCCTGGGGGGTGATTTCTCGCTTTCTGTCTCTCTGTCTCTCTCTGTCTCTCTGATGAACGCATGCACCCTATGGCAAAAACCTCTTAAAAAATTATTTTTGTTTATTTATTTTTTTCTATGAACTGACTTTTCCCGCCTATATGTTGTCTTCTAATTCAGTTTACTTTTTTTTTTTTAAATTTATTTCTTCCTACTTTGGTTTTAACTTGTTGTTGTTTTACTAGCTTCTTGAGATGAATTTAAGGCTATATACTTTCCTCTGTACTCCCATTTTGTACAAGTTTTGATGTGTTATATTTCATTATCATCAGTTCAGAATTGTTTATAACTTTCATTGAGGTTTCTTCATCTCAAGAGCTATATACAAGTTTATTGTTTAATTTTTAGGTTGAATTTTTCATTTTGTTAGTGATTTCTAGCTTACTTGCTCTAATGTCACAGAACATCCTTTCATTGACTTTAGTCCCTTGAAATCTTTTGAAAACTTGGTATTTTTAAAAAATAAAGTAGGAATTCTTGGCCTTATCCATAGTCCCTTGAGAACAATGTATGCTCTGTTTTCGTCGTTGTTGCTCTTTTTATATGCTTGTTCTCTTCGGCTGCTAAGCAGAGTGTTTATCTTACTGTAATTGTGGATTTGTGTATTTTAGTTGTCAGTTTTGGGTTTATATGTTTGGAAGTTATGAAACTTAGTGTATACAAAATTAGAATTACTCCATATTCCTGATACTGACTCCCCTCTTTATGAAACATTATTCCCCATCTCTCATAATGCTTCTTGCCTTAAAGTCTACTTTTTCTGATACTCGATTCACTAACTTTCCTTCAGTTATTATTTAGTGTTGTATCTTTTGCTTTTTTTAATCTTTTTTTAGAATTATTTAATTTTATTTGTTTATTTTTGCTGTTTTATTATTTTTTTTTATTCTGTTCATTAATGATCTGAAAGAGGAAGATGGGGAAAGAGGGTGCCACCACAAGATACCAAAGAGCCAAGAGTGTAAGTCAGTCTATTACACTTTCTCCATCTGAAAAAGGATCTCTAATACCCTTGATAAAAGTGTGGGATGTAGCTGTATGGACTCGATTTGTTTCTGGATGTTTTCCAGAGCTTTTCTCTTTAGTTGTCACTGACGGACAGTGGCCAGTCAAGTAAAACTCAAGGCTACAGCCACAACAGCCCCTTTGTATTTCCAAAATAAGTGTTTTTCTATCAGAGCTGAGCAGCAGCTTTTGAATTCACTCTTCTTGGTTGAGCTGCATGTGATTTTCTCCACATACATTGTGGAACCACACTCACGGTTGGTTTTCACCTGGGAATTAGAACATGGAGCATACTCTTCTGCCGCCATGAACTCTTCCACCAGCAGGGCAAACTTGAGGTACTTGCTGACAGCTTCTCCTCTCACATGGGTATCTCTGCTAGGCAGAACTTTAAGGTGAACACACAGAACAAGCAGTAGAGGATGAGGCCATGGCTCCCCTGCCCACAGGCACGGAGTGCTCAGGGTGTACATACCTGTCAGAACAAAGGAGCCTGCTGGATTGGCCTCATGCCTTGCTCGGAGCGCAGCAGCATTTACTCTGCAGCCTTCTGGGAGCTTCTACTCCAGGGTGGTGAAATTTTGGCTCAATTTTCGGCAAAGGTTCTATCCAGACATCTTTGTAGCCACAGCGAGAGATGCCAACGTACATTTGTAGGTTATGGATGTGACTTCCCTCTGCGAGGGCCCAGGTCCCAGAGGAGGGCCAGCAGGGGCAACTTGGTCTAGCACCGCTGGGCTGGACCATCTTGTCCATGGAGGATCCTGGGGCACGGCCAAGCACCTGCCAGTGGTCCTAGGCAGGGCCCTGTTACCATTTAATTTGCCAGAGTCAGCAGATAGAGACAGAGAGAAATGAAAAATGAGAAAGCAAAACACCAGGTCTTACACTGGAACCACGGAAGGTCATTTGGGAGTCTAGTGCCTTAACCACCATGCCACTTACCAGCCTCTCTTAATTTTTTTT
>NW_006159858.1:5595039-5611387 GCF_000334495.1 Tupaia belangeri chinensis
CTCTTTTATTTTTTTTTTTTTTTTTTTTAATTTGCCAGAGGGTGCTTGCACTTTCATAGAAGAGGGGACAGGAATAAGAAAGCATATTACAGTCCCTTGTCCTCGTGGCATTTTGGATATGTAAGGTACACATGCCCAGCATGTTTTTTTCAAGCCATCAAGTCCAGGACTGGAATGGTGCAGTCAGCCATGTGGGATCCGGCCATCTTAGTCACCACACCACGTGCTGGCCCAGTACTGTGCCTTTTTCTGTTCTTTTGCTTTCAGCCTGTCTTCATAATTGAGCTTGTCTTTTGGGAGTAGTATATAGATTTTTTTTTTTTTGGAGAAGTTTTTTTTGCTATAGGGCGCATGCACTCACCAGACAGACAGACATAGAGACAGAAAGCGAGAAATCACCTCCCAGGGGGGATGGTCACACCGCACCGCAATCCCTTCTCCATTCTCCTCTCGGGATCTTGGGCACGCACGCACACACGCCAGCGTGAGTTTTAAGCCACCGGGTCCTAGATGCGAACCACGGTCGACTACGTGGGAGTCCAGCGACATAGCCATTACGCTAACTGCTGGTTCCCAGTATATAGATTTTTTTTTTTTTGAGAGATTTTCACTGTAGGGCGCGTGTGCTCGCCAGACAGACAGAGAGAGACATAGAGACAGAAAGCGAGAAACAGGGGGGATGGTCACACCGCAATCCCTTCTCCATTCTCCTCTCGGGATCTTGGGCACGCACGCCCACGCGCCCGGCGTGAGTTTTAAGCCACCGGGTCCGGGACACGAACCGCGGTTGACTACGTGGGAGTCCAGCGACATAGCCATTACGCTAACTGCTGGTTCCCCCCAGTATATAGATTTTTAACAATCTAATTTTTAAAGTGTTTATTTATTTCCATTTGTTATTATTATTTAATTTGACCAGAGGGAGAAAGAAAGGAAAAGCGAGAAAGCAAGCCGCCAGGTCTGGGAATCGAACTGCAGTGGGCCATGTAGGAATCCAGCACCTTAACCACCATGCCACCTACCAACCCAGCAATCTAACCTATTTTAGTCTTTTCATTTTGTTTTCTAGAGTGTGCATGTACTCACCAGAGAGAGACAGGGAGAGAAAAAGCACTCCCATGAGAAATGGTTGTGCTGTAATCCCTTCTCCTTTATCTCTCCCTCCCTCTTGGGATTTTGGGCATGTGCCTCCATGTTTCTCAAGCCACCTGGGTCCCGGATCCCAGTCCTGCAAATGAGCATGTGGGATCTGGCTGCCCAACCACCAGGCCATGAAGCCAGCTCCATTGTAAGGTTTTACTATACTTCCAAGTTCTTCCGAAATTGATTGTGACAATTTTGCTGGCTGATTAAAGTCATTTTGAGGGTAGAACAGAGTCCTGAGATTTCCTAGTCTGCCGATTTCTATGAGCATCTTGGTGACGTGGGTATGGCACTTTCTTTTTTTAAAGAATTATCTTTTTAATTTTATTTATTCATTCATTTATTTTAACTTGACCAGAGAGAGATGCAGAGAGAGAAAGAGGCAAAGTGAGAAAGCAAGCCACCAGGTCCAGGACGTGAACCCTGGTCGGCCATGTGAGTGTGTCCAGTGGCTTAATCATCATGCCACCTGCTGGCCCCAGGGATGGCACTTCTAACAGTACTCCAAAGGATGTCACGTCTCTCTGTTGTTTGCAGTGCTGCCGGCCTGTGACTACTGTGCTACTGACCTAGGGAGGAAAACGAAATGGAAGTCACCCTACCATTGTGTACAGTTTTTTCTTTTCAGTGTGTATGTACTGTGGATAAATCTGTTTATCTGTGTGTTACTGTGATTTTGGTTAACTGCCAAAGTTCTGAAATGGTGACTTTAGTTGTATTGTGCATATTTTCACTATTTAGAGAAAAGTAAGATCCATAAGGTTCAAGGTTTGCATTCTGCCATTCTGGAAGTCATTCTCTTGGACAATTTTGAAATAGAATATTAATGAGGAAAAGTATATAAAAATATAATAAAAATTCAAAGTTATGATAGTGGTACATATGTAGTTCATTAGAATAGACATTGTTTAAGAACAATACCAAATTCACATGGGAATTCAATCTATGATGGGTGGCATTTTGAATTGGTGAAGAAACGATACATATTTAATGGTGAGACAACAGTGTAACCACTGGTGAAAATTAAATGAACAGATAAACAAATGAATGGACTGCACATTTTATACCAAAGAAAATTCTACTTTAAACATAAGGATCAATGTAAAGGATCGGCATTTGTATGTGATACTTGGAATGGATTCAAGCAGTTGGCTCCACCCTACGGCTGTGAATAATGTGAAGATATAACTTTGTCACATGGGGTTCGGCCTGACAGCTTCTAAGCCCCTTGTAGAACTGAACATTTGGGAGTAGATAGAGTGACGTAGACGAGGGCTGGCAGTCTGGGATATCAGGATGAACACTGAAGGTTAGTTGGGTTTTCCATTTCTGCGCACAATCCCAAAGCAGCTAAAATTTTTACAAATAACGTACTATTTCTGGAATTCTTTTAAGGCAAAAGCATCATGTTTATTAAGAAAAATGTTTTCTTTTTTAAAATTTATTTAACTTTATTTATTTTAATTTGATAAGAGAGGAACAGAATGAGAGAGAGAGAGAGAAAGTGAGAAAACAAGCCACCAGGTCCGGGAGTCCAACCACGGTCAGCCATGTGGGAATCCAGCACCCTTAACCACCACGCCACCTGCCGGCCCCAAGAAAAATGTTTTCTGAGAACTAATGAACTTTAATATTTAGGAAAAAGAAACCTAATGTTATCTTCTATCTATTGATAATGGTTTTGTTTCTATAAGAAAGCTTTTTTCCAACCTAATGCTTACCTTGTACATTTGGAATTTCTGCCATTACCTGCCAGTCAAATATGTATTGGCTCTTCTAGTTTTATAGTTTATAGTTTTATTGTTTGTTTCCAAAATACTTTACTGCTTTTTAGTGTACAGGAAGCTATGTGACTTCAATAACAGCTATACATTTTTAACATTTTTCAAGTATATGGAATTATTTTGTTGGTTACAAACATGAAAATAATTTAAAAACTATGTTGTTACGTTCTATTTGAATAGTTTTTTCCTATTTTCTTCATATTTCACTCAAATCTGAGTTCTTTTAAAGTATGTTAACTAGCTCAGGGGGTGAACAGTAATGCTGTGCTCTGCAAGGCTGATTCACTTGGGAAGGTTCCGAGTTTGTGTCTGGAGACCTCTCAGAACATGCCAGGTTGTGTATGTGCCCAGAATCTGGGGCTGGCTAGCGCTGCAGCATGATAACCCTGTAGTGGTACCTGTCTGTCTTTCTATGTCTTTCTTGCTCATAGAGAAAATGAATGAATAAATTTAGAACGCATGTATATAAAGCCAGCTCAGTTCCTTAATCTTGATACTTTGAAGTCATTAAAGCTTCCCTTCTCTATTTTCTAAAATAAATCTTATATTCTTTTTTCAAAAATTACTTACTTTTGTTTATTATTGCCATTATTTCTCTGTAGGGCACATGCTTTCACTAGAGAGAGAGGGAAAGTGAGAAAGCAAGCCACCAAGTTGCCAGGTTTGGCACTTGAACCATAATCAGACATGTGGGAGTCCAGCCCCTTAACCACCAAGCCACCTGCTGGCCCAGTCTTATATTCTATATGTTTCTCTTTTTTTTTTTCCTAAGTCTTTTATTTAAAGATTTATTTGTATTTATTTATTCATTCATTTATATATTTTTAATTTGACCAGAGAGAGACAGAGAGAAAGAGAGAGAGAAAGTGAGCAAGCAAACCGCCAGGTCCAGAACTCCACTGTGATTGGTCATGTGAGAGGTCCAGTACATTAACCACCATGCCACCTGCTGGCCCTTATTCCATATGTTTTACTTCAAATGGGTGTAGACCTCTATTGTGCTAAAACTTTTCATTTCAAGTATTCTCTTTCTCACAAAATTTAATTTTAACAAAACTTTCATGGAGTCAATATGGGAAAGGAGCTTAAATTTAAATTCCCAACATGGTAGGAGCTTTGTTTATATTACTTCATATATTCCTTCATAAAACCTTTACCATACTATGTGACATGGGTATAATTATCTCTATCATAGCAACTGTATCATCCTAATTTAACAGTTGAGGTCTCTGAACCTTAGTGTAAGTCACGGTATATCTTACGGAGACAGAACTAAAACCTTTTTTTTTTCTGACTCCAAAGCTTATGATCTTTTTGTTACAGGTTTTTTCCCATCGGAAATTTAGGAAATATTTAGTGACTGGGGGAATGACAAAGAAACTCTGAGACATTTCTATCACTGGTGCGTGTCCAGGACTTTTACATATGTGTATTGGTGGGTAACAGGCACTCTATGGCTGACCTTTACTATTTTTAATTAGATACTAATATTTTGATCTCTTAATTTACATTAGGTTTAAGTTCTTTGTATGTATTAATTTTTAATTTATATTCTCAGTTTTTATTTTGTGATGGTAGTTTTGTTTTATTTTACAAATCAGCCCTTTTGAGAAACTTTAACCTGACCCATGGAGGATTAAGTTATAGATGTAGCTGGTGTTACTCTGCTAGAGCAAGTGAATACCTGATTGCTTGATTTGCTAACAGAGTTGATCTGTGTACTTAATGAAATGAACCTGCTTGATGAATTTTTCTAAGATTTAGTAATAAGGAAGGGTAAATTTTTGTGATTTCTGTTCTCTTTCAGCTTTCAGAAGAATTGTTAGATAAATGGCTTTCCTACCCGGAGACCCAGCATGTTCCCCTCAGCCAGCACATCCTTGGTTTTGCTGTGAAGTCTGTTACTCAGATGGTAATGGGTAGTACGTTTGAGGATGACCAGGAAGTCATTCGCTTTCAGAAGAATCATGTCACAGTAAGTCCAGGGCCAAATTTTAAATTACTCTTTTATCAGATAGTACAGCCTTTGCCTCTGAAGGGCAATGCTTAAGATTCTATAGTATAAAAACCTCCCGAACCCAGTGGCTTAAAACTCATGCCAGGTGTGTGTGCATGCATGCCCAAGATCCCAAGAGGAGAATGGAAAGGGGGAAAGGGGAAAGTGAAAAATCACTCCTTAGGGGGGCTGGCCGTACCCAATCTCTTCTCCTCCATTCTCCTCTTGGGATTTTGGGTATGCCTAGGCTGGGGGGATTGCAGCAGTATGATGCCCTGTCAAATGTACCTCTCTCTCCCCTTCTTTTTCTCTCGTTAAATACAAACAAACTGAAAACTGCTTGGTCAGGCCCTGTAGCCTATTGGTTAAGGGAACTGGATACCACATACCTGGCCACAGTTCAAATCCCAGCCCTGGAAGCTTGAAAGACATCCTGGGTGCCTGTGCATGTATGCCCCAAATCCTGATGGGATAAAGAAATGAATGGAATGACCATGTCCCATCAGGGAGTGCTTTCTCTCTCTCTCTGTCTTTCCATCTCTCTGTAAAGAATGTACACATCCAGGACCAGCAGTTGGCATAATGGCTATGTCGCTGAACTCCCATGTAGTCGACCGTGGTTCTAGTTCTGGACCTGGTGGTTTAAATTCACACCGGTGCCTGTGCGTGTGTGCCCAAGATCCTGAGAGGAGAATAAAGGAGAACTGGGGCGCCGATTTCTCGCTTTCTGTCTCTGTCTCTCTGTCTCTCTATTTTTCTGGCGAGCGCACACGCCCTATAGCAAAAACCTCTCAAAAATAAAAAAAAAATAAAATAAAGTAAATGTATATATGTGTGTGTGTGTGTATATATATATATATATATGTCAGACTGCTAAAACATAAATAAGGTCATCGGGAAAGTCATGACATATTTTTCTATGTTTTTCTATGTAAAAGTCTGTCATGACTTTCCCACTTACCCAATATATATACACATATCCGTGTGTATGTACATATATATCTATGTATATATGCATGTGTTTCTTATAGAACATTAACATTCAGGTGCATAAAAAAAGTGGAAAGTTGACTCTGAATTTCTCTTTGCATGGTAAACTCACCACTCTATACTCAGGCAAAATATATTGGTTAAGGAATTTATAAAATGTTTTCTCATTTTAATGAAGAATCAGTTTTTGACCTAGTTATTGATGCCTGTACTTTTTTTCATGTTGGCAAGACATCTTTTTTTTTTCTATGAGGTTTTTGCCTTAGGGCGTGTGCGCTCGCCAGAGAGAGAGAGACAGAAACGGAAACAGAGTGAGAGGGAAAGTGGGAAATCACCCTGCAGGGGGGATGTCCACACTACAATCCCTTCTCCGTTATCCTCCTGAGTTCTTGGGCACATATTCACACACATGTGGCGTGAGTTTCAAGTCTTTGGGTCCAGGATTCGAACCACAGTTGCCCATGTGGGAGTCAGAGACTGCTGCTACACCATCTCCTGGCTCCAAAACTTTTTATAGAGGCCTCCGTTATTGTTCCCTGTGTCTTCTAGCTGCTTATACCTATCCTACATAGATTTTTTTGTTTTTGTTTTTTAATTTGTCACAAGGTACATCTGCTCACTGGAGAGAGACAGAGAGACAGAGAAAGTAAGAAAGCACTTTTGGGGGAATGGAGGCAACTCAAACCCTTCTCCCCCATTTTCCTCTCAGGATTTTGGGCATGCATGCACACGTGCCCAACATGTTTTTTTTTTTTTTTTTCTGAAACTTTTTTAATTAATTAATTTACATTCATTCTCTGAACATCATCACAGCATACAAAATGTGATTTCCCATCCAGAATATACTGCATAGTGGCTTAATCATGCATATTATTGTCAGTAATTTTTTTTAAGCCTCTGATGCCAGGTCAGCAATGTGGGATCCAGTTTCCTTAACTACTAGGCCAAGGGACTGGTGTTGATACTTTATTTCTTAGGTTTTTGCTAGAGAATGTGTGTGCTCACCAAGAGAGACAGAGAGAGAGAAAGGGGAAAGTGAGAAATCACTCCTCAGGAGGGATGGCCATGCCCAATCTCTTCTCCTGCATTCTCCTCTTAGGATTTTGGGTATGTGTACAGATGCGCCCAGTATGATTTTCAAGCGGCTGGGTCTGGGACTTGAACCACAGTTGCTCATGTGGGAGTCCAGTGCCTTAACCAGCGTGCCACATGTTGGCCCCAAGCTTCTTATTTCTCTCTCTGTCTCCCTCTGGTCAAATTAAAAAGTAATAATAATAAATAAAATTAAATAAAATAATTCTTTGAAAAAATATTTGTAAATATCTGTGAATTTTATGTATCCCTTTGTGCCATAATTCCAAAAAAATTGAGAGTTGACTCTATTGCCATATCCTTTTTTCACTCTCCATTTCTAAATATAAGGAACTTTTTGTTTTCCAACTTTAGTTTGAATCCATGAAAACTGATAGTTCATATCAAGAAAGCCACTTTACCTCTCTGTTTAGAAGAAGTGCTGTGTGCTGAGTACCCATTTCTTCACACAAAATTTTAGTAGGCTGGATTGATGTGGTTGACCTTTAATATAATTACAGTTATAATTAGTTTGAAAGTGCCTTGACTAAAATTATAAAAATATATATTTTGTATCTTATCCTCAGATACTATGGAGAAAATGATTATGCACCCTAATTAAAAGGAGAGCTTAATTATCAGATTTATTGGTGAGAAAGTAGTTCCTTAGTCATTAGTGTATGTTGCTCTGTGTTATTTAGAAAATCTACCTACTAGGTAATAGATATGTATATTTTCCAATTCTCAGGTTTGGTCCGAGATTGGAAAAGGCTTTCTAGATGGTTCCCTTGATAAAAGTACAACTCGGAAAAAACAATATGAAGATGGTAAGTTTATCCACTGTTAACTTGTTTTTAAGTTTTCTTTATTCATAAAGTTAGAATGCCTGTGTGAGAGAGAGGCACGCGCTTTCCATGGGGAGTGATCATGTCACAGTCTCCTTCCATCAGGCCTATCGTGTTTCATGTCAGCAGGTACAGGACACAAACTACAGTCACCATGTGAGATCTGGCTCTGCTTGAGCAGTCCATGACTACTGAGCCATGGAGCAGGCTCAGCCCAACAAGAATATGTGTGCCCAGCTTTTTTTTTTTTTTTTAAGTTTATTTATTTCATGAGAGACACCGGCAGGTATCCTTGACAGGGTCTTGCTATGATGCAGCCCATCATCTCCATCTTCCAGCCAGCCATGATTATTGGCATACCACGGGCACTACCAGCATAGGTCTACCCAAGGTGTGAACCTGGGGCCTCCCACGTGGGTCTAGTATTGTGCAGTAGCATCCTCCCACCTGGGCCTAAGTATCTCCTTTACATACTCCTTACTCTTTTTTGAAGAGATTCCTCCTTCCTATCACCTGATCTGCCATGTTCTCTATCTTGACTGGTTCATTTCAGTAGGCCCCTAATTTGTCTGCTGCTGCTCTGGGCCCTTAAAGTTTATCACAGCAGCCAGAATGATCTTCTTAAAACTTAGCTCAGATCATAACGCTGATTAAAACCTTTCTTGTTTTTAAAAGTATTTATTTATTTTATGAGAGCATGTATGCATCCATGAGAGAGAGACAGAGAGAGACTTCCAGCCCCCCAGTTCCTCAGGACCTTATGTACCCATGTGTACATTTGGTGTGTTTTCAGGGTGAACTGGGGATATTAACCATGGTTGGCCATGTGGCGTCCAGCACTACAGTCCATGTGGGATACAGCTCTCAATTTATTGTGCTTAACCACTGCACTATGGGGCTGGCCCTTCCTTCATTCTTTTTATAAATATTTATTGAAGCTGCCTGTGTGTTTCCTATTCCATGCATAGGAGACAAAAATTCTTGCCCTCATTAGATTTCTATTCCAGTGATTCCTTTGTCTTAACAGAAGTCAAAAAAAGCTAATTTTTTTTTGGAGAGGTTTTTTCTTTAAGGCATGTGTGCTTGCCAGAAAGACAGAGAGACAGAGAGATAGAAGTGAGAAATCACCCTCCAGGGTGGATGGCCACACAGCAGTCCCTTCTCCATTCTCCTCTCGGAATCTTGGGCACGCACGCACACATGCCTGGCTTGAGTTTTAAGCCAACGGGTCCGGGACTCGAACCGCGGTCAGCTACATGGGAGTTCAGCGACATAGCCATTACACTAACTGCTGGTCCCAAAAAAACGTAATTTAATTGACAGTTTTTCTGTTACCTGGTTTCATTACCCTTCTGATTATCTCGATAAGTATGTTTAAATTAGTTCTTCTTGATTTAAAAAATGTACTTTAGAAGTATTGGTTAAATTAATAGAAAGTGAAAATTAATGTTATAATCTTTGTTTCTAAATAAAAATAGATAGTCTAGGGGGACCAGTAGTTAGTGTAATGGCTATGTTGCTGGACTCCCACGTAGTTGACCACGGTTCAAGACCCGGACCTGGTGGCTTAAACTCACACTGGGCACGTGTGCGTGCGTGCCCAAGATCCTGAGAGGAGAATGGAGGAGAAGGGATTGCGGCGTGGCCATCCCTCCTGGGGGGTGATTTCTTGCTTTTTGTCTCTCTGTCTCTTTCTGTCTGTCTGGCGAGCGCACACGCCCTATAGCAAAAACAAAACAAAACAAAAAACTCTCCCCCCCCCAAAAAAAGAATTATTTTAATTAATCAATTAATTAATTTTATTTTTTATTTTGACCAGGGGGGGACAGAGAGAGAGAGTGAAAAAGTGAGAAAGCAAGCCGCCAGGTCTGGGACTCAAGCCACAGTTGGCCATGTGGGAGTCTAGCACTCCTAACCACCATGGCACCTGCCTGCCCCTTTACTGGTTCTTTAAAAAACTTTCCAGGTGATTCTAATGTGTAGCAAAGTTCAGGAACTACTCCATTACAGTGTTAGTAATGTCATATTTAAATAACTAATGTTTATTATATTCGTCCTATTCTGTAAATATTTAGTGAAGATCAGTATTATTTTGGCATATTTTAGGTGCTAAGGAACCTAAACAAAATTTCTTGCCCTTATGGTACCACAATGTAGTGGGAAGAGATAGATAATAATCTAAATCGGTACAGTTGATTAATTAGTATGTTAAAAGATGACAAATACTGTGGAGTAATATAAAACTGGAAGGGAGTTAGAAAGTGCCAAAGGTGGAGAGGTTGTGATTTTAAGTGATTATTAAGAAAGACCTCTCCAGGAAGAGGTGACTTTTGAGCAGACTTGCAAAAATAGAGGAATTCATACGGATCGTGTGGATACCCAGATGTCAGAAGAAAAGATGAAAAGTAATTACATAGTCCTTGAGGTGGGACTCTTCCTGGTTTATCTGAAGTACAAGAGAGGCCTATGTGGCTGGACTGAAATGAATTATAAGAGGAGCAGCAAGAGGTCAGGCCAAAAAGAGTGGAATGGGGGCCCAACTGATGTAATCCCTAGTGTCCTGGACTGCAGTTCTGGAAGCCTCATGGTCAACCATGGGTTTAGGTGCCCACATTAGCCTGAAAACATGCTGGGTGTGAACATGAGTACCCAAGATCCTGAAGAACTGGAAGCCTGGGAACTTTATCTCATGTGTTCACACATGCTACCATAGGAAGAAATGAATAAAATTTTTTTTTAAATAAGACTAAAAAGAAAGAGAGATTTTGTGTGACTTATAGACCATCGTTTGACCAGGTTATTACTATGAGATAGGAAGCCACCTGACGGTTTTGAGCAGAGTTATGATCTGAGTTACGTTTAAAGAGGATTACTCTGGTGTTTTGACTCTAAGGGCCCAGAACAGAAACAGAGATACTAATTAAGGGGATATTGCAATGAACCAGGTGAGAGACAATGTGCAGAGCAGGTGATAGGTAGTAGAACTTGCAAAACACCCTCTTCCCCCAAAAAGAATAAGCAAATAATTATATATTTTGAAGATAGAATCATCAACATTGGCTGAGAGATTAAATGTGGGGTATAAGAAAGAGTAAGACTTTAAGATTTTAGGCTTAAAACATTAGAAAATGATGTTATTAGGAAATAAGATAGGGAAGAATATGGGAAGATCCAGTTTGGGAGGAAAATTCATTATGTTTGGTATGTTAAATTTAATGTGCCCCAGGCAAGCGGTGGTTAAGGTGATACACTCCCACGTGGCCACCCTACTTAAGTCCTGGACCTGGTGACTTGCTTTCTCACTGTCCTTCCCTCTTCCTCTGTCTCTCGCTGGTGAGCACACGTGCCCTATAGCAAATTTAAAATAACAACAGATAAAATTAAACTATTTTTATTTTTTTAAAGGTTTTCGCTAGAGGGTGCATGTGCTCACCAGACAGACAGAGAGAGACAGAGAGATAGAAAGCGAGAAATCACCCCCCAGGGGAGATGGCCACGCCGCAGTCCCTTCTCCTCCATTCTCCTCTCGGGATCTTGGACACGCACGCACACGCGCCTGGCATGAGTTTAAGTCACCGGGTCCAGGACTTGAACTGCGGTCGATTACATGGGAGTCCAGTGACATAGCCATTACGCTAACTGCTGGTCCCAAACAAACTATTCTTAAATAATAAATTTAATGTCCTTCAAATATTGAACTGGATATTTTGAAGTTGTTGTTAGATCACCTGAGAAGCTTTTTAAAGAACCAGTAAAGAGGCAGGCAGGTGCCATGGTGGTTAGGAGTCCTAGACTCCCATATTGGGTGACTGTGGTTTGAGTCCCAGACCTGGCGGCTTGCTTTCTCACCTTTTCACTCTCTCTCTCTGTCCCTCCCTGGTCAAATTAAAATAAATAAGTAAATTAATTAAAATAAAATAATTCTTTAAAACTGAGTCTGGCATCAGGGTAAAAAGGTCCTATTTAGAAATATAGAATTGGAAGTGTCCAGTGTATAGATTGTGCTTAAATCTTTCAGACTAGAGATGACCACGTTAGTGAATATACATAGAGAAGAAGAGGTTCATTAAGGAATTCAGGTGATGAGAAGGAATAATAAAAGAGAGAGAGACTAAGAATGAGTAGGCAGTAAATTGAAAGAGAAATGGGAAATTCAGAAGACTGTGGAGTCCTGAACAGTAAATTATGCCCTTATTGATGTGGGAGGTCAAGTATAATGAGGACTGAAATGGAACTTTAGAGAATTTTATTGATCATTAGATATCAGGGTGGTTTTTTTTTAAGAATTTTTTAAACTTTATTTATTTATTTATTTATCTTAATTTGACCAAAGAGGGGCAGAGTGAGAGAGAGAGAGAGAGAGAGAGAGAGAGAGAGAGAGAAAGCAAGCCGCTAGTCCATGATTTGAACTGCGGTTGGCCATGTGGGAGTCCAGAGCCCTTAACCACCATCCCATCTACCAGCCCCAGGTATCAGTTATTTTTATCTTTCAGGTTTCACGAATTTACTGGCTATTTTATATGTAGTTCTGTTCCTGAATGAGTGATGCCTGATGTGAGAGAGGGGCTGGAGTTGAGAGGACAGAATTTAGAAGGAAGGTGGATAACGCCAGGGCAGAAGCTTAGATGTGTGGGGGCCACTGAGTTGCCTGCATTGTTCTGCTGCTTGACCTGTGTGGTTATGAATACGGGCCTTTGCTTTATAATTATCCCTCAAACTGTACTTCTATGTTTTATGCCTTTTTTGACATATATATTAAATTTAGCAAGAAGGAGAAAAAGAAAACAGATGAGTTTAGACATAAATTAGCTTTTTTTATTATAGATTATCATCTTTGACGGTTTTTTTTTTTTTACACATAGTAACATTGTGCAGAATTTTTTTAGAAAATTGACGGCTATCGCACATGGCCAATCAGATGGTTTGAGTCCCAGAACCTGGCCACTTGGGAAACATGCCAAACTCATGTGCATGCATTCCCAGAAAGAGGGAAACATGATGGAGAAGGGATTGCAGTGTGATCACTCCCTTTAAGGTGTGCTTTCTCCTTTTCTCTTTCTCTGTCTGTCTCTTTCTAGGGAGTCCACATGCCCTCTAGCAAAAAAAAAAGTTGAATCTCCCAAAATGCTTGTACTGTAAATTTTTTTTTTTTTTCTCTAAGCCCTTATGCAGCTGGAATCTATTTTAAAGAAAATCATCAAAGAACGAAAAGGAAGGACTTTCAGTCAACATGTTTTCATTGACTCCTTAGTACAGGGGGACCTTAATGACCAACAGGTAATGTAACTATAGTGTGCTTTTCATTCATTTTAGTCCAACTGCTCTCGTAGAACTCAATGACTTCTCTTTTATTGTACATCACAGGTAGAACAAGAACTTAGTCTCCTGTTAGTTAGCTCTTTGAAGCAGCTGTATATTATTTAATACATGGATAAGCAAATATTGAGCCAGAAGTCTCTGATCATAAACGCGTAGAAAGATTTGTGTAAGCCTTTACAGACTAAGCCACTCTGCAGGTGTGGCAATGTAGCTTGTTCATGGCACAGGTCTGTTACCATCAGTGCACCACTGCTTTTGTGGTTTTGTCAGGCAAAGGACAAGAATGAGTCATTATTGGGCCCAGCAGTTAGTGTAATGGCTATGTTGCTGGACTCCCATGTAGTCGACTGCGGTTCGAGTCCCAGACCCGGCAGCTTAAACTCATGCTGGGTGCGTGTGCATGCGTGCCCAAGATCCTGAGAGGAGAATGGAGGAGAAGGGATTGCGGCGTGGCCATCCCCCTTGGGGGGGGTGATTTCTCACTTTCTGTCTCTCTGGCGAGCACACATGCCCTATAGCGAAAACCTCTCAAAAAAAAAAAAAAAAAGAGTTATTATTGCCACACTTGTTCATTGTAGGAAATATGTGCTCTACTCTAGCACCTGCAAGTCCTTAAACTAGAAGTGGTTTTCTGTGTGCAGGTGTAGAAATTAAGTCAGGCTACAAAGACAAATGGCAGGGGGAACCAGCAGTTAGCGTAATGGCTATGTCGCTGGACTCCCACGTAGTCGACCGCAGTTCACGTCCCGGACCCAGTGGCTTAAAACTCACTTGTTCATTGTAGGAAATATCTGCTCTACTCTAGCACCTGCAAGTCCTTAAACTAGAAGTGGTTTTCTGTGTGCAGGTGTAGAAATTAAGTCAGGCTACAAAGACAAATGGCAGGCTCTTCTCCATGCTTCCCAAGAGTTTGTTGGTATATGAGGCCAAGCCAGAAAGAGAGGACTGAGCCAAAGTATGTTATGAGTCAGTAATATGACCAAAAGATAAATGTTTATTTCCTCAAAAAAGCAATGCTCTATTTAGGTTTGTTTCCACATTACAGAGTTAAATTTAGTGAAAGCATAATAAAATTTGTTTTCCTTTTGTTAACTCTAATTTTATACCCTAGATTATTTTAGTAGGGCCTAATATAGGCCACCTTACACTTCACACTTTCTAAACTTACTTTTGTTTCTTAGATACTTGAAGACAGTATGATATTTTCTCTGGCTGGCTGTATAATAACTGCAAAATGTAAGTATTAACTGAGTTATTTCAGGTAAACTATAAGATATACAAAGATGAGGCTTTTCTAAAATAAAAGAAATACTATTTGTAAGACCTCTTTATAACATCCCTTCCTATACATTTTTTTTTTTTTTGGAGAGGTTTTTGCTATAGGGCACGTGTGCTCTCCAGAGAGAGACAGAGAGACAGAAAGCGAGAAATCACTGATGGTGGGGATGGCCACACCGCAATCCCATCTCCTCCATTCTCCTCTCGGGATCTTGGGCACGCACGCACACATGCCCAGTGTGAGTTTAAGCCACTGGGTCCAGGGCTCGAACCACGGTTGTCTACGTGGGAGTCCAGCGACATAGCCATTACGCTAACTGCTGGTCCCCCTTCCTATACTTTTTTCAAAGGCTTGATTCACAGGGACCAGCAGTTAGCGTAATGGCTATGTCGCTGGACTCCCACGTAGACAACCGTGGTTCGAGCCCTGGACCCAGTGGCTTAAACTCACACTGGGCATGTGTGCGTGCGTGCCCAAGATCCCGAGAGGAGAATGGAGGAGAAGGGATTGCAGCATGGCCATCCCCCCCTGGGGGGTGATTTCTCACTTTCTATCTCTCTGTCTTTCTCTGTCTGTCTGGTGAGCGTACGCGCCCTATAGCAAAAAAAACTCTCAAAAAAAAAAAAAAAAGGCTTGATTCACATAGGTGCCTTTTTTATTTTTTTAACCCCAAGTGGGGGATGCTACCTCTGAAATTTGCCATAAATTTTTGACACATTTTAGGAATTGTGAATTGTAGTTAGTACCTTTAAAATGACCTGCTGTTGACACCTTTCTAACTGGAACAGTGAACTTTTCCATTTCCTCCTACTGCTTTTCACTTTGACTCTAACCCAGGCTGCTATTATATTCTACTGGCAGAGGATATAGGCCACAGAAATCATGACTTCAAAGATTTCTCTTGATGGGATTGAAGGTGATTTTCATTTAAAATTCTAATTTGTGTGATATGTTTCTAAGTTCCCTTAATGGTGTTATATATCATTCATCCAGTGTGCACCTGGGCAATCTGCTTTCTAACCACCTCTGAAGAAGTTCAAAAAAAGCTATATGAAGAGATAGACCATGTTTTTGGGAAGAACCCCATTACTCCAGAGAAAATCGAGCAGCTCCGGTAAGAACACAATAAAAGTAAGAGGAGATCATCAAATAGTAAATGTCACTGGATCAGGTTAAAACTATTCTATCTAGGAAAGTTACATATCTATATAGTACTTAAAATATTTACATATAGGTTTTAATAGATCATTGAATCTGCTTTTTAAAATCATAAGATAGTCTGGGAAACCTTTAAATTAGCCTGTACTAAATAGGGCTAATGAGGCCCAGCCAGTGGCTTGATGGCGAAGGCAGCAGCATCCCACATGGCAAAGTATGTGGTTAGAATTCTGGACCCAGTGGCTTGAAAAACAAGCTGGGTGTGTGTGGTACATGTCCAGAATCCCAAGAGAAGAATGGAGAAGGGATTACAGCATGCTTATCTCCCCTGGGGAATGCTTTCTTACTTTCCCTCTATCTCTGTCTCTGTCTCTCTCTCTCCTGCACATACACACACCTATAGCAAGCTTAATTTTAAAAAAAGGTACCAGTGATGTCAAACAAGTGAGACACTCATTCCTTGGTGGGAATACAGAATGATAACAGCCACATTGGGAAATAGGATGGTTAGGATCTTTTTTTTTTAGAATTATTTTATTTAACTTTATGTATTTATTTATTTATTTGTATGTTACCGGAAGGGACAGAGTGAGAGAGAAAGAGAAAATGAGAAAGCAAGCCATCAGGTCCAGAACTCGAACCAGGGCCACCCATGTGGGAGTCCAGTGCACCTTAAACACCACACCACCTGCCAGCCCATGATCTTTTTTTCTTTGTTTTTTTTTTTTTGGGGGGGGGGCGGGGGGAGGGTTTTGCTATACGG
>NW_006159858.1:5611457-5613401 GCF_000334495.1 Tupaia belangeri chinensis
CTGCAATCCTTTCTCCTTCATTCTCTTCTCAGGATCTTGGGCACGCATGCACATGCGCCCGGCGTGAGTTTAAGCCCCTGGGTCCGGGACTCGAACCACGGTCTACTACGTGGGAGTCCAGCGACATAGCCATTATGCTAACTGCTGGTCCCAGCCCATGATCTTTTAAAGTAAAATATAACACTTAGCATATGGCCTAGCAATTCCATTAATTTCTAGTTACCCAGGAGAAATTAAAACATGTCTACCTAAGACCAGTAAGAAATGTTTATAGCAGTATTATTCTAAATAGCCCCAACTGGAAGAAGTTCAGATGTTCACTAACTGGGAAATAAGTAAATTATGGTGTCATACCATGGAATACTACAAAATAATAAAAAGGAACACAATGTCAATGTACATAATAACATAGCTAAATCTTGTTATGCTAAGTGAAACAAAAGATTACCTCTGTATGATTTAATTTTTTTTTTTTTTGAGAGGTTTTTGCTATAAGGTGCGTGCGCTCTCCAGAAAGACAGAAAGAGACAGAGACAGAAAGTGAGAAATAACCCTTCTGGGGGGATGACCACACCGTAATCCCTTCTCCTCCATTCTCCTCTCGGGATCTCGGGCACACGTATACATGCGCCCGGCATGAGTTTAAGCCACCGGGTCCAGGACTCGAACCACAGTCGACCACATGGGAATCCAGCAACATAGCTACTATGCCAACTGCTGGTCCCTATGATTTCATTTTTTTAAAGTTTATTTGTGCTTTCTAGGAGCAAGAGAGAAAGAGAGAGACAGGACCCCCAGGAGGTCTTTATGCCACAGTCAACTCTCAGCTTTAGCTAGTCCTACGTCATGGACACACAGGCATACCTGGCATGTTCAGGGCAGTCTCTGGGTGGGAACCACCTTAACCTCTACACCACCTGGTGGCCCTAAATAAACTTCAAAAATAATAATGAAACATTTATAAATAACAAAGCTTATAACTTCTGTAAATACCATTTTTTTCCTCTGAATATTATGGGGACAGTATTGTCATATGTAATGACTCCACAACAGCCAATAACTGTTAAAGTTCTGTTGATTCTGCTTTCCAGGTAACTTTTCATATCTTTTAGTTCTCTCATTGCCAGAGACCCAGTCTAGGTCAGACTACCATCATCATGATTTCAAAAGCTGTGGGTCTTGTTTCTTTCCAATCCAAATTACTGCTGGAGCCAGTGATTGCAATTGTAATCACTGAGGGGCTTTAAAACCACAGATACGCGGGACTAATTCCTTTTATTTACTTATTTATTTTGAGAGTTTTTGCTACAGGGCATGTGCACTCAATAGAAAGACAGAAAGCAAGAAATCACCCCCTGAGGGGTTGGCCATGCCACAACCCCTTCTCCTCCATTCTCTCATAATTTTTGGCATGTACACACACACACCTGGCGTGTGTTTTAACCTGCTGGATTTGCGACTTGAACTGCAGTCAACTACATGGGAGTCCAGTGACATAACCATTACACCAACTGCTGGTCTCCCTGGGATCAGTTCTAAATCATCTGATTCATAGTCTATGGACATCAGCAGTTTTCAAAAGCTCAGATGATTCTATTATGTTTACCAAAGTTGAGAATCACTGAGTTAGTGGCCTTTGTACATCTGGAGAGTCACATCTGATCAGATGTGACTATTTTATTATAGACTATAATATTTTATATATTATATTATAGACTATAAAAATCTATTAGTGACTTCTGGTTCTTATGGTCAAGTTTAAACTCCCTAGTATAGCTGCTGAGACATTTAAAGAGTTGGGTCTGGAGCCAGCAGGTGGCATGGAGGTGCTGAACTCTCACATGGCTAACAAAGGTTTGAATCCCGGATCTGGCAGCTTGCTGTCTTACTTTCTCTCTCTCTGGCCAAATTAAATAATAATAATAATAATAAATAAAATTAAAT
>NW_006159858.1:5613782-5615799 GCF_000334495.1 Tupaia belangeri chinensis
GGGGTCTCTTTTTGGTTTATTTGTTTTTTGTTTGTTTGTTTGTTTGTTTGTTTTTTGCAGTCCCAGATTAAGTATTATTGATATTTCTCTGCAAAACCCTTTCTCTAGATTAGGTGCCTCTGCTATGTGTTTCCATAATACTTCCTTTATCCTAACATTTACTGAGCTTGTTTCATTGTTCATCCTTTATGTTTCTTCCATTTTCCTTCCTTTGACAGTATCTGTCTCTGTTTTGATTACTGTTGTAGTCCTGTATCTGACACAAAGTTTCTGATGTACTAGGTATCCAATAAATGTTTGTTCCAAGAAGAAGAGTATTTTCTATTTTTATTGTTTTTGGTATAAACAATCAACATTTTTTTTTTAAGAGGTTTTTGTTATAGGGTGCATGCTTTCACTGGAGAGACAGAGACTGGGAGATAGAAAGCAAGAAATCACCCCCCAGAGGGGATGGCCACACCACAATCCCTTGTCTATTCTCCTCTCGGGATTTTGGGCATGCACACACACGAGCCCCTCGTGACTTGCAAGCTGGTTGGTCTGGGGCTCAAACCATAGTTGTCCATGTCGAAGTCCAGCAACTTAACTATTACACTGTTTGCTGGTCCCAGCAGTCAACATTCTTTTTTTTTTTTGAGAGAGATTTTTGCTATAGGGTGTGTATGTTTGCCAGAAAGAGAGAAAACAAGAAATCATCCCCCAGAGGGATGGCCATGCTGCGATCCCGTCTCCATTCTTTTCTCAGGATTTTGAGCATGTACACAAGCACACTTGCTTGACGTGAGTTATAAGTCCCTTGGTCCAAGACTCAAATTGCAGTCAACTACGTGGGATTCGAGCATTTTTGCCACCATGCCACCTGCTGGACCCCTTATAGCTCTTTTCTAAAAGAACTTTTATACATTAAGGATATACTTACTAAAAATATTTTCGTATTTCTCTTTTAATTTTGCTTGTATTTACAAATACATAAAATGTTTTTGTAGATTACTTAACATTTTTCTGTATGGCTTCTGTAATTTTGTCACGGTGAAAATAAAGTACTTTTCTGCTGAAAATACTGTTTTAGGTCCAGCTAGTGGCAGCTGGATGCCACATGGCCAACTGGGCAGTTTGTGTCCCAGACCTGGCAGCTTGAAAAATGCATTGGGTGTGTGTGCATGCATGACCAAAAGTCTCGAGAGGACGATGGAGAAGGGATTGTAGCGTGGCCATCTCCCTTAAGGGATGATTTCTTACTTTCCCTTTCTCTCTGTCTCTGTTGAGTGTACATACCCTATAGCAAACTTTAAAAAGTTTTCTTCTGGGGACCAACAGATGGCATAATGGTTACATCTCTGGACTCCTACATAATCAGCCACAGTTTGAGTATCGGTCCCAGCAGCTTAAAACACATGCCAGCAGGACCAGCAGTTAGCATAATGACTATGTCACTGAACTCCCATGTAGTCGACCATGGTTCGAGTCCTGGACCTGGTGGCTTAAACTCACGCTGGGTGCGTGTGCATGCGTACCCAAGATCCTGAGAGGAGAATGGAGAAGAAGGGATTGCGGTGTGGCCATCCCCCCAGGGGGTGATTTCTCACTTTCTGTCTCTCTGTCTCTCTCTTTCTGGCAAGCGCACATGCCCTATAGCAAAAACCTACACACACACACGCAAAAAAACTCATGCCAGCAATGTGTGTGTGCTTGCCCAAAATCCCAAAAGGAGAATGGAGGAGAAGAGATTATGGCATGGCCTTCCCTCCTGGGGTGGTAAGGGTGATTTCTTGCTTCCTATCTCTCTGTCTCTCTGGTGAGCATATGTGCCCTTATAGAAAAAAATCTCTAATAAAAAAGTTTTCTCCTGGTAGTTTTTATGTGTTTTTATTTGTTTAAATCTCTACCTGGAATTTCTATACCTCTAATATGACACATCTTTACATAAGATAATTTTCTTTCTTTTTTTTTTTTTTGGGGAGGTTTTTGCTGTAGGGTGTGTGCACTCACCAGAAAGACAGAGACAGAAAGACAAAAA
>NW_006159858.1:5616811-5618310 GCF_000334495.1 Tupaia belangeri chinensis
CACGCGCGCGCCCGGAGGCCACACGCCAGCCCCGGGGAGGCAGCAGAACTCCGAGCAGAGCCCTGGGCCGCGAGGGGCGTGGGCGGGGCCAGCGCAGGGCCCGGGCTGGGGCCCGTGCAGGGCCCTCCACCGCCCGCGCGGCAGGGCCCTGAGGTTTTTTTTCACTGTAGGGCGCGTGCGCTCGCCAGACAGACAGAGACATAGAGACAGAAATCAAGAAATCACCCCCCAGGGGGATGGTCACGCCACAATCCCTTCTCCTCCATTCTCCTTTCGGGATCTTGGGCATGCACACACACGTCGGGCTGGGGCCCGTGCAGGGCCCTCCACCGCCCGCGCGGCAGGGCCCTGAGGTTTTTTTTCACTGTAGGGCGCGTGCGCTCGCCAGACAGACAGAGACATAGAGACAGAAATCAAGAAATCACCCCCCAGGGGGATGGTCACGCCACAATCCCTTCTCCTCCATTCTCCTTTCGGGATCTTGGGCATGCACACACACGTGCCCAGCGTGAGTTTTAAGCTACCAGGTCCGGGACGTGAACTGCGGTCGACTACGTGGGAGTCCAGCAACATAGCCATTACGCTAACTGCTGATTCCCAATTTTCTTATCTTTAGGTAAATGAGAATTATGTTGAGACTATTTTAAATTAGGAAGGTTTGAGAAGTTGTTGAGTGACATTTTAAAAATGTATGTACATTTCAAACTGCCACTTCTAAACATCTTTAAAAAAATTTTTTTGACAGATACTGTAGGCAAGTGCTTTGTGAAACTGTTCGAACTGCCAAACTGACCCCAGTTTCTGCTCGCCTTCAAGATATAGAAGGAAAAATTGATCAATTTATTATTCCTAGAGAGGTAAGAAACATTTGGTGTACTTCATTCATTCATTTATTCTTTTCAACTCCTGTGGTATGTATTTTAATTTTCATTGTCTAAAATTCCCAATAAATGCTGTTCGTTATTGAATCAGACAGTTATTTTAATTACAAAAACAGTTCTTGCTTTAAATTTCAATCTATATAAATTTTTTTTCTCCATAGGTACTATTTCTAACAGTTTAGTATGTCTTTTTTGTAGACCTTTTTCTGTGTATGTATGTATGTATATTACTTTATACCTGTGCATGTATGTGTTTACGTATATATTATACATACACACATTTAAATTTTTTCCTGAGGGTATGTGTGCTCACCAAAGAAAGACAGGGAGAGACAGGGAAAGTGAGAAAGCATCCTCCATGGGGCATGAAGGCACCGCAATCCCTTCTTCTCCCCTGCCTTTGAGAATTGGGCACTCACACATGCAGCTGGTGTGTTTTTGGAATCTAGTGCTTTAACAGCATGGTTGGCTATGTAAGATCCAGCTACCTTAACCACCATGCCACAGCCTGGTCTGTGTGTGTGTGTGTGAGTGTGTGTGTGCATTTAAGATTTTCTTTTTTACTGAGAGAGAAACCACACAGAATGGAGAGAAAGGAGGAGGGAGGAAGGCAGGGAA
>NW_006159858.1:5618341-5624545 GCF_000334495.1 Tupaia belangeri chinensis
GAGGTATTTTTTGACGAAGTGTCACCCTGTCACACTCCCCCTTCCCCAGCCTCGCAGTTACCCAGGACCAGAATCCCTTGCTGTCACAGTCAGCCTGTATCGACTGGGCTGAGATCAAGATCCCTCATGCGGCCCCAGTCAGTATACAGGGGTGCCCTCTCACTTGCACCACTGTAATTAGGTCACCTACATATTTTAAAAACTGAAAAATGTAAAAAGTTACTCTTCATCTTGTTCTTTCATTTTTTTCTTTTTCTTAAGTGCATCACAGATTAGTACAACTAGCACCTAATACACAGCAAATGTGTTTTTTTTTTTTCTTCAAACTTTTGACAGAAGATATGTGTGCTTCTCAGAGAGAGAGGAAGAAAGCACCCCCTAATGGAATATGGTCATGCCGCAATCTCCTCTCTCCATTTCTCTGTCCTGTCGAGAATCTGAACATGCATGCACGTGTGCCCAGTGTGTTTTTCAAGCCACTGGGCCCAGGACTCAAACCACGTGGTCATCCATGTGGGATTCAGTTTTCTTAACCACCAGGCCATGGGCCAGCCCCAAACTCATAATTACTAATGGCTTCATAGTATTTCATTGTGTGAATATGTAATAATTTATTTAAACAGTCCCCACCAATTGAAGTGTAGGTCTACATTAATTGTTTTAAATTATTACAAATTGTATACTTGTTCAGGTATTGAGCGGTCAAGGTTCATGTGAATATTAAATTTATATTGCCCTATAAAAGGCAGTTTATACTTTTAGCAATAATATATGAGACTGCTTTTGCTCACCAAATCTTTAGCCATCTTTGCATTTGTGACTCTTATATGTGAAACTATATCATTATTTTAATTCGCTTTTCCCTAACATTGTAGAGAACAACTTTTCATGTGTATACTAAAAGTATTTCCTTTATAAATTATTTATTTGTAACTTCTACTCTTTCTAATAAGCTTGTCTTTTTAAATATTGGGACCAGCAGTTGGCGTAATGGCTATGTCACTGGACTCCCCTGTAGTTGACCGCGGTTCACGTCCTGGACCCGGTGGCTTAAAACACGCTGGGCACATGTGCGTGTGTGCCCAAGATCCTGAGAGGAGAATGGAAGAGAAGGGATTGCAGCGTGGCCTTCCCTCTCAGGGGGGTGATTTCTTTCTCTCTGTCTCTCTCTCTCTTTCTGGTGAGTGCACGTACCCTATAGTTAAAAAAAAAAAAACTCTCCAAAAAAATAATAAATATTATACAAACCACCTCTGTCAATTATATGGCAAATTTTTTAATAGGGCACGTGTGCTCGCCAGAAAGACAGAGAGACATAGAGATAGAAAGTGAGAAATCACCCCCCAGGGGGATGGCCATGGCTCAATCCCTTCTTCCATTCTCCTCTCAGGATCTTGGGTGCACACGCACCCGGCGTGAGTTTAAGCCACCAGGTATAGGACTGGAACCATGGTCAACTACAGGGGAGTCCAGCGACATAGCCATTGCGTACAGCAAATATTTTTTTCTCTGTATTTCTTGATGTTCCTTATGGTAATTTTTTTTTTAACTAAATGCCTGTTTTGAATTTTCATATAATTAAGCCTATTATTTTTTTATGGCTTCCAGATTTTGTGACATGCTAAGGCCTTTCCTATTTTTAAATCACCAAAATAATGGCCTGGTTTTTTTTGTATTTATTTTATGATTTTATTTCATCTTTATTATTTGTATTAAAAGAGTTTTAGGATGAGTTGGCTTTCTGGGAGTCATTTTGTCTGTTAGGCCTTTGACTAACTAGACTGTTTTTTTTTTTTTTTTTCACAGACTCTTGTCCTTTATGCCCTGGGTGTGGTACTTCAGGATCCTAGTACTTGGCCATCACCACACAAGTATGAAATATCTTATTTCTTCTTGATTTTGATTTTTATGTGTTTTCATTCCACTTTTAGTTTTGAGGAGAAAATGCAGTATGTGGCCATGATATAACACAATTTTACTGCCTTTTCTCATCTATGAATGTGTTCACTGCTGCTCTTTGCTTCTTTTATTTTCATTTCTATTCTAAAATCTGCTTAATTACCTAATCTCTACACTTATCCCTTAATTTCAATGGAATTTTGGAATTATTTTGTTGTTAATTGGGTATTCTTCTGCAGTTTCTTTCTTTCTTTTTTTTCTTAAGAGGTTTTTCCTTAGGGTGCATGTAGTGGGAGAGAGAGCAAGACAGAGACCATGAGAGGGGAAAGTGAGAAATCACCCCCCTCTCCCAAGGAGAACAGTTGTACCACAGTCCTTTCTCCTCCATCCTCCTCCTAGGATCTTGGGCACACATGCACACATACCCACACTGAGTTTCAAGCTACCGGGTCTGGGACTTGAACTGTTGTCGGCTATTGGGAGTCCAGCGACATAATTGCTAGCCATCTGCTGGCTCCATCTTGTACAGTTCTTTAAATTTTTCTTCTGTTAGTTCCCTTCAATTGATCAGTTTCTTAGTAGAATTTAGATAGTAGGTGTTGTGGGGACTAGCATGTGGTGTGATAGTTAAGGTGCTGAACTGCCATATGGCCAACCATGGTTTGAATCTCAGACCTGGCAGCTTGCTTCCTCACTTTCCTTCCCTCTATCTCTCTCTGTTCAAATTAAAAATAATAATAACAATGATGAATAAAATTGAATGAAACAATTCTTTTTTTTTTTTGAGAATTTTTCACTATAGGGCGCGTGCACTCACCGGACAGACAGAGAGAGACAGAGACAGAAAGCGAGAAATCACCCCCCAGGGGGGATGGTCACGGCGCAATCCCTTCTCCTCCATTCTCCTCTCGGGATCTTGGGCACGCACGCACACGCGCCCGGCGTGAGTTCTAAGCCACCGGGTCTGGGATGCGAACCGCGGTGGACTACGTGGGAGTCCAGCAACATAGCCATTACGCTAACTGCTGGTTCCCTACAGTTCTTTAAAAAAGAAAAAAGAAAAGTGGTATGTGTACATCTGTTATGTGTATGAATGGTGAAGGTGGCAAAAGGTGAAGAGAAAAGCTGCTATAGCTGGCCATCTAATAAAATCTGCCTTAAGGTAACAGGCTAGGACTTATTGCCCTACAAGAGGGTTATAAATTAAGTTGGGTAGGTGTAAGACAGTAGTGTACTGGGGCAGGGTTGGTGGCATGGATGAAGTACTAGGTAGCCTACTTTTTTTTTTAATGAATTGTTTTGGGACCAGCAGGTGGTGTGGTGGTTAAGGTGCTGGACACTTTCATATGGCCAACCATGGTTCAAGTCCCAGACCTGGCAGCTTGCTTTCTCACTTTCTCTCTCTCTCTCTCTCTCTCTCTCTCTCTCTCTCTTTCTCTCTCTGGTGGGCACATGTGCCCTATAGGAATTTTTTTAAAATTAATAGTAAATAATACTAAACAAATAATTGTTAAAAAAAAAACAGAAAAATATAAGAACTTCACTAAAACTTTTGACATTATTGCTATTCTCAAATACTAAGATGGCCAGAAGCTCCAGTGACATAGTGGTAACACACAGCTCTAGGCTTCTGGATCCATATGGAAGATCAAGGTTCAGTTTCCAGATTGTTATATACATGCCGAAAAGTATGCCTATGATCCTGACTGGCTGGCAAGGCTGGGGCAGGAAGAGGATCATGGCATGAGACTCCATTGGGGCTGCCTATCTTTCTCTCTCATGGGAGAAATAAATTAATAAGAACTTTAAAAGTTACAGGAATATAGGTTACAAATTGAAAATGTTGCAAGGATTAGATGTCACAATGTGGAAATTATTTGTAGAAATCAAACATAATCAAAGTGCAAATGGTAGTGTTATATGCTAAGGAAAAGCTTTCTAAAGCTGGGTAGCTCTGTATACGATTCCATATAGAAAAAGGTCTAGAGATTCATTGTTGACAGTACCTTGAGAGAAACTCTCACTAACAAAAATATGCATATAACTAGATAGACCCATACAGACAGATTAATTATAGTTTAAGTATAATTGTCACAAAGATGAAGATAAAGAAATTGATTTTTTTATTCACTAGACTTGGTGCCCTTGCACGTCCTTTTTAATGACTGAGTAGCAGTCATTGTATGTATGTACCAGAATTTGTTCCCCCATTTACCCACCGAGGGACCTTTTGGGTTGTTTCTAGGATTTTACTATTATGAATGAGGCTGTTCGGAGCATTTGTTACATGTTTTTGTATGAACATAGAATTTCATTTCTCTGGAACAGATGCTTGAGAGTATGATTTCTGAGTCATGTTCTAAGTGCATAGTTTTGTGAGAAATTGCCAGACTGTTTTACAGAGGTTCCTTACCAGCAGTATATGAGAGATTCCGATTCTCTACAGCCACACCAGCATTTCAGTTATCACTGTCTTTTTGGTTTTGTTTTAGTTTTTTCATTGTTCCAATGTATATGTAGTGAATCTCATTGTATTTTTTTTTTGGAGAAGTTTTTGCTGTAGGACGTGTGCGCTCACCAGAAAGAGAGAGAGACAGAGAGACAGAAAGCAAGAAATCACCCCCCAGGGGGGATGCCACACCACAATTCCTTCTCCTCCATTCTCCTCTCAGGATCTTGGGCACACATGCACACATGCTTAGTGTGAGTTTAAGCCGCCGGGTCTAGGACTCGAACCGCAGTTGACTACATAGGAGTCCAGCAACATAGCCATTATGCCAACTGTTAGTTCTACTCATTGTAATTTTAATGTTTTCTTGGTGAATGAGTTACTGACATTAACTTACTTTCTTTGTATAAAAATATCTAGAGGGACTAGCAGATGGTATAGGGGTTATATGGCTGGATGTCCACAGAGTCGACCATGATTTGAGTCCCAGACCAGTTGGCCTAAAACTCATGCGGGGTGTTGGGGGGCAGGCAGGGGAGTTGGCAGGTGGCGTGGTGGTTAAAGTTGCTGGACTCCCACATAGTCGACTGCAGTTTGAGTCCCGGACCTAGCAGCTTGCTTTCTCACTTTCCCTTTCTCTCCCTCTCTTACTCTGTCTCTCTCTGGTGAACTTTAAAGAAAGAGAGAGAGAGAGAGAGAAAGAGAGAGAGAGAGAAGGAGAAAAAGGAAGAGAGAGAAAGAGAAAGGAAGGAAGAAAGTTAAATAATTCTTTTAACAAAAACTCATGCTAAGCGTGAGTGCATATGTGCCCAAGATTCCAAGAGGAGACTGAAGGAGAATGGATTGCAGCATGGCCATCTCCCCTAGGAGATGATTTCTTACTCTCTGTCTCTCTGGCAAGCACATGCACCTTATAGCAACAATCTCTTTCTCTAAAACGAAATATATCGAGATATGATTTATGTACAAAAACAAATGCATTACTACCACTATCATATTGGTACTGTTTCACAGGTACCCAGAGTCAAATTCTCTGACTTTAGTGGATAATAATGTAAATATTATTGTATCTGAATGACGAAAGTCACCTTTTAAAAAAAATTATTGGTTTTTATTTAACTTCATTTTTAATTTGATCAGAGCGGGACAGAGTGAGAGAGAGATAGAAGGTGAGAAAAGAAGCCACCAGGTCTGGGACTTGAACCACGGTCAGCCATGTAGGAGTCCAGCACCCTTAACCACCACGCCACCTGCCAACCCCAAAAGTCAACTTTAAAAACCAGACCATTCTTGGGGACCTGCAGGTATGCGTAATGGCTATGTCGCTGAACTCCCATGTAGCCAACTGTGGTTCAAGTCCTGGACCTGGTGGTGACTCACACTCACGCTGGGCGCCTATGCGTGCGTGCCCAAGATCCCGAGAAGAGAATGGAGAAGGGATTGCGGCATGGCCATCCCTCCTGGGGGGGGAGGTGATTTCTTGCTTTCTAGCTCTCTGTTCTCTGTCTTTCTGGTAAGTGCACGCGCCCTATAGCAAAAACCTCTCAAAACAAAAACAAAAACAAAAAAACAGACTATTCTTAGCTCTGAAAAGAATGAAGGCAATGATTAAAAAAACCCCAGTACATGAGATTGTCATCACTTTATTTTTCATTATAGTTTTTTTAAAGAATTATTATTACTTTTTTTTTTTTTTTAATTTGACCAGAGGGAGAGCGATAGAAAAGGAAAGCAAAAAAGCTTTTCAGGTCGGGACTCAAACTACAATTGGCCATGTGGAAATCCAGTGCCTTTAACCACCACACCACCTGGTGGCCCCCGTTTTGTTTTATTGTTAATTTAGTGCTTAACAATGT
>NW_006159858.1:5625154-5639422 GCF_000334495.1 Tupaia belangeri chinensis
CCAACCTTGAATGGAATCTATGTTCCCTATTGTTAAAAACTTTAAACTTGTGGCCCCTCTCCCTTTACTTGCATGTATCACATTTTCAATAACTCCTCTGGAAGACAACTGTATATAGCAGAGATAGTGTAATGGGAGAGGGGGAAAGGGCAGAGGGTCAAACATAGTATAAAAAACATATATATATGTATACATATGTATGAAAGTAGAAATGGAATATTATTGATGATAACATGCTTGATTAAGCCACTATGCAGTTTATCCTAGATGGGAAACCACATTTAGTATGTTGTGATGATGCTCAGGGAATGAATGTTAGGTAATATATAAAAAAAAAAATGTTGCAGGAGGAAAAAGAAAACGGTAAAACTGTTCGTATCATTTTGTAAAAAAAAAAAAATGCATACTTGACGACTGCAGCGAGCTGTATGGGCACAGCTGGGTACTACTTTATAGTATGTTCATTCTACTCACTGGGGTTTATGCCTAAAGTCAGACTTGGGTTCATGTATAGGTATGTGTCAGCTGTGCTAGCTATTGGATATATTTAGACTAATTAAGTTCATTGGCAGAACAATTGAATGTGGGGGGGAAGGCATGGAGGGCACCCATGGATGCCAGGGACAATGGGGGAGGAGGATGGGACATAGCAGAGGGTGGGGGATGGGGAATCAAGGATGGCAAAACAAAAGGCAAGGTATGCAGGATATAAGAATTGGAAAATTATTTGCTGAGAACATGTATGTTGATGTGCTTGATTGAGCTAATGCACAGTGTATTTTGGATGGGAAAAAAAAGAACAATGTGAGGTGTCGGGCTGGAAGGTGGTGCGGCAGTGACACAGTGTTCTGTGAGGCTGACCCACGTGGGTACATGCCAGGTTTGTGTCCAGGTACCTTTCTGAACACACTGGGCACGTGCATGCCCATGATCTGAGGCTGGAAGAAGCTGGGGGTGGACGGCAGCATGAAGACCCTCTTGGGATGCCTGTCTCTCTTTCTGTCTCTTTCTCTCTCTTTGTCTCCCAGTCATGGAAGAAAGAAATTTTAAAATGTGAGGTGTTGGGCCGGCTATGTGACCTGGTAGTTGCAGCCAGATCTCACATGGCCAACTATGTGGTTTTTGTCCCAGACTCAATAGGTGGAAAAACACACTGCATACATGTGCGTGTGCGTAAAAATTCCCAAAGGAGGGAAAGGTGGGGGAGAAGCGATTGCAGTATAACTGTGCTCCATGGAGAGTACATTCTCCCTTTTCTTTTCCTCTGCCTCTCCATCTTTGGAGGAACTCATGCACGTGTTCCTCTAGTGCTGAGGTTACATGCCAGGTGGGTCATGCTATTTTTCTATTTTTGGAGTGATCCATAGGTTATGAGACCCTTTGTAATGGGAAAGTGTTACTCAATTCTTTATCTAAAAGCTTTGGGCCAGAAAGATCATTATGTTCTTGGGATGTGGTAGGACCTGAAGAAAGTCATTAAGTTCTGTGATTGTTTTCCTACCTATTTTTTTTTTTAAGAGAGATTTTTGCTATAGGGTACAAGTGCTTTCTGGAGAGACAGAAAGAGATACAGAGACAGTGAGAAATCACCCCCTCCTCCCTGTGGGGATAGCCATACCGCAATCACTTCTCCTCCATTCTCCTCTCGGGATTTTGGCCATGCACACTCACGCACCTGGTGTGAGGTTTAAGCCACCTGGTCCAGGACGGTAACCACAGTTGATTACTTCGGAGTCCAGTAACATAACTATTATGCCATCTGCTGGTCCCATTCCTACCTGTCTTTGAACTGAGCTACAAGCAGTTCCTTGTATGAGCAGGCCATGCACAAAACAATTTCCAGTGGGTGATTTTTTTTTTTTTTGAGAGTTTTTTTTTTCTATAGGGCACATGCACTCACCAGAAAGAGAGACAGAGAGATAGCGAGAAATCACTCCCCGGGGGCATGGCCATGCTGCAGTCCCTTCTCCTCCATTCTCCTCTCGGGATCTTGGGCACACGTACCCGGCATGAGTTTAAGCCACTGGGTTCTGGACTCAAACCGTGGTCAACTACATGGGAGTCCAGTGACATAGCCATTACACTAACTGCTGGTCCCAACCCAGTGGGTGATTTTTTAATGAAAGCTAGTTGCGGTGATTCCATCTTGTAGCCTATACCCTAACTATGCTTGTGTCACCTATCTTCTATCTCAGTGATTTACATGTTTTTGTTTTTTTTTAACAAAATGAAAATAAAATTATTCTTTTTATTTTACTGGAGATTGTGTTTACTGGCCAGAGAGACAGGGAGGGTAGAAATAACCCCTCAGTGGGACATGGTCGTGCCACACTCCCATCTCTATTTCTCCATTGTTTTGGGATTTGGGACATGTATACACACATGACTGGCAGGTTATTCAAGCTCCCAGGGTCAGGATTCAAACCATGCAATCACTTATGTGAGATCTGCCTCTCTCAAGCCACGGGGCCAACCCAGAGTTTAGCTCTTTTAAAAACGTTTGTTCTTGAGAGGAATTGTTATGTTTCATGATAGGTAAGCCTTTTTTTTTTTTTTTTAATATAGTCATTCCTTCAGTGACTTTACAGGTAAAATTTTTTAAAAATAAAAAAGCCTTTATTAGCCCCTTAATTTCCTTCGCTTATTAATAAATCTCAGAGTAATATGATTGATAAGTTCAGTTGTAAGGCTGGAGCATCCGGTTTTAAGAAATAAATCTTAACTGAAGAGGCAGTAGAATGCCCCATGTATTAATCAGGTAGTCTCATGTAACAGGTCTTAAATTTATTTAAATATCCATTAGATGATTTTGTATGATTTGTTCTTACTCTCTTAAAATGACATAACCCATGTTACAATCCCATTTCTTGCTAGTTCTGAGAATTGTATTTTGCAGTTATTTTTTAGAAATAAAGTATGGCAAGAGAATAAATATTTGTTATAATTTCAGAACATAATAATTAACACTTAAATATAATGTGGCAGTGCTTCTATTTTCCAACTTTTAAAGTTTTCAGCAAATTGTATTATACATATACCTGTGTTCTTTTAGTGTCAGTATGTAAAATGCCAGTGGAGATATATTGTGATTAACCCTGATTTTTCTTTTTAGGTTTGATCCAGACCGGTTTGATGATGAATCAGTAATGAAAACTTTCTCCTTGCTGGGATTCTCAGGCAAACAGGAATGTCCAGAGTTGAGGTGAATGAAACAGAAAGTTATATAAAAGGAAAAGTTGCCAGACTCTATACTTTGAATGTTGATAATCCCTGTTGATGACATGAACAATCTGTATAATTAAAGTATAAATTTTGGGTCTACCAGTGGCATGGAGGTTAGGGCAGCTGGATCCAACAAGGCCAGTTGTACAGTTCGAGTCCTGGACCTGGCTGGGTGCATGTGTGCTCTAAGTCCTAAAAGAGGGAGAAATGGAAGAGAAGGGATTGCGGTGTGGCCATCCACCATGGATGCTTTTTTACTTTCCCTTTCCCTCTCTTGATCTCTCCCTGGTGAGTACACATGCTATATGGAAAAAAAAAAAAAATTTAGGGACCAGCAGGTCGTGTAATGGTTGTTTCACTGGACTCCCATGTGGTTAACCGTGGTTCGAGTCCCAGACCTGGTGGCTTAAAAGTCATGCTAGGCACATGTGTATGCATGCCAAAGATCCCAAAAGGATAATGGAGATGGGATTGTGGTATAGCCATCCTTCCTAGCGCATGATTTCTCATTTTCTGTCTCTGTCTCTCTAGCAAGTGCATGCAACCTATAGCAAAAACCTCTAAAAAAAAAAGTATTAAATTTAGGGGCCAGCAGGTGACATAATGGTTAAGGTGCTGGACTCCCACATGGTCAATTACAGTTCGAGCGAGTCTCAGAGCAGGTTACTCTCTCACTTTCTCTCTTTCTCTCTCATCTCTCTCATGAGCATATATGCCGTATAGCAAATTAAAAATAATAGTAATAAATTAAATAAAATATAACTATCTTAAAAAGTATAAAATTTAATCATTGGTAACTCATTGACTTTCTTCCTGACTAGGTTTGCATACATGGTGACCACAGTACTTTTGAGTGTTTTGGTGAAGAGACTGCACCTGTTTTCTGTAGAGGGACAAGTTATTGAAACAAAGTTTGAACTGGTAACATCATCAAGAGAAGAAGCTTGGATCACTGTCTCAAAGAGATATTAAATTTTATATAGTATATTTACAATCTTAGTCAGATAGACTGAGGAAACTGACCATTTAGAAATCTCTGTTGAATCCTTTTATAAACCAGCTATTTTATAATATAGACACCTATTAGTACTTCATTATGTAAATTCGGGTTTTTGTCACATTTTTTAATACCTAATATAAATTTATAGTTATTGTACCAATATAGTGATCATTTATTGGGAAAGTTTAGCTTTCTAGTTTTAATTTTTGTTTTTTCACTACGCCATTATTTTCATATTCTTTGTCTTACTATGATCTTTTTTTTAATGCATATTCTTGAAAAGAGAAATTATTTTGAACAAGTTGGGGAATCATGTGTTTTGAATATTCATGAAATAGAAACCTAATCCTAACTCTGTTTTATACTTTCATTAAATCACCTTAAAGTAAAATTTTAAGAACATTTTATAACTTTCTTTTTTAGAGTAATATTTGTATTTTCTGGCTATAAATTGTTTTGCATTTTAATACTTTTTATGTTTGAACAATTTATTGAGTAACCTACAATGCATTTACTAATTTTTTACCTCCTAAGACAACAGTGTTATTTCATGGCTTACACAAGGCTCATCATTTTTAACAGTTCTTAAATCATTGGAAAATAATACAGTTGTTTCTGAATGTTTCTGAACTGTCCTTCCTATGTGACCCTTCCTAAGTGACATACTAAAACTGAAGCATCTTCTATTTTGCTGGAAACCTTAGCAGAACTATATCACTCCACTGATTCTCATTTGTAGAAAAAACAGAATTCCCAAATTTGGTATTTACTATTATGTCATATACTGAACATAATGAAATTGTCACTAAGAATAAAGAGAGCGGGTCAGCAGGTGGCATGGTGGTTAAGGCACCAGATTCCCACATGGTCAATCGTGGTTTGAGTCCCAGACCTGGTATGTCAGGTGTGTGTGCCTGTATGCCCAAAATTCCAAGAGGAGAATGGAGGAGAAGGGATTGCAGTGCAGGTATCTTTCCCTCTCTTTGACTCTAGTGTTTACATAACTTTATGGCAAAAACCTGGGGGGAGGGGAAGAAGAGAATAATAAGGCTAAAAGCAAACTTGCAACCACAAGGGAAAAAGGAGAAAACAAAGATGGGTGAAAATATTCTCAACAGAGAAGGATCATGACCATATCACATAGAGCTCATATAAATTGGTAAGTAAAGCATACAGTAGATTAATGAATAAAAGATATGAACAAACAGCTTTGATGGGAAAAAATGGCCAGTGAACTTTCAGAAAAAATGTATTATATGATCTCGATCAGCACAGGCATATTAGGGCTTTTAAATTTTTTTTTAATTTTCTTGGGTCCTGCAGGTGGTATGGTGGTTAAGGGCACTGGACTCCCATATAGCAACTGTGGTTCAAGTGCTGGATCTCACGACTTGCTTTCTCACTTGCTCTCTCTTTCTCTCACTCTGTCCCTCTCTGGTCAAATTAAAATAAATAAATAAAGTTAAATAAAATAATTCCTTTTATTTTGGAGAGGTTTTTGCTAATGGGGTGCATATGCTCGCCAGAAAGACAGAGAGAGGCAGAGAGACAGAAAGGAAGGAGATCACCCCCCAGGGGGGATGGCCACGCCGCAATCACTTCTCCTTCATTCTCCTCTTGGAATCTTGGACTCACATGCACACACACCTGGTGTGAGTTTAAGCCACCGGGTCCGGGACTCGAACCATTGTTAACTATGTGGGAGTCCAGCAACAGCCATTACGCCAACTGCTGGTCCCTAAAATAATTCTTTTAAAACATTTTTTAAGTTTCTTTCAGAATTGCACATTAGCACTGGTGAGTTTTATATTGAATGTATGTCTTATTTTAGGTATTTATTCACTCTTTTTTTTTTTTTTTGGAGAGTTTTTTTTTTGTTTTTTTTTGGTTTTTTTTTTTTTTTTTTGCTACATGGTGTGTGCGCTCACCTTGAGAGAAAGAAAGCGAGAAATCACCTCCCAGGGGGCATGGCCTTGCCGCAATCCTTTCTCCTCCATTCTCCTCTTGGGATCTTGGGCACACATGTACACACGCCCGGCGTGAGTTTAAGCCACCAGATCCAGGACTTGAACCGCGGTGGACTACATGGGAGTCCAGAGACATAGCCATTATGCCAACTGCTGGTCCCTCATTTTTTCACTCTTCTATTCATGAAGAGTTGTTATTTTTTCTCTAAGACAACAGCTGAAGGAAATATGCTAAGTACAGATAGAGAGGAAAGGAAGAAAGTGATAATTGTTTGCAAGTGAGCTTATTTTTAACACTGCTGAATTTCTTCGTAATTTTAGTCTCAAGAATGTACCCTAGTTATTGAGTTGTTTTATGCTGTATTTATGGTTAAACAGCTAATGTTTTGGACTTGGTTATGATTAGTTAACATAGAATTTAATTAGACGCGGCCTTTATTTCTTAAAAGTATAATTTCTAGAATTATTTAAATTTTCAAACATTAAGTAAAATCTATTCTTAGTTACTATCATCATGTTGTTTCTAAAAAGGCCTATTGTTAAATCTGTCCCCTCCCACCTTCTATTTATTTTCTATAGTTTGTGTATGCAGAGCGTCTCCCTTTGTTATTCAAGTTCCTTGAGTGCTTTGGGAACTGGCAGTGGAAGGCTAGAATGGGCAGTATGTCAAACAAGTATCAGTAAGATCAGATAATAGATGGAGGGGGTTACGTTTATTTATTGAGACAGACAAGCACCCCTAAAACAGCCCTCCCACCAGGACTCATCCAAAGTTTCAGTCAGCCTAGATTGCATGTGTCTACCCAACCTGCATGGGGAGACCTCAGGAGGCAAACCTGGGGCCGTCCCCGTGCGGGTCCAGCATTGAGTTATTGCTTTGCCACCAACTGGCCCCAAGATGGAATTTTAAAACAAGTACAATTGATAAGCCTTGGTCAGGGCAGAAACAGGTCAGCTGACCAGAGTCCAAGAATTGATTTAATTGCTAGTAAAATAAAAGAGGCATTCTACACTAACAGTGATTGGAGTGAAGAAAAACAGCACAGAAGAATCAGTTAAAGAACTATATTTTATTCCTAGTTACATGACTAAGAGCATTAAAAAGAAATCATTTTCAGGGCCATCAGGTGACATTGTGGTTAAGGACACTGGATTCCCAGATGGCTGACTGCGGTTTGAGTCCCAGACCTGGCAGCTTCCTTTCTCGCTTTCCCTTTCTCTCTCTCCCTGTCTCTGTCTGGTCAAATTAAAAAATAATAATAACAAATGGAATTAAATCATTATTTTTAAAAATATGTTTTCTAGAGAATTTTTTAAAATACCATTAATAATTATGTACAAAATAACTTAACGTACTTACTATTGTTTTGACTTGGCTGTTAGTATTTATTAAATGACTGAAATTTTAGTAGCTTCAGTGTCACTGATGGCTTATAGCATTACTCTAGCAGACATCTTAAATTATTTATATTTATTTATTTATTTGGAGAGGTTATTACTATAGGGCATATGCACTTGCCAGAAAAACAGACAGAAAGCAAGAAATCATCTCCCCGGGGGTGGGGGCTGGGGGATGGCCATGCTGCAATCCCTTCTCCTCCATTCTGCTCTTCGGATCTTGGGCACGCACGTACACACGCCTGGCATGAGTTTAAGCCACCGGGTCTAGTACTTGTCCCTCAAAAGGCAATCAAAAAATAATTTTGAATAAATGGATGAAATATTTATTGGGATCTTCTGTATAGTAGACTAAAATAAAGGAAATTATTGAAGGTACTTAATAGTTGGAAAGAAAATTCCAGATAACTAAGCTATTTCTAATGCTTTTAGTACTTTGTAATATGCTAAGTACTGATTACTAGGACTATTTAAGAGATATTATATGGCTGTCTTTTAGTGCCGCCTGTACTGTGTGTAAGCATAGATTAATAGTAGACTAGTTAGGGCAGGTATATGGCGTGGAGGCTAAGGCACTGGATCCCACATGGCCGATTGTGTAGTTTGAGCCCAGACCGGGTGGCTTGAAAATCACACTGGGCATGTGTGCATGTGTGCCCAAAGACCCAAGAGGAGAATGGTGAAGACTGCAATGTGACCATCCCCCCTGGGTTATTTCTCACTTTCCCTCTTTGTCTCTGGTGAGTGCACATGCCCTATTACAATAATAACAAAAAAAAATAGTTATTAAAAATATCAACCAAAATAGTTGCTTAGCAGCTATATCTTATCCATAGATCATCTGAACTAGGAAACATCTAAAGATCAGAATTTGGGGCAGGCCCTGTGGCCTAGTGGTTAAGAGAGCCAGATCCCATGTAACTGACTGAACAGTTTGAATCCCAGCCCCAGTGACTTGAAAAACCTGTGCTTGTATGCCCCAAACCTGACAGGATGGGATCCTTTCAGAGAAGGGATTACAGCATGACCACTCCCACTTGGGGAGTGCTTTCTCCCTCTCCTTCTCTTGCTATCTCTGTCTCCAGAGAATGCATGCACCCTCTGGCAAATTAAAAAAAAAAAAATCAGGGTTTTTTGCAAGGTTAATGAAAGCATTATTTCACAAAGTCTATCTCATGAAACATAATCCTGTGCAATGCTCTGAGGAAAAGATTCCTTGATAATTTCTTGCTCGGATTCTCCATGATGCATTCTTTTTGAGATATTTTAAATGCATACTTATACTGGAAGTACTCAGAAGTCCTGATGTAAAGAAACTTATTTTTTAAAAGAATTATTTATTTTATTTTTAAAAAATATTTTTAAAGAGTTATTTTTATTTAACTTTATTTACTTGTTTTACTTTGACTAGCAAGGGACAAAAAAACACATGACTAGAGAGGGACACACACACACACACACACACAGAGAGAGAGAGAGAGAGAAAGCAAGCCACCCGGTCTGAGATTCAAACAATGGTTGGCCATGTGGGAGTCCAGTGCCCTTAAACACACCACCTGCCAGCTCCAAGAAACCTATTTTAACTTGGTTAAACTCCGGGTGTTCCATATGTATCTAATGAAGTACAGTTTTGTCCCATAACACCTGTAAAACCAGTTCCTGTAAAATCAGCATTTCATGCAATGTTCTATAGAACAGAACTAATTTTAGCCCATGTGATCTAGTAACTAGTAGGATTTTCTTTTTCTTTTATAGGAGAGAGAAGAAGGAGGAGAGGGAGAGAGAGAAGGAGACAGATAGAGTGTTTTTCACAGGGTCTCTAGTACCATTATCCTCCTGCCCCAGCCTCCCAATTAGCTAGGATTACAACTACAGCCAACATGTTCAGGTTGGCCGGGGAACCAGATTCAGTCCCTAATCCTTTGTGTGGTTTCCACCTTCCAGGAAACGATGCAGCAGCTGGGCCCAAATACTTTTTAGGGACATATGTCTTAGCTGATTCTTTTGCTATTCACGGTTCATAGATTATGTGGTCTAAGTATGATCATAGTCTTTGAATCAAACCACCTGAATTCCATATTCTCTCCCTTACAGCCCCTTTTCTGTCAGAACATAGCACTCTTCACCTCTCCTGACTCTCCTATCCCTGTCCTGACTTTTCTATTTCTTCCCAAAGAAATGGGATCCATTTTTCAGATGAGAGTTGTTTACCAAGCACTTCGTTTGTGGCAGATACTATGCTGGACACTGGGGAGATAGCAGTGAACAAAGCATATATTGCACCATTACTATTCCTTTTCTCCTCTTGTTCTTCATCTTAGGAGGGAGAAGCCCACAGTCTCACATCCCAAAGCTTTGTCACCTTAAACATTCAGGCATTCAGAGCTTTCCAGGTAGTGGGTTTGTATGCAGCTCAAGGGCCCTTTATGTTAGCAGCCAGTAGGAACATAGGAAGAACTCGTAGATGACCACATGGCTGAGGACACCAGGGGTCCTGTCACAGGCTGCAGTAGATGAGGGAGCTCAGGGAACTGTTGGGAGTCAAATCATTTTTTTTCAGTGTATGAGCAAGGGAATGAACTAGATACCTCATCAAGGAAAACTCAGCTTTAATGCTGACGAGGAATAGTGGAGTTTCAAAGTGAAATGAAACAAAGCTAAGAATTGGTTTGGCTATGTTAAAGAGTGACATTTATCGTAGTAATTTATATGAGTTGTTGCTTAATTACACTGCAGTGCCAGGTGTGTTCCATTTTCATGATTTGTTGTCTATGTTGCAAGGTTGTCAGCTAATATAGAATTGATTTTTAGAGCTTAAAGGAACCCAGTGGAGATTATAGGCTGCTCACAATTTTAAATTTAGAGAGAGAAGCCTGGGGCTTCTGGGAATAAAAGAGTAATGCATTATTAGACTTTCACTTTGGATTTTTCTCATATAAGGCCTTCTGAAAATATGTGCTTAAATCTATGCTGCTATTAGAGTCATAGGATTTTGTTAAGCTTTCAAGAAAGTGTAGACTCAGAAGGAATTTGCAAACAATTTTCTTAAATGTCCTTGCTACAGAACCTTTGAGGGAGATGCAAATGTGTTTTGAATGCTAAATTTACTTGGATTTAAAAATACATATCTTCAAGCAAAGTTGCCATGACAACCTTTCTTATGTGTGTATAAATTTTATGTCTGTCCCTTTGAAGTTTTCATGTTTCCCAATACAGTGTCTAATCACAAGAATTGGACACTATTAGGAACCAGCAGTTAACATAATGGCTATGTCGCTGGATTCCCACGTAGTCAACCGCGGTTCGCGTCCCAGACCCAGTGGCTTAGAACTCACGCCGGGCGCGTGTGCGTGCGTGCCCAAGATCCCAAGAGGAGAATGGAGGAGAAGGGATTGCGGTGTGACCATCCCGCTGGGGGGTGATTTCTCGCTTTCTGTCTCTATGTCTCTCTCTGTCTGGCGAGTGCACGCGCCCTATAGCAAAAACCTCTCAAAAGAAAAAAAAATTAATTGGACACTATGGCACATTTCTATCTGGATGGTGCCCTGTGGAAATGATATAATCTTCGAAAATGCAGATCAAGCAATGGGCAGTTCTTTAGCACAGTGATCCTTACAAAAGCAAATGTCATCTTGTTCTCTCTGTGATCATAAGTGATCTGGCTTCAAATGCAGTATAAAATTGGGGATTGAAGTAGAATCATAAATCTTTCCTGCTATTCTGCTTCTTTCTTTTTTTTAAAGAATTATTTTATTTAACTTTATTTATCCATTTATTTATTTAATTAAAATTTTATCAGAGAGGTATAGAGTGAAAGAGAAAGAAAGTGAGAAAGCAAGCCACCAGGTCTGGGACTCAAACCACAGTTGACCATAATGGGAATCCAGAGCCCTTAACCACCACGCCACTTGCTGCCCCTGCTTTTTTCTTATATAGAGGATTTATATCACAGCCCTAAGAAGTTGGGTAAATTCTGGAATAAATTTCATGGTTAGCCCTAAAATGGATCCAGCCTCCCTGGGATCTTATAAATCTAATCATTAGTTGATATCACAGGATGACTCAGAACCATGAGATTCTTCTCTACAATGGCAGGGATGTGCACATAGACTGCTTCTGGCCTGAACTCTGATCCAACCACACTAGAGAGATACCATTAGATTTGTTCATTTCCTTTATCCGATTTCAGATACTGTTGTCTCTCAAGCTCTATTGTACATATCAAGGCCCAAGAGAAGAGCAGCAGGATTTGAGAGACTCAAAGTTTAGAAGGAAAGAGCTTTCATCCTCCATTCTGGAAATCTGAATGTACTAAGCAGTAGAATAAGAGTAGTCACTGACATATTTTAGTCGCAGTTTCTTTGACTATTATAACTCTTAGCATGAGTGCCTGAAATTTTGAGATGCTTGCTGAAGAGTTATGTTTATGTTTGTAGTTTAGTTATTCTATGGTACAATGTTTAAAAATGAATGATTTGTGAGGGCTGGATAGTGGCATTGTAGTAAAACATGATGCTATGCAAAGATGAGTCCACATGGAAAGGTTCCTGGTTCACATCTGCAGACCTCCCTGAATATGTTGGATGCATGTGCGCTCATGATCCAGGACTGGCTGAAGCTGGGAGTAGATCACACCATTAAGACCCTTCTGAAAGTGCTGTCTTTCCCATAGAAGAAATTTTTTTTTTTCCATTTAAAAATGTAACTAACTTGTACTAATTTAAAAACCCTGGGGCCAGCCTGTGGTGTGGTGATGAAGGCACTGGATCTCCCATGGTTGACTCCATGATTGAAGTCCCAGACCTGGTGGTTTGAGAAACATACTGTGTACATGGGCATGCATGCCCAAAGTCCCAAAAGGAAGAAGAGGAGAAGGAATTGTGGCATAACTGCACTTCATGGTTGGGGTGCTTTCTCATTCTCCTCTCTGGTGACTACATGTGCCCTTTGGCAAAATTAAACAAAAAAACCCATGAGGTAAGGAAGTTACCATCAGATGTATGAGCTACTGACCCAGCTGCAGGGTACATGCTGGACACTGCTATTTGGCCGGTCAAGACCACATGCGAGACTCAAGTTCAATTCCTGGTCCACTCTTAAAAGCCAAGAGTGGATGGGGCCAGCTGGTGGCATGATAGTTAGGGGTGCTGGACTTCCACATGGCTGATTACAGTTCAAGTCCCGGACCTGGTGGCCTGTTTTCTCACTTTTCTGTTCTCTCTCTGTCTGTCTCTGGTCAAATTTAAATAATAATAATAAAAAGTAAAGTTAAATAAATAATTCTGTTTTTAAATTATTTTACTTTATTCATTTATTTTAATTAGATGAGAACGAGAAAGAAAGAAGCTACCAGGTCCAGGATTCAAACCACAGTTGGCCATGTGAGAATCCAGCACCCTTGACCACCATACCATCTGCCGGTCCAATAACTAATCCTTTAAACAAACAAACAAAAAAAAAACAGGAGTGGTGATGTGCACCCACTGGCTTGGTCCCAGCTACTCGGCAGGTTGAGGCAGGAAAATCACACACACACACACGCACACACCAAAAGACTATGATCTATTAATTTGTTAGCTTTGATTTACTTTAGTCTTAATAGACCTTATAATATGGTATTACATTTAAGAGACTCCCTAGATATTTTCCAATTCAGTCACCTTATATAAAGTGTAAATTAAAGCCAAGGGAGGTTATTTTATATGGGAGTCGGCCTAGGTTCATATAATCAGTTTAAATTGACTAACTCTAGTCCAATGCTTTTTTCACTCTAAAGCATGATTTCAATGTTTTTTCTAAGTATTTTATTTGTCCAGAATATTTCTTTTTGGTTTATTCTTATTTTCTAGAAGAATTCAAAACAGAGAAAAAAGTCTCTGAAGACAAAAAGAACTGGTTAACTTAGCATAACATGCTATTGGTAACTGAGAGGAAATAGGATAATAGTCTCCTAAAAACAAACAAAATGCTTGAAAAGAAGTGTTCTGCAGCCCGTGTTAGGAAGTTTGTAATGGTCTGGGATTTATTTTTATTGTATAAAGCATAATCAGGACTGGCTACGTAATTCATGAGGCCCATTGCCTAGTGAAACGTAGGGCTTTCACTGGGAAGAATAAGTTGATCTCTTCTCATAGGCCTGCCCTTCCAACCTACAGTGAGTGAGTGAACCTCCAGACTGAAGTTTCCCATGCTGCAACACCTTGCTTATGTGGCTGGAGGGAGGGCTAGAGAGAAGTGCTGAGTCACCTGAGGAACATACTGTGATGCTGCCAGCCCAGGGCAGGGATGACTGTGTCCTTGTCCTGTCTAGAGACACTTCAGAGCAGACTGCTTGCAGAACCCAGCCCTCCCTGGTTTGCACCCAGCCCCCCAGTGAAGGGTGAAAGCAGCCACAGGGGGAAGTTAGCCTCCTCCCTACCCCTAACTCTCCTGCCAGTGCCATCTGATTGATGCTGTGGACAAAAGGCAATAGTGGTTGTGAGTAGAAGTGGGCAGAGGGAGGCCAGGCAGGGCCCAGGGCATCAGGGGACAGGAGCTGGTCACCAAGGACCTTTAAGGGGAGCATGCTCCTTGGTCCCATTGGACTTCACTCACAAAATACAAATCCTAAGAAACAATTAAGATTTTTTTTTCAAAAATTGTTTTATTTATTTATTTTAATTTGACCAGAGAAGGAAAGAG
>NW_006159858.1:5639471-5645067 GCF_000334495.1 Tupaia belangeri chinensis
AGAGAGAGAAAGAGAAAGTGAGAAAGCACTGCTTTTTCTCTGGTCAGATTTTAAAGAATAATAATAACAAATGGAAATAAATAAATAAATAAATGTTTAAAAAAATTTCAAAGCTGGGGCTGGCAGGTGGTGTGATGTTTAAGGCCTTGTACTCCCACATGGCTGACTGCAATTCGAATCCCAGACCTGGTAGCTTGCTTTCTCACTTTCCCTCTCTCTGCCTTTCTCTGGTCAAATTAAAAAATAATAATAGTAATGATAAAATTTTAAAAAAAGAATTTCAAAACTGTGCCCACACAGCATTAAACCCTAAGCACAGGACCCCTCTGAGCATCCGAGTTCATAGAGACAGTCTCTGGGTACATCAGACCTTAAATGGAATGCTGTTGTCTCTCAGTGGTTTCTGAGGGCGAAACTAAGAGGTTATTTTTGCAAATACAAGGAACTTCACAGAGACTGTGAGAACATGGAATTAAAGTTCAAGGTTATTTTGTTACACACAAAATATATTTAAATCTATGCAGAGTTTTTTTCATAATGCACATTTTCTATGAACTTTTTGAAGAACTCTTGTATGGATAAGTGTCTCCTTTATGATTCATCTTTGGGGTTTTTTTTTTTTTTCATTTGTTACATTTTTAGACAGGGTCTCATAATATTTTTGCCTCAACCCATTGAGTTACTGCAACTATAGGCACACACCACTGCACCCAGATTTAGGGTTGTCCAGGACTCGAACCTGGGTCTCCTGTGTAACCTCAGCCTGCCAAGTAACAGCATTAACTAATGTGCACTACTCAGGCTGGGCCTCTTCAAATGGTTTAGACCTCTCTAGGATGTTTTAAATTAAAATTCTTTACTAAATAGGCAATGAGTGAATGGTCTAAACTGTCACTGTAAATGGAAAAATAGTTTTGTAATACACATATTTATTAAAGTTGCAAAAGTGACCCAGCCTAGTGGCACAGTCCATGGCAAACTGAATTATAGCACTAGAAACCACACTGTGGCTGTCCACAGATTCACATTCTTGGGTGAGCCCTTCTTAACAAGCTGGAGAGCTGGAAAGGGAAATGAAGCATGATGAGACCCTGTTGAAAATGTTTCTTCTTCTCACATACTCTCTCATGTGCACATGCTATAATGAATAAAGTAAACTTAAAATAAGATTAAAAAGTTGCTGGGGGACCAGCAGATGGCGTAATGGCTACGTTGCCGGACTCCCATGTAGTCGACCGCAGTTCGAGTCCCGTATCCAGTGGTTTAAACTCACGCAGGGCATGTGTGCGTGTGTGCCCAAGATCCTGAGAGGAGAATGGAGGAGAAGAGATTGTGGCATGGCCATCCCCCCGGGGGGTGGGGGTGGGGTGGGGTGATTTCTCGCTTTCTGTCTCTATGTCTCTCTCGTTCTGGAAAACGCACACACCCTATAGCAAAAACCTCTATAGGGCACGTGCGCTCACCAGAAAGACAGAGACAGACAGAAAGCGAGAAATCACACACACACACACCCAAGGGGAGTGGCCATGTCGCAATCCCCTCTCCTCCATTCTCCTCTCTGGATCTTGGGCACACACACACACACACAAGCCCGGCGTGAGTTTAAGTCACTGGGTCCGGGACTCAAACTGAGGTGGAGTACATGGGAGTCCAGCGACATAGCCATTACGCTAACTGCTGGTTCCAACAACTCTTTTCTTAAACCCCATTTCACTGAAGAAACTCACTTTCCTGTATTTTTAATCAGAAATTTTCTGCTGGAAGGTAAAATGGTATTTTTCTCTGAAATTGCATCATAAAACCCTGTGAAATTTTTCAGTGATGTGAGTCATTCACTTATTCATACGGGTAGACATTTAGATAATATAAGTAGTTAACAAAAACCGTGAGAAATACATTGTTAATCCTCTGGAGGAGGAAGAAATCCTACTGATATATTTTAAGTGTAGTTAAATTCAGTGTTCTCTGCCATTTTAAAATATCAGAGAGTATTCTCTTCTGCTCCTTTCTTTCCAAGAGGCTACATAAAATTACTTTGACAAAATCATGAATTAGTTTTTTTTGCTGTTAAACTCTTCTACATTCCATTTCATGAAATAGCAATCAGTGACCAAGAAAATTTTCATTTGTATTAACCTTATACTATACAGAGAGACTTATTGTTACCATACACTGTAGTTTTTAGTTAGCAATTTTGTGAAAGTATAACCTCTTTGTTTGCAATATTACTGAAATGAACAAGAAACAAATTGTTATAAACGATTAGCAAGAATTGGAAATCATACATACTGTAGGTCAGTTAATAACACATAGGTTCTAATGGCTTTAATGCATAACCAGAAAAACGAACACAGTTCAAATTTGCAATATGTTATTAAATGAAGGTTAGAGGGCCAGCAGGTTGCGTGATGGTTAAGGTGTTGGACTCCCATGTGGTCAGCCACAATTTGAGTCCCAGACCTAGTGGCTTCAAACTCACGCAGAGTGTGTGTGTGTGTATTTGCCAAAAATTCTGAGAAGAGAATGGAGGAGAAGGGATTGCAACATGGCCAACCCCCTAGGAGGTGATTTCTCACTTTCTGTCTCTGTCTCTCCAGCGAGTACATGCACCTTATAGCAAAAATCTCTCTCTCAAGAAAAAAAAAAAATGAAGGTTAGTATTACTGTTTTCCATAATAAAAACCTGGTGAAACCATTTTGAAGCTTGAAGCCTTGTAAAATCTTTAACATAAAGTATGAACAAAATTAGCTAATTTTGTTTATTTTTTCTTTATTAATGATATGGTGCATGGATGGATATATGACAAAAAGAGATGAATGAACTTACCTCTACAGAGTCTGGTCACTCTGCAATCCCCTGCCTATAGTCCTCCAGCCTATTGATCTTGAGCACTCACATGTCGGGCGTGTTTCTGGCTAACCAGGCCTAGGATTCGAATGCTGGTCATCATACGGGGATCTGACTTTGAAAAGTGCATTACCACCAAGTTGGCCCAATATTAGCTTATTTTAGAAATTCAGTTTTGTGAGGTGAATGGTGATCTGTTACGTTTTAAACATAAAACTACTGTTTTATATTAAATTCACTGTTTTTGGAGGGGAGTTACATGAAGCCAAGTTTTCACAGGAGCTGAAGAATTGAAGAACATTTATTCTTCAAAAACATGTCTTTTGGGGCTAGGAGGTGGCATGATGATTAGGGTGTTGAATTCCCATATGACTGACTACAGTTCGAGGCCTGGAGGATGGAAAATCAGGCGCACATGCATGCATGCCCAAAATCCCAAGAGGAGAATGGAAGAGAAGGGATTATGTCATGGCCATTTTATTTAACTTTATTTACTCATTTATTTTAGTTTGACCAGAGAGGGACAGAGCAAGAGAGAGAGAGGGAGAGAGGGAGAGGGAAAGTGAGAAAACAAGCCGCCAGTTCTGGGACTTGAACCACAGCCAGGCATGTGGGAGCCAAGTGCCCTTGACCAACATACCACCTGCCTGCCCCAGGGAGTGATTTTTCACTCTCCCTCTTCCTGTCTCTGGTGAGCAAATGCACCTTATGGTAAAAACCATTTAAAAAGAGGACCAGCAGTTGGTATAATGGCTATGTCACTGGACTCCCATGTAGTCAACTGTGGTTCAAGTCCCAGACCTGTGGCTTAAACTCACACCGGGCACATGTGCATGTGTGCCCAAGATCCCAAGAGGAAAATGGAGGAGAAGGGATTGCAGCGTGGCCATCTCCCCTGGGGGGTGATTTCTTGCTTTCTGTCTCTCCATCTCTCTCTGTCTTTCTGGCGAACACACATACCCTATAGCAAAAACCTCTCCCCCCTAAAAAACAAACAAAAATAAGTTACAGTGGATAATTTAAGTTTATATTTTTCTCTCTCTTATGGATAAATGGAAAAAATGTTTAATGTTTTTATCTTTTTTTTAAAGAATTACTTTATTTCATTTTGTTCTTTTTAAAATATCATCAGAGAGAGACAGAGACAGAAAAAGAGAAAGTGAGAAAGCAAACCACCAAGTCTGGGACCTGAACTGTGGTTGACCATGTGGGATTTTAGTGCTCCAACCACCATACCACCTGCCGACCCCCAATGTTTTTATCTTTTACAAGGTAAGGTGCTATTCATTTTGTTGTCTCTCCCAAAGAATCAATTATGAAATAAACAGAGTAACCTCCAGGTTATATTCCGAGTATAAAATGTTTATTCTCTTTATAAATAGAGTAATTTTGGGGACTGGATACTAACGTAGTGGTAAAATGCAACATTCTGCAAGACTTACTCATGATAAAGTTCCAGGTTCTGGTCTGAGACCTCCAATGTGCTGGGCATGTATGTGCTCATGACAGGGTTGGCTAAGGTGGGTTGTGGTGGTGTGAAGACTCTGCTGGGGTGCTGTCTCATGGATATAAATAAATTTTTTAAAAGGATTATGTATTTAATTTTTATTATTGTTATCATTTCTTATTAATTCACTGTAGGGCACATGCACTCAACCAGAGAGAGAGAGAAGGTGAGAAAGCAAGCCTCCAGGTCTGGGACTTGAACTATGGTCAGCCATGTGAAAATCTAGTGCTCTAACCTTTATGCTACCTTCTGGCTCCTAAATAAATAACTTAAAAAAAAGAGTAATTTATTCTTGTAAAAAAAAGCTTTCATTATTGGTTATGGACATGTAACAATATATTATGTAACAAAATGTCCTTCTGGGAATATGTACTAAATTATTTAGGGGTTAAATGTCCTGGAGTTGCTGTAATTTTCTTTAAGTTTCTACAGCGTAAGAATAAAGAATAATAGAGAAGAAGATAAACTAAAATGGAAGCAATTGGTTACACCTAATTAATGGCTATCGTGGATTAATTATACTGTTGTTTATACTATATGTTTGTAATTTTCATAATAAAGGGAAATATGCTTTTCTCTATAAATGAGAGTTGTGGGGTAGATGGTTCATTGTGTTGATTACTCATAAAATGACCAGAGTTCTATAACCTTTCATATCTTGCTGAAATTTATATATGCCATAGCTATTATTTTTTCATATTTATTTTCTGTATTTTGTGAGAAAATATTCAAATGCTAGGAAATATATCTATTGCTGTTGACTTTCTAAAAGTAATGCAGGTTTTTTTTTAAAGAATTATTTTATTGAACTTTATTTTATTTATTTGCTTATTTTAATTTGACCAGAGAGGGACAGAGTGAGAGAGAGAGGAGAGTGAGAAAGTAAGCTGCAAGGTCCAGGCGTTGAACCATAGTCAGCCATGTGGGAATCCAGTGCCCTTAAGCACTGCACCACCTGCTGGCCCCTACAAGTTTCTTTTTTTATAATTTTTTAAAGAATTTTTTGCCTGGGGCTGTATCCCATCTCTGTTCGGGCGCCAGGTGTCCCGACCCGGGGGTACAGCCGAACAGGTTTCCTGAGTGAAGGAGTGAGAGCCGGGACAAGCGGCGTAGTGTTACAGCACGGAGACGACAGTGTCGTCCGTTTATTGTGGGCAGCACGGTACAGCACAGAGACGACGCAGTGTCACGTCGTCTACTGTGAGCAGCACGGAGACGACGCGGTGTCACAACTCTTCAGG